>NC_135384.1:19813409-20116439 GCF_049243985.1 Paroedura picta | reverse complement strand
CATCTGGAGGGCCGCAGTTTGACTACCCCTGGGTTAGAGTGTCCAATTGGGATCTTCAGGAACCTGGTTCAACCCCTCCCTCCACCCCATCACAGAAAATCTCTGGGTAACCTTGAGTCTCTCACTGTCACTCAACCCAGCCTACCCCACAGGGTTGTTATAAAGGTCAGGATATTGTAAATAACTTTAATTTCTCATTGGGGAGAAATGCCGGGTATAACTAACAAGATAAAATTTTAAAAATCTATCCAGAGGAGGATTACATTTAAAAAATGAACCTGCTGCCATAGGCTCCATGTTTATTCAGCCACCTGCAACGAAGCCCCAAGACCCGGTTTGACGACATGCAGTGTCCTTGGAAGGGGGCAACCAGGCACTGGACAAAGAGCAAGAGAGAAGCTGCTTTTCCTTCTGAAATTCTCCCACCCCACCCTGAACTACTTTTATCCTGGCAGGGTTCCTGATCCTTGTTTACCTAGTAAACATAGATCAGAAACCCAGCAGGGGCAAAAGAAACTCCAGACCTCGGGAGATAAAAGCCAGTAAAGGGGAGGGGGACAGAAGGATCAAGGACTTTACTTTCTCCAATGTACCCCCCCCCCAGCAAAAGAGAAAAGGAGTCTCAGAGCATGTTTGCAGCATCAAGCAGAGTCTGTCTCGGGTTGCAAAATGCTATGTACCTTCCCTATACAGGTAAGGTGAAGCAGCTGGAATTCTAAATTGGGAGAGGGAGGATGTATACATATCAAGAAAAAAAGAGTTGAGAGAGAGACAGAGAGAAATCATTCTCCCATCAGACACAACAGAGGCTTAAATTTAGAATTCCACAACAAAATAAGAAGCCGGAGTCGTCAAGAAAGCACGAATTCTTGAACATTTCGTTTCCAGTTTAATAGCTGTGCTTTCTTTAAAGCTCTTCTCAGTTGTCCAGTGAGTATTTTCCAGCTCAACCCATATAGCCCCAGCACCCACCCATGATGCATTTTTTGTTACAGCTTTTATACTAGATGTTAGTTTGCTTGTAAAGCAGTATCCTGTTCTGGAGCAGATTCTCCTCCCAGAACTTTTCTGCCTGTTGGAATTCAAGCTCTCTTGGTTCAGTTCTAGATGGGGATCGTTACAAGTTTGACAAGGATCCCCGGTACCTCTAGGATTTAGTCGGGCTGTCTTTCGGCTTGGATTTCAGAGACTGGTCTGCCTTTTAGTTCTAGATGGAACAACTTTGATAGCATGTATTAAACTCACAATTTTTATTTGCACTATATCAAAATTAAGTAAGTTAGGTTACTGTTAAACTCTGTTCCACCTGGGGAACAAAAATGCATTCTCAAGGGTGAGAAAGCTGATTACTCAACATGAATTTTTTAACAGTCTTTGGTACTCTTCTTAAGCTTATGACCACTAAATGTACTGTTTAAAAAAAAATCTCCTTTTTCACGTACAGTAAAGAAAAGGCACTTCATTTAATTTCACAGATGTCATGCTCTGGCTGAAAAAACTTAGGATGACTTCACAACCAACAACAACAACAACTAGTGATTAAATTCCTGACAAAGTGGGGAAAAATAAAAAATAAGCCATGCCACTACATTTCATATCCGTAATATATATTCAAGAATATGAAAACTATTATTGCAGCCCCATAATTTCCCCCATGCTTCTGATAAGAGTGGCAGATCTCAAACGATGTGAAAAGAATGAAAAAGGAAATACTGTAACCCAGTGGAAGCTTCAACAAATACATTCTATCTTTAATTTGCATAATAAATACACTGTCTGCAGTTTGGACCTTCACATTATTTGGAACCTTTCAAGTAGTAAGAGGCTGTCGATAATCATGAAGACGCGTCTAGGGTTCTTTCTGTGGTCTAATGTCTTGCTTTTTGAGTAGAAAACATTTTGAAGCCATGTTTCAAAGGGTTAAAACGTTCACAAAAGGTAGCAAATTCCACTTTTTGCAACTGCGAGATACTGACAGTCAGTTAGTCCAAGCTGAACAGAAAACCATTTCATTTTTAATCATCAATGACCTATCCAATTTCAAATATAAATAAAACCCACCAGTATAAGCGTACTGTGGAGTCATCCAGGTAGAATTTCCCCTTTGCTGCATGCATGTGCTTATTTGCTACCAATGTTGACAATACGTCCTCTTTCTGAACTACTCGCTATGATGTCTAAGCATTCTTCTGTTTTACATGACAAGAGGCATGGCAACCTCATGGCTAAAATAAACAAGACCGAAATCCTTTTTAACCTTTTCCAAATGTCAGGTCCCCAGATCCCTGTCTACCAGAACAAAATACAAGATCTACTTCAAAACGGCAATTAACTACCATTTACATTAATTAGACTCTTGAGAAATCAATGGGTGTACTTTCCAGGCTGAAATCAGGAAGCAGAGAAACAGCTGGAGAAGCATCCAAATCAAGCAGGCCACCAGAAGACAAAACTCAAATGTTCTGAACTTGCCTGTTTCACAAGCTTAGAAGCAGATCTCTCAGAGGGAACTGAACCCACACTCACGCAAGACAGACCTATATCCTGCTTTATCGCATGGTGGTCTTCCAGCTGGACTTTGGATCTCCGAGATCTGGGATGAAATCTCCACACTGAGTCAGTCACACCTTAGGCCCAGCACAGTGCAGTGCTAAAGTAAGATCTGGGAGAACCTGGTTTGAATTCTGCTCTGCCACAGGTGCCTGCTTGGTAGCCTGGAGCCAGATACATATTCCCAGCCTAAGCTGCCCTGTAGTGTTGTTGTGAGGATAAAACAAAGGAAGACGAAATAATAAAGCTGCTTTAGATTCCCATGTTGGGAGAGAGAAGGAAAATAAATAAAAATATAAATAAGGTCTAGCCTGCCTCACAGGGTTATTGTGAGGCAAAAACAGGGAAAGGGAAGCTCTGCCTGCTGGCAGGATTCAAATGTACTAACTAGTTGGATATTTATTTATTCCTTGATTTATATCCCGCCCCTCCCGGCGTGTCATCTCAGCAGTTACTAACAGCCACTGTTTAAAAAAAATATTTTCTCTGAGAGAAAAAAACCCCACACTGAGCCAAGTTCCTTTCATAAGCAAATACCAACACAATGGCATGATTCATCTTCCTGAGTTTACCCAAGCCAGAGACTAAACTACATACGGACAGATCTGGAAACCAAAGAGTGAAAGCAGAAGGGAAATCAGCCGCAGACTGAGGGAGGTTGAAATGCATAATGGAGGTGGCGAAAGAGAAGCTTACCTTCCGTTAGCCAGACTTCTTGAAACTGGTTTAGGTCATGGAAGAGGTCTGAAAGGAGAAAGGACAGAGCATAATAAACACATCTCTACTGGATGGAGCAGCAGAGAGCGCGCAGGCATGTTAAAGGACAGAGATGTGCCATTTCTAGAACTGTTGAAGGCAAGAAAGAAGCCCACATGGGGGGGAGCGGGGTACAGAACACAGACATTTGAGCGGTGGTGATAGAAAAAGAAGAAGAAATACTTTCTTATCATACCTAAACTAATTTTACTGCTTTTACAACACAAAATGTCTCACTGACAACCTAGCTAACATAGCTTGCATCAACAATTGCACTACTGGGGGATATTTATGACTGGATGAAAAGAATAAACCCTTTCATTTTTCTAAGACACATGGCAAATACATGAATGCTAAAAAAAACAAACAGCTGCAAACAGCTGCAGTTTATGTTTCCTTAGCACATGTGTCAGTTGGAGGGGGGAAATGTAGCAAAGAAAAAAATGTGTGTTATCTGGATAGAACAGGGGTGGGCAAACTGTGGCCCTCCAGATGTCCATGGACTACAATTCCCAAGATTCACTGGCAGGGGATCATGGGAATTGTAGTCCATGGACATCTGGAGGGCCATAGTTTGCCCTCCCCTGGGATAGAAAGTCTCGTATAGTCATAACAGGGCTACCACTGTATTTAGATATCAACTTAAATGCTACTGAATAGTTCATCGTGCATATTAACTGTGGCCAAAATTAGTCACATCTAAACAAGAAATTGATATTGGAAGTTGTGTCTACTACGCCACACAGGAATCATCATTCTCTCATGCAGTAGATTGTCTTACATATTTTTCCACTCAAGTCAACAAAACCAAAGATGAAAAAGAAACTATTTCACACCGTTTCCTTAGTGCTGACCCAAATTTCTAAATCTTTCATTTTAATAAAATGTGGTTTTTCTCAGGCCTTCATATCTCTATTAACAAATACAAGAAAACACAAGGAACTGTAAATATTGTATATATATTACAATGGTCTTTAGTTATAACCACAACATCTATATATGACAAAGCACAAGGACCAAGGAAACATGGTCCATGGCCAATGCTCAACCCAACTTGCAGAATCAATTTTTCAAACACAGAATCAATCCCCCTCCCAGTAAAAAAAAACAAAAACAAAAAAACACAGGGAGATGTTTCATTGAGTGACTCTCTCCTGCTAAATAAGAAGCTTTGCTTGGCTGGAAGAAAGTGCCTCATTTCAGCAGAAAGAAACCTGGCCACCTTTCTTCTTTGCCCCAAACCTTGTCTCTACGGCTGAGATGCTCACAAGCAAAACCAATGTGCTTTAGTGGCTGGACTAGGATCATATTTGCTCCCCATTCATCTCTGGGTGACCTTGGGCCAGTTGTCTAGCCTTTCCTCCACTATACGTTTGTTGTAACAATAGTGGAAAAATCCTACAGCCTTTCCTTATATCAGTGTTTTAATATCAATAAGCCATTGGCTCAAAGGTATTGGGGAATGTTAGTCAGACGAACCCGCATCCTACATGGCTTTTGTCCATTCAGACCCCAGTGATTTCCAGCATAGCCTTTGGGGAGTTCAAAGCCCCCCATGTCATTTCAGAAAAACTCTCTGGATCGATTGATCTGACCGTTGACCTGCTAGTGGCAGCAAGGAAAGAGCCACAGATGTGCTGAGGTGGAATAAAGTCACAGAGGTGAATTCCTCACTCAGTTCTAGCAACTTGAGACTGGAGCCAGCATTGCTACAACTCCCTGGCAGAAACAGGGGTTTGTGGGGCCTGTCTTACCGCCCTGGGATGCCTCTCTGTACGCACAGCGGAATCCGTGCAGCTGAAACCCTCCAAAGGACAAAGCAGCAACCAGGCACACAGGAGCTCCCCCAAGGTCACGCTGACCTTCCCTGCCTTTCCAAACACTCCACACTACAATGGAACACCAGCCATCTCCAACGGCCACGGGGCTCAGCTGGAGCAGCCCGCCTGTCCAGACTGCAGAACTGCAGTGACACTTCCTATCAAACACTCAAATGATGCAAGTGGGCCTTTGTGCAAGGGAGGATTTTATTTCATTTTACCCATTCTACTCCACCTTTGTCCGCAGTGAGAACCCAAAGTGATTAACGTCATTCTCCTTCTCTCTCCTTGAGCCTCACATCAACCTTGTGAGGTAGGTCAGGCAGAAAGTCTACACCTGTCCTGAGGTCACCTGGCAAGCTTATTTGGACAGATGGGGAAGGGGATTCTCAAGCACACTGAACTGTCTTCGGGACAAGGATTTTATAGAAGTTATTGTAGGGGTAGAGATGCGTGTGCCCACTGTCCCAACCAGAGATCGATATCCTCACTTTATGGCAGGGGTAGTCAAACTGCAGCCCTCGCTGGCAGGGGCTCGCTGGCAGGGGCTCGCTGGCAGGGGCTCATGGGAATTGTAGTCCATGGACATCTGGAGGGCCGCAGTTTGACTACCCCTGCTCTATGGCATTCTGAGGGTCAGTTCAGCAGCATCTCCACCAGTCTTAAGATGGCATCGGATTTTCGATGGGGGATGGTTTTTCTTTCCAGTGCTTCGGAAATGAGCTGCCACAGTTCTGAGGATGCCGACCTCAAGAAATCTGAAGTCATGAAATACACGGAGACCTTATTCTCTGTTCCTCAGTTCCCCAGTCTATACAATGGGAACAACTGCTGTCCTACGATGTCATCAAGCTAAATCTTTACTGTTTATATTTTAATGGGAACTGTTTTATTGGCTATAAAGGTGAAGGTATCTGTGTTGCAATTTGAAATGCTGTTATCTGCCCTGGGACACAAGTGAAGAGCTGGATATAAATTGAATAATAAATAAATCAGGACCCCAATGTTGGAGAAGGGATGTTTTTAATACCCAAAGTAGTCCTGAAAGGGTTTAGAGAGCTCTAAGAGAACTGCTCTGAGAACAGCTCTGCAAGAACTGGGACAGGCCCAAGGTCATGCAGCTGGCTGTATGCGGAAGACTGGGGAATCAAATCCAGTTCTCTGGTTTAGAGACCACCACGCTTTAACTACTACACCACACAATTCCCCCTAGATCTCTCACTAACAAGCATACGCACCTTCTGAATCTGGGACTTGGGGCACGCCTGGGTCCATGGTTTTCCTCCATGTGGCCATCACCAGTCGGCCATCCAGGGTTCCCTTTCTTGGCAGTTTCTGGAAAACCACAACAAATGAGGTTCATCAGAAGTCCAATCAGCAGCTCCGTCGGTTGCCAAACTGACTGGCAACTGGAAGGGGGTGGGGGTCCCCCAAGAGCTGAGATGATTACAGTGCAATCCTAATATAGCTCCACTCTTTTTAGTTCATTGTCCTCAATGGGCCTAGAAAGGTACAACTCTATTGAGGATTGCACTGTTGTTTCACTCACCTGTGCAGAAGTATAAGGCACTTGCTGGTCCAGGTAGCCTTTCATCCTTCCATCCGTCATGGGTGCAAGTTCTGTGCCAGCATGGGGGGGGGGGGCAGATGCACACAGCAGACCCTAGAAAGGGAATCGTTTGTTTAAAGGGTAAATCAGTGAGAGAGAACAGAGCATAGGGAAGAACAAGCACAACTGCAGAGATGGAAGGTCCAATGTGATTATGCCCCTGGCCCACCTGCATGTTCTTCACCCCCACCTCAAAATAAGGATGCTTAGCTAAGGGGAGGGGAGGCCTTTGTGAGGGCCTCTCTCCTCTCCACCCCTGCTTCTTGGCCCTTCCATTCTCCTTCCCAGAGAACCCACCTGGTTTCCCCACCTATCTCCCTCTCCTCGCAGACTGAATCCCACCCTGCTTTCTTGACTTCTGCAGACCTCCAAGGGGGAGCTCTCCTATGCCTGCATGGTCAGAATCTCTGCCAAAATTGCACCTCCCTCAGTGTCCCTCCCCAAGAAAACATTACATTCAGCTTCAGTGCTCTGCCTTCAGTGCTCCCCCAATTGCACACCTCTCCACATCTATTCTGCACCCTGATTCCTGGGCTAAAATCACACTAGGCCCCAAAGTTGCCGTTAATGGGCCTCCAGCACCCCCACCTCCGGCACAGCAGCTAAAACTTCTGCAGTGACTCATAAAGATGCCCCCCCTCCATGCAAACTTCTCTCTCCTCCCTCACCTGAGACTGGAGGGGGGGCTGCTTCAGTTCTTCCCCACCCCGAGGCAGCTGATCCCCAAACCACAGGGATGCGCCGCTTCTCGTGGGACGACGCCGGGGGGAAGCTGCTCCCGCCTCCAACGCGGACTTGTTTCCTCTCTTCACAGAAAACAGAATCTTTTCTGTTTCTCTTTGTTTCATTGACTTTGCGAAAGGAAAGGAGGGGAGGTGGAATTCCCTCGGCTCGTTGGGACACGCCCAGCCAATCAAGGCTCAGCGGCGCTGTCGCCCGGTTGGGATAGGGCGTACCCGGGCCCTCGGAGCCAATCAGCGCCGGGAGCTCTACGATTCATTCATGGCTGGAACTCCCATTCATAAAAAAACAAGCGCTCTCAAAGTTCATTCATAAAAGGGCCGGGAGGGAGGGAACGTGTCATGGGTTGTAGACAGGCCGGCTGGCCTTCCGCGCAGACTTTCTCCCTCCTTCCTCGGGGCCTCAAATTGGATGCGCGACTTGTTTTTCCAAGGGCGTCCGTAGTTTTCCGATATCCCCTTCCCGGCATCAACATCTGAAGGGGGGCTCGCGGCAGTGGAGATTATGTAATTCCAGACCTCGCGGCCTGCGTTTAGAAAGGCAAAGCGGATGTACGAAAACATGTTTGGAACCCGATTGCTTTTTTTTTTAATGTAAGCATCTCTTCTTCAAGGACGCCATTTCAGGTTTCCGAGAGGGAGGGATTTTAGGAAAGGAGGGGCAAAACCCAGCAAGGTTCAAAGGCATCTAATCTGAAAGGCGTCTAATCGAGATTCTCTAGCAACGTAATAATCGTGTCCTTTTAGAGCAGGGGTAGTCAACCTGTGGTCCTCCAGATGTCCATGGACTACAATTCCCATGAGCCCCTGCCAGCGTTTCTGGCAGGGGCTCATGGGAATTGTAGTCCATGGACATCTGGAGGACTACAGGTTGACTACCCCTGTTTTAGAGCACTTGGTCTCGGTCCTTCATGCTGGTTGCATTCTGGTTGGTGAGCTCAGCCTTGCAAGTTTACAGAATTGCTCTGAGCCAGACTGTTTTCATCCCACGGGATTCAGAGACTTTCGAGTCAGCCTGCAGGTCAACTCTTCAAGGGGAACCTCCAGCCAGAGATCCCTGAGGCCAGCGCCAACCAGAGCCATGGGGCATGACAGCCTCAACAGCCGTTCCACGCAGTGGGGAGGGAATACAGCTCAGTGGCGGCACATCTGCTCGACACACAGGAAGCCCCCAGTTCAATCTCTGGCAAAGCCAGCTAAAAAGGGGGCAGGTGAGGGGAATCCGAAATCCTGGAGAGCAGCTGCCAGCCTCAGTAGACAATACTGACCTGGATAGACTCCACAACAGAAGACAACGTTGTGTGCTTTGCTCATTTCAGCATATAAACTGAATGATTGCGGCTTTTAAAATGCCCATTACCTCTCCCTGATCCTCACCTGAATAGCCCAGCCTGGTCTGACCTCACTGGAGGGCCATCCCAGGTCATTTGAGAGACTTTCCAGAACGACCAGGGTCACTAGTAGGGTAAGGTGACCAGATTTTAACATTGGTAAAGCGGGACACCATTGACCAGGGGTGGTCAATTGATTAAAAATTTGGTCTGTATGGAGCAACAAAAGGTTTCATAGAACTCATAGAATGCAAAAATAGTATTGTAATATATATTTTTATATATTTTTAATTTCAACGTAAGTACAATTTGCCAGGTGCCCCCAGATGTCCCTCCAAAAGTGGGACAATCTGGTCACCTTGTAGTAGGGATGCCAATCTCCAGGTGGGATCTGGGGATCCACAGGTTTTACATCTTATATCATAGAATCATAGAGTTGGAAGGGACCTCCAGGGTCATCTAGTCCAGTGGTCCCCAACCTTTGTATCATCGGGGACCGGTCAACGCTTGACAATTTTACTGAGGCCCGGGGGGGGTAGTCTTTTGCCAAGGGACGTCGCCGCTGCCACCTGAGCCCCTGCTCCACTTGCTTTCCCACCGGTGCCCCTGACTTCCTGCTGCCCACTGGGGGGTGCTGCCAGCAGTAGCTGCGCAGTGCCACGCTGAGGGAGAGCCCCAGCCATGGCGACCGCTGGAGAGCACCAAAGGTGAGCTGGCGGCAGAGTGGCAGGGCTGCCCCTGAGGCAGCAGCCAGGGAAGAGCTGCGGACCGGTACCAACTGATCTGCGGACCGGTCCCGGTCCCCGGACCGGGGGTTGGGGACCACTGATCTAGTCCACCCTTCTGAACAATGCAGGAACTCACTACCTTCCCACACAGGTGAGAGAGATCAGTTCTCATGGAGATAATGGATGCTTTAGGGGGGTGGACAGCCCTTCTGGGGTCCTCAGATCGGGGGATGGAAGGATTGGAGGTCCCCTTCCAGAGATTATTAACCTTTTCCTAACTGGGGGGGGGGGTCCTGGAGAGGGTTAAGGAAGCAGTTGATTCACCCATTCCTGAAGAAGTCATATCTTGATCTGCGCATCTGAGCCAGTTACCGCCTAGTCTCACATTATACTCCACTGAGGTCCCCCCTTGCCCCAAATGCCACCCATGCCTGTTTCCACCCCCGAAGTCTCCAGGAATTTCAACTGGCAACCTTAGTCATTACACAGAGGCAGGCAGTGGCCAGCCACCCCTGAACAGCTCTTGCCTTGAAACCCCCTTTGGGGTTACCATAGCTCAGGTGCAACGTGACGTCACTTCCCACCCCCACGTCTTCCTGAGGCAGTGTGCTGAATTATCAGACTGTATACTTCGAACCAGTCTGTGCATTTGCCAAGCACATATGAACAGTTGGCACATTAATACACCAAGCCAGAAATATGCATGTGTGTATCTTCTGGAGGGGGAGACATCAATAAAGCATGTCACTTACTGAGTAGTCCCAAGACTTTGCAAGCAAATTTGCTCCCAATTTGTGATTGGAGCTGGCACCAGAGCTGGTCACGGTGGGGTGTGGAGCTCCAGAGATTAGGAGGAGAGATCCAATGGCCTTTAGTGTTCATCCAGGGGCTGCTGTGGCCATTCCCCCCAGGAAAGCCCCCCCCCCCAGTATCCTCCAGTCAACCTCAGTCAACCAGAAGGGTGGGGAGCTTCCAAGGAGTGTTTCAGATCTGGAGAGAAAACTTGAGAGTAACATCCTTTCCGCCGTGGACTTCCCTGAGATGAAATAGGCTCCTGTGGTTGCTCCCGGAAGAGGCGGTGAGACCATGATTTGACTTCTCACAAGTCTCATCAGGCTGTATTCCACTGGAAGAAGGTTCCAGCGATATTTTGTGGCCATCGGCTCTGATGTTTTCCAGTGAGGGAAATTAGGACCCTTCGAAGACCAAAGGAATGTTGCACCTAAGGAAGTGGGGGCCTTTAAGAACGGTTGCAAGGCCTTGATACAACATCCTGAGCAGAGTCTTAGACACTGTCAAGAGCATTTTGCCCCACCCCTCTTCAGGTGTGGCTTGCCAGGAGGAGGTGGGCTGACCATTTCTTGGGGAGCTCCTGACAACCAAGACTGTAGCTGGGACTGAGAGTACTTGCCAGGGGACTTTGCAAGATAACATAGAGGTTGGGCAGCCCAGCACTGCTGTGAAAGTCAGGAGGGGGGAGGGGTAGCAGGGAGTCTGGGTGAGAAGGAGGCCTATGGGGACCGGGGCGGACACTGCATGGCTCCTGTGGGTAGGGTGGCTGCCATCCGGGCCTCCAGGGGCCAGCGCACAGGCTGCAATGCCAGCACAGGCCCAAGTGCTGCCCTCCAGGCTGGGGCCATCCTGTGAGAAAAGGTAAGGAGGGAGGTGGGTGTACTCTTTGTGTTTGTGTGTTTGTGTGTCTGAGGGGGAGCTACTGGAGAGTAGGTCGGAAAAGGAAGAGAGAAGGAAAGAGAGGGGAGGGGAAGTGCGGAGGGAAGGGGGTTGTATCTGTGTATGCATGTCTGTGTGTTTGCAAGGGGAGGGAGAGGACCTGGGCAAGAGAGGGTGAAATGGTTGCCTTGAAAGATCTGGCTTCACCTGGGTTTTCAGCCCTCATCATTCTCAAGCCTTTGGTTAGGGAGAGGGGTGATAGTGGTCCAGGATGAACACTATCAGTGCTCTGCCAGCATCATCAATCCTAGGGGTAGAGTGTGTTGGTCTAGTATGTGACTCAGTTTGAGAACTTGACCTTCTGGATGGTGTACTGTCCACCCAATGTACCACCAACTGCCCTTTCGGGCCTACTGTAGACTATGACCGCCTGGACTTTGCAGTTCCCTATGTTTTGGTTTTGGGGAACTTCAATGCCCATGCTGAGTTGCTGCCTCCAGGCCTTGGCTTGGATTGATGGCAACACTGGGGTTCTTGCAGTTTGTTGCCAGTCCCACCCATCAGGCTGGCTACACCCTCAACTTAATCTTCAGTGCTGAGGTACAGGTGGACTAGATGGCAGTGAATACTGTCCCATGGTGTGACTACCATGCTTTGAAGACCTCAATTCAAATTCCACCCCCTCCCTATTTAGATGGCGGGCGTATTTTAGCCTGCCCGCAGAGACACATGGGTCCAGAGGGTTTCCTGAAATCTCTGCGGAACTCAATGTCTTCCAGCAAGTCATTAGCGGATTTTGGGGAGGATTGGTAAATCCTTCACTCTGCCACCGATGACATTGCACTTCGATGCCCTGTCTGCTGTCACCTCAAGCTGGCTCCCTGGAGCTTTGTGAAAGGAAAAGGACAGTGAAACGCTTACAGCGAATGTGGAGGAAGTCTCATGCCAAAGCTATGAGAACATCTTATTAGGCATGTGCACATTGGACTGTTCCAGCCGAAAAGCACCCGAATCAGTCTTGATTCAGCCACAGATCAACTGAAAATGGTTCAAATCAGCCAAAGCCATAGATTTGTATGGCCAAATAACAGCCAAACAGACATCTGGGTAATTGAAATGCACTGGCCAAATCACGATTTGATGTGATTCAGCTGATTTGGACAGCGGTTTATTCTTTCAAAGGACAACAGAGAGCAGAAACTGCCTTGTAGCTTTCCCACTCTCTGTTTCCTGCTTTTCTGTGGCTCCCAGGACAAAAGGTAAGAGCGGGGGAGAGGCAGACCAATAGCTGAGCTCCTGTTAAAGGCAGACAGACTCACAACTAGTTTTAATAGAAAGCTTTAATTGGAAGTAGTTCCGAACACTCTAACATCCTCTAGGGAGTGCATTTTTGCCAGTGCATTTCAATTACCCAGATGTCTGTTGGAAGACCAGCTCTGCTAAATATGAAAAGTCCAATACATTCTTGACTTGTATTGCTGACAACTTCATTTGCACTGGTTATCAGTCAGTTTCTGGATCAACAGCCAAGGGCCCTGCTGGAGTTATCAGCTTTCCACAGGGCCTGCAAGACGAAGCTCTTCCGCGAGGCATATGGTTGAGGCTGGGCTAAGGTCATGGAGTTATTATCAATGGATCCCCTAGAATTAGAACCTCGCTCCTAAGGAAAGAACTCTGACTGCTGTTGGGCAAGGGAGGAGAGCTAGGGTATTAATTCCATAGAAGAGCCATATTTTAATGTATTGGGAATTTTGTGGATTGGGAAGTTTTATTCTTCTTCTGTTTTACCCCAGTAAGTGGAAGGGACAACTAGGAGGTCTCCTATTTTAGACATGATTCTCACCAACAGGGAAGAACTGGTTGACTAGGTTGTAGGTACGCTTGGTAATAGTGACCTTGGACTTAATGATCTTGGGGAAGAGCTGTATGTAGTTACACATACAGGCTGGACTTCAGGAAAGCAAATTTCAACAAACTTAAGTTTATGCTGTGTTGGAAAAACCTAAGGAGATGGGAGTTGGGAGTTTCTTAAAAGTGAAATACTGAAGGCATATACTGAACAATACTGAACAATTCCCTTGAGAAGGAAAACTGGGAGGGCCCTAAAGAAATTAGGATGGTTCCATAAACAGTTTTCAAAAGAATTGAATTATAAAAAGACTCCTTTTGGAAGTGGAAGTAGGACCTTATAACCTAGGAGAGATATAAACCTGAGGGCCATTCCGCACAAAAAAAAAAGCCTTACGCCAGCGCAATGGCGTAATGCTAAAAAAAAAAAACCCCACACCTCCCAGAATTCCTCACCTGTTGCCTCCTCTGCTGCCATCTCGTACTTCCTGGCATTTTGCACAGCTGCTTGAAATGACGGAAGAGGGGAATGTGCTATCCCCCTGTCAATCAAGACAGGCAGCCAATCACCTTTCTCCCTGTTTTAAAGAGACTGTGATCTAATTTTTTAAAATAAAAATTACTTCTGCATTTAAATTCGTATGCATATGGCTCCTTTTATTGCAAGCCCTCTTGCGATCTGGAGCCTTGAAGCTTTAAAAAAATTGTGGGGGGGGCGAATTTTGTGTGTGGGGGGGAAAGGCATGCTTTATGGGCAAACTAGTGGGGGAAAGTTTATTTTGTGTTTTGCCTGAGCGATTGTGTGTCTATTCATTGCTCCAGGCAGTTTTTTTTCTTTTTAAGACCTGTTCCGGGTTAAGAGAGAGGGCTCAAGGGCAGGCACTGGAGCTGGAAATCTCACTACTTCAGCCACTTTGGGAACGCTTGTGTCTTGTGCGAGTGTCTTGCTGGCTGCTCTCATCATGCTAGCACTACATCGCAGAGGTAATCCAGTTTTGTGGATTCCCCTGCTAGTGCTTTAAAATGGAGGCTGTAGCAGCCGGTTTGCAGATGTAACACTGGATAAATATGACGTTATGCAAAATGCAAAAATATGGCATTTGCAAACGGTAAGACTCCCACTTCTTTAATCGGGTGCAGAATGGCCCCGAGTGTTGGTGGTTTAAATGTGGGGACAGAAATTTGCCCAGTTGGGTTTTCCCATCTAAATAAGCTTTAAGTAGAAGAGGGACTGTTTCAGTTAATAATTTAAAGCTCTACTAATACTATTGGATAGACCTTGAGTTCCTTCCCTAATTAGACAGCTTAGGAATTATAAGAGAAAAGGCAAGTTGCACATTACAGTTAAATAGTGAAAAACCAGGCTGTGAATCTTCTCCATTGAAGACCAGCTTCTCTGTCAGAGAAGGGTAAAGTCTCATCGCTCCAATGGCCTTCCCTCCATTCTTGATACAGAAGAGGATCTGGAGACCCCTTGGCTGCCTCAGGGGGATAAATTTGATGGCTTCAGCCAGATTCGCAAACCAAAGAGGACAAGTTGGTAGGCTCAGTGAGGGCAACCACTTGCCCCCTAGGTCTCTGCCCTTCTGGGCTCTTCAAATCAGGGACAGAAGGATAAGCAGGTAGTTCAGGAGATTATTAACCTCTCCCTCACTTTGGGGGAGGGGTTTCCCAGAGAAGCTTAAGGAAGCAATGGTTCGCCCATCAGTGAAGAAGTCATCTCTTTATTCCCACGACCCTGCCAGTCACCACCCAGTCCAACTGGCATTTTTCCACCTTTGCCAAATGCGGCTAGTAGCATTTCTGGGCAAGGTGATGGAAAGAGCCATGGCCAGTCAGCTTCTAGCATACTTGGAAGATACTTTGGCTCTTGTCCCTTTCCAGTATGCCTGGTTGCCCTGATAGATGACCTCTGGCAACCGTTGGATAGAGGCGGGTCGGCCATTCTCGTGCTATTAGATCTGTCAACAGCATTTGACATTTTCAACCATGAGTTGTTGGCACACCACCTCACCAAGACTGGAATCTGGGGGGCAGCCCGTCAGTGGCTGATCTCCTTCCTTCAGGACCAGACACAGAGGGTTGCTGTGGGGGAACAGCAGTCGTGTTCCTACAGTCTCCCTTGCAGTGTCCCACAGGTGGTGATTATCTCCCCTATATTGTTTATGCGCCACCTGGCCCAACTTGTCTGTGTTTAGAACTGGGTTGTCATTAGTAAGCAGATAACACCCAGCTCTTTCTTCAGTTCCATATGGCTGCAGAATCGAGCTCTTCCACCAGGCATTTGTTTGAGGCCAGCTGATGTGTTGCCTTCTAATGGGACTTTTACAATTGGCTTGGTCCTGAGTCCCTCCAGAGAAATAAAGCTGCAGAGAATTGGCATTTTGAATGTATGCATAGTTACTCTGTAGATGAAGACATAGCACTTTGAGGTTTAAAAGAGAGAATCTTTACTAGGAATGATTATTTACCAATATATATATATATATATCATATTCAGCTACTTACTGAAGTAGAATACAAAACTTAAAAAGTAGTTGCAAGAACAGCACATTGCAAGCCTTTAGGCTACAGCCAGACTACATCACAAACATCAGCAGATGGAGAGAGCAGAGAGCCTAATGGAGTCTGCTCCTTGCTTCAGCAGAGCACACAGAGAACTGCTCTTTCTCTTCCTGGAAGTGGGCAGAAGCCCATTTTAAATAAAGAGGTATCCAAGGTATATACTGGGGGCCATTCTGCACCGGGATCCATGTAGCAAATTGTTTGCTGAATGAAAAATCGCCATTTTAAATAGTGGAATTCGTCGTTATGCATACCTGCCTTTGTAGTGGAATCCAGTTGCGTTTCTATCGTTTCCCACAGGGTTCCGGTCTCGGCAAAAATTGCTAGAAAGGAAGCGCTATTGCTGAGCTGTGTCCTGCCCCTGGCCGTCAAGCAGCCAATGGGCGGCCGTTAGCATGCTCCCAAACAGCCCCTTTCCCTTTAAGGGAGGTTTTAAAAAAACACACACACGTTGCAACGAATATGCGTTGATTTGTTGCAACGGAGAGACCCATCCAGCTAGCAGGTGATGTTTGAGCTGCCGTTTCATCGTTGCCACTCTCCCCCCGAGTGAAAAAAAAATCCCCCCCCCTCACGGGCGCGATTTTCGGCTGAAAACAGTGTGAAAAATAAAGTGAAAATAAACCAGCAAATGGGCCTCTATGATGCTTGTGCTTGATGACTTCAAACAGAGGGACTGCAGCCGGGGAAGCCTCACTGGGTAAACGAAGGCTTGCCGGTGCGTTGATCTCCGCTCACTGGGAGAAATAAAAAATGGCGATCGCTTCGCCGGAAGATCAGAGGAGAGAGCCAGGGGGAGGGACTTTGCAGAAACTGCAACAATGGTAACGCACAGAACTTTCCAGCTAGTGTTGCAGATTGGTTGCAGGAGTGTAGCGCTTTCCGGAGGGTGAATCTACTTTTTGGGATTTCCCTGAAAGCGCTACAACGAAGCGCTTTTTGCGGATCGGTTTCAGGAGTGTTGCAGATTGTCAACAACGTTGTGCATAACGGCAAAACTGTAGCAATTTCAATTAGTAACCATTGTGCTATTTTGGACGAATGCGGAACGGCCCTGGGATTTCCCCATTACTCATGGCTGCAATCCCACCACTGACCACCTGGCACTACTAGTGAGCACACAGGTGCAGCTCACCTGCTTAAGTAGTTTAAGCAGCCCTTCAGAGCTGACCACCAAATTACTTGCTGATTGCAATTCTAACACCTTCAAAGCAAACAAACCTCATTAAACAAGGGGAAGCGAGGGAAGCTGCCCATAGAAGCTTGCAGTCAAAGGTTTGGCTGGTTAGTCCCAATTAGTACATGCAATTCAGCCCCATAGTTCCTGTGCACAGCATCCTGGCACTCAGGAAGTGCTGATGGGCGAGGGAAAAGTCATGAATGTAGAATTCTCCAGCCCAGAGTAGGTTTAGCAACCCTGTCTCTTTTAGCTCTCTGCCTCTCTCCCTCCCCTGCCTGTTTCTTTTCTGTCAAGAAAGTACAGCTGTCCAGAAAGTACGGTATAGTGCCCATGCCCCAGGCACTATCACACTTTCACTTGGGTTCCTCTTTCTGCATCTGAGCAGCCAACTGTATCACCCCATCCCCCTCCTTATCACAGCCCTTGATCCAGGTGGTTTTCCCCCCATAGTGGTCCCATAACATCCTTTTTGGGGAAGTCAAAGGGAACCTCCTCATCTCATTTGTACCAGCAGAAGACTTGGTTGAATCTGTCCCAATGCCTAAGGTTGCCAACCTCAAGGTGGAGGCTGGAACTCTCTTTGGATTACAGTCGATCTCCAGGTAACATAGATCAACTCACTTGTAGAAAATGGCTCGGGGAGTACACCCCCATTGGAGCCCCTTCCCTCCCCAAACCCCACATTCCTCAGGATCCAACCCCCTGCCCAAATATCCAGGTTTTTCCCACCCGATAGCTGGCATTCCGGCCCAATGGCTACTGCAGCTCTTGTTTCCTGTAATCCTTAAGAACCCTTGTCTGTTGGCCAGTTGTCCTGCCATTCTTCTCCCTGCTCTCCTCTTTTCCAGCTCCACCTGTCAGTGTTTGGGACTATTGGCTACCATCTCCTTCCCCCAGTGGGCTAAAGAGGACAAGAGGAGAGCCAACGTGGTACAGCAGTTAGAGTAGCGATCCCCAACCTGTGGGCCAAGGACCACATGCGGTCCTTCGACTAATTGGAGGTGGACCCCAAAGGACACCTTCTCCCCCCCCCCCGGCAGTGGTTGAGAGTAGAGGAGTAAACTACCCCCCCACGGGCCTCAGTAAAAGGCGTTGAGTGGTCCCTGGTGAGTGGTCCCCGGCGTTGAGTGGTCCCCAGTGATAAAAAGGTTGGGGACCACTGCTTTACAACACACTTTGGGTGTCCTTGTCTCCCATCCCTCCCAGGTGGGACTATCTCATTGCAGAGAAACAAGCTCAGGGTTCCCATTGATTTGTCATTGTCATGAGTTAAAATTTCCATGAAAATAAAATGTTCCTTATGTTCATTGTTGTGGCGTGTCTGTATCTTATTTTGAAGGGATGTTTAAACATTACCAGAGCGATCAGAGAGCGTTAGGGCAGTGGTTGAGAGTAGAGGAGTAAACTATCTCCCCCACCAGGCCTCAGTAAAAATCGTTGAGTGGTCCCCGGTGATAAAAAGGTTGGGGACCACTGAGTTAGAGGACTGGATCAGGGCCTGGGAGATGCGGCCATGGACGCTTGCTGGGTCCCCCAGGACTGTTGCCAGGAAAAGAGAATGTCACACATATTCTTGAGAGCCAGTTTGGTGTAGTGGTTAGGAGTGCGGACTTCTAATCTGGCATGCCAGGTTCGATTCTGCGCTCCCCCACATGCAACCAGCTGGGTGACCTTGGGCTCCCCACGGCACTGATAAAACTGTTCTGACCAAGCAGTGATATCAGGGCTCTCTCAGCCTCACCCACCCCACAGGGTGTCTGTTGTGGGGAGAGGAATGGGAAGGCGACTGTAAGCCGCTTTGAGCCTCCTTCGGGTAGGGAAAAGCGGCATATAAGAACCAACTCTTCTTCTTCTTCTTCTTCTGAAGCAAATAATGAAATAACTGTTGTGGCTCCCTCTCCTGTTATCCCCTCCAGTCTGCGAGATAGACCCGGCTGACAAAGCCAGCAAGCTTCTATGGCAGAGGGGTGCCAGCTCTGGGTGGGAAAATCCCTGGAGATTTGGGGGGGGGTGAGGCCTGAAGAAGAGGGGATTTGAGAATGGGAGGGACCTCAGTGGGGCATAATGCCAGAGAGCCCACCCTCCA
The DNA here is from genome assembly GCF_049243985.1 of Paroedura picta. NCBI lineage: Eukaryota > Metazoa > Chordata > Lepidosauria > Squamata > Gekkonidae > Paroedura > Paroedura picta. The sequence continues at coordinate 20,097,555 of NC_135384.1, read as the reverse complement.
CAGCAGCCGTTTCTCCAGGGGAACTGATCTTGATCACCTAGAGATCAATTATAATAGTGGGATGTCTCCAGCCTCCACCTGGATGTTGGCAAATCTAGAGTGGGGATTTGAATACAGGTTTTTCATGTCCAGCTCAAAGCTTGTTCTGAGAACTTCTTTTCAATGCTGGGAGACCATCCTAGAGAACATTGCAAAAGAAGCAAATATATTGGTGCGGCTAACATCTACTTTAGGGACTGTATCCTTGAAACACCCGTTTTTTTCCCCTAGGGAAATTGATCTCTATATTGCCTTAAATTTGGAAGCACATAAGCTTTTTGCAGTATCCGCAGTGCTCCACATTTCCCAGGTAAGGGGAATATGCTGTTCAAGCAAATTACAAAGATGCTCTCACTACAGCGATAACAAGAGAAGGAAATTTTACTTACAAAGATAGAAGCACCCCTTACATGACACATTCAGGTTGGTACGTTTAAATCATTGCCAATAGTTTAACTTCAAAAAAGGTTAACTTACTACAGTTCCAAGCCCTGATAAAAGCGAGAAGAGGAGAGAGACGAAGCAGAAGACAAGCAGAGGCCAAAGAGAGTCAACATCTGACAGAGGAGATGGTGGGGCCAACTGCCAAGTGTTCCCTGGTGGGAGAATTTTCTTAACCCTTCCCCCCCCCCCAACTGCTCTTGCGTGCCTAGTTACAATATTGAACACTCTCTTGGTTGGAATTAAATTGTAATAGCAGGAGATCCCCGGTCCCCATATGGAGGTAGGTAACCTGAGCACACCAGGACACATCCAACATCTTCCCTGTGCCTTGCAGAATGCTGTTTACATTGCGTGGATGTCAGAGGTGGCTCCAGTTGGTTGAGCTGACAGCGATGGTGTAGATGTTCCCTTGATCAGGGAACAAAGCAGCTGAAATTAGGCAGCTGGGCCCAATGACTTCCTGGGTAATTCACCATGACCATACTTGTCTTCAAAGAATGCCCCCACCAATGATCGCTCAAGGGGAGAGGCAGGGGCTTCCAGATCATGCTAGAGACCTTTGCAAATGACCATCTGAGGGCTGATGAGATTGCATTCTGCCAACAGGCTCCAAAATGTGGCCAGATCCCACAGATGGGGAGCGGAGGGGGTGGGAATAGTCTTTCTCCAGAAAGAAAGTTATGCTATTGTCTTGGAAACAATGCTACACACGCGCCTAATCCCTTTGTTCTCTCAAACAAATTGAACAAAACTCTTGATGCAATCAAAATGCAAAAATAAAACTAAGCCTAAAGTTCACAAAATAGCAGGACATTGCAGCGGGCCTCACTTTTCTGCTGCTGAGGACATTTGATGGTATTGCTGAATCTGCATTCTACAGCTGACACTGCAGAGCACAAAGCTGCTGAACGGATCAGGAATAATTCTGAAACTGGCAAAGGTGCCTTTTAAAAGTTTAGATTCTTGAAACTGGAAAAGTTGCCTTTTAAAAGATGCCTTTCCCCTGGGTCCAGAAAGGGCCTGTTTTGTCTGTCACATTGCACATGGCAGGTTGGATCCAAGTGACAGAACCATTTCAAGAATGTTCTCTGGGCACTCCATGACCCACCTGATAATCTGAACCCTCAATCCCTGTGTTACTAGCGCTTGGAGAAGTGGTTGGTGCTCACTTGCCCTGTGAGCGGGCAGTGATGGCTGTTGGTGCTCCTGTGCCCAGCAAGTGGGAAGAAATGGGTACTGATGCTTACCTGCTCAGCAAGCGGGCAGCAGTGTCCATTGGCACTCACCTGTTCAGCAAGCAGGCAGTGATAGCTGTAGATTTTCACCTGGTCAGCAAGCAGGCAGCAAGTGGTCAGCGATGGCTGCTAAGCATGACTGCCAGCACCATATGGTTAGTAAAACACACGAGCAAATGGTGGTAGCAACTGCTGGTCCTCCATCACTGTGTGCAGGGCTGGGGATGCTTGGAGAGGTCCACTGTTCTCAGGAAGTTCCAGTTCTGCCACTGCCACAGAGCACAAGAGGATAGATGATAGGGAGAGTCTCTGGGGTGTTACAGAGGCTCAGAATTTAGATCTCCTAATGTCCCCCAGACACAGCTGCTGTTGGACAGTGCCAGTCTTTGACAGCATGGCTGGAGTATCTGGCTGACCTATATGGAGACAGTGTGCTTGGCTAGACCTCAAATTAGAAGCTGCCACTCTGAATCACTACACCAAGAAGATCCCAGGAAATGTCACCTCCAGCTCAAAGGACCACGCAGCAGGTGCTGAGAAAGACCACTGCCTGAGACACCAGAGGGCTGCTGCCAATCTGGGTAGACAATACTGACCTCAATGGACCAGTCGTCCGATTCTGTATAAAGCAGAGTCACGGTGTTGTGCTTGACAGGCAGAAAGTCCCAGGTTCAATCCCCAGCACTTTCCATCAAAGGGACCAGGCAATAGGCCCCAAAGAAATACACCTGGCCTCGACCAGAGCCAGGGCCTTCTTGGCCTTGGCTCCCACCTGGTGGATGAGCTCCCAGAAAACAGCAGGGCCCTGTCTGAGCTTATGGAATTTTGCAGGGCCTGTAAAAAGGAGCTCTTCCACCAGGCCCACAGTTGAGGCCAGAAACATCTCTTGTATTGCACCCCCACCCTGGGTCCTGGTTCTATTCCCATGGGTGGAATTTTAGAATTTTACGACTGATTTTAGAATTGCCTGACTGAATTTTAAGTGAACTGTCAAGCATCTGTTGTCCACCGCCTTGAGTCCACTCCAGATGACAGGACCATCTATACATTTAAATAAATAATGATAATAATATTTAAAAAGGTGTTGAGAATGACCATGGCCTGAGACACTGTAGGGCTGCTGCAAGTCAGAGTAGAGAACTGGGTCTTGAGGGGAGGGCCCTCCCGATGGAGACATAACTGCCGTGAACCCCCCATTACTTTCCAGACAAAATGCCCCCCCCTCCACACACACACACAGAGCCTCTTCTTTTGGTATCCCTTCTGAGCCTTTTAAATGAAAACCATTCTCTGGGTGGGCGAAGAGAGCTGTGGGGCACTTTGCATGCAGGAAGGAAGCCATTAAATCCGTAGCACTTTGAGAGATTAAATGCCATAACTTATGGCCACTGAAGTTTCTGCAAAATGTGATAATGTAAGAAAACAATTAAAAAGAGTTATCTAAGGCTGGGCAATAGTTTTATTGTGATGGAGTGCACAGTTAATTGATCTGCCTCGTAAGGCTGCAGGTGGCGTGTGTGTGTGGGAGTGGGGAGCTCCAGTGGAGCAACAAATGTCAGCCCTTGAGGAAATGCCAAAATGGAGAAGAACAAAACCCCACTGTGGTTGGGGCAGGGAAGGCAAAGGAGGTGCCCTCTGACGATACCCAACCGAATGGGCAGAGAAGAGGTCACAGCTGCACTCGAATTCTGAACCCACAGGAAACGTTGTTGGCATTGAAATCGGCAAGTCATTGGGTGAAGTCATCCTTGAAGGGCTGTTGTTAAGCTGTTTAAGCAGCTGAGCTGTACCTGTGTGCTCTCTAGTGGCATCAAGTGGCCACTGGTGAGGTTGCAGTGGGAACCCCTTAGGCACATGCTCTGGGGAGCTCAGTGGGCCTTGTTGAAACAAGGTGCAGCCACCACAAGGCTCTAGTCTCTCAATCTGCTGATGTGTGGGACATAGTCCTACCTGCAGCCTAGTCAAAGAGGCTTACAATGTGCTGCTTTTGTAAGTACTCTTTGAGCTTTTGTACTCTGCTTCTATAAGGAGACTAAAGCAGATTAATATGGTATATATTTGCTAAGAATCTTTCCAGTAAAGATTAAAAATATATATAATTATTACTCTCTTTTACACCTGTGAGTCTGGATCTGTGTCTCAACCACAAGGGTAATTAATAACTGCATACTGGTGGTGTAGTAATTCAGAGTGGTGGTTTCTGATCTGGCAAACCGGGTTTGATTCCCCGCTCCTCCATATGCAGCAAGCTGGGTGATTTTGGACTTGTCACAGTCCTGATAGTGCTGTTCTGACCAAACAGTCCTGTCAGAGCGCTCTCAGCCTCACCTCCCTCACAGGGTGTCTGTTGTGGGGAGAGGAAAGGGAAGGCAAATGGAAGCCATTTTGAGACTCCTTTGGGTAGAGAAAAGTAGCATATAAGAACCAACTCTTCTTCTGATCTGGCCAAGCAGTAATATCAGGGCTCTGTGAGCCTCACCTCCCTCACAAGGTGTCTGTTGTGAAGAGAGGAAGGGAAGCCAGTTGTAAGCTGCTTTGAGACTCCTTTGGGCAGTAAAAAGGGGGCATAAAAACCAATTCTTCTACTACTTTCAAAATGCTCTGTTACTTTGCAGCTCTATTCCTCTGTAGGGACTCAGGACCAAGCGAAGTCCAAATATACCAACAAAGGTTCTCCCGGTTTCACAGCTCATCTCCCAGAGATCACTTCCCCTGGAGAAAGTTTCTCTGGGTGGGCTCCATGCCATTATAGCCTACTGAAGTCCATCCCCACCTTAAATCCAACCCATTCCCAGCTCACACCCACAGAATCATAGAATAATTGGAAGGGATCTCCTGGGTCTTCTAGTCCAACCCCCTGCACTCTGCAGGACACTCACAACCCTCTCGCTCATCCACTGTCACCTGCCACCCCCTTGAGCCTTCACAGAATCAGCCTCTCCATCAGATGGCTATCCAGCTTCTGTTTAGAAATCTCCATAGATGGAGAACCCTCCACCTCCCGAGGAAACCGCTCTAACTTGTCGTAGGTGGCTGGTCCCCAGTTACTAAGGAACACAGTGCTCTTCTTCTCGCCATTGGTGATGCCATTCCCTATGAGGTAGTGGCAGATGCATGGCTGACAGGATGCTCATCTCTCTGGCCTGCTGGGGCCAAACAGCTCAATTAGGCCCCCGGTGGCCATGGCTTCCATGTGAGGCTGAGACTGCTCTCTGGACGGAGTGGTTGGTCCCTGAAGGTCAAGCACTGAATGGAAGAGTGATTTCAGCTGCTGGATTGTCCCTCTGCGGAAGACAGGGCTGTATAACCAGAGATTTAAGCGAGTAGTTTGTCCCCCCTCAGAAGGCAGGCAGCCAGTGATTCTGCTGATGCTAACCCGGGCTACATACCCAGCTTAGCATCCCACCTTTGTTGCCAGTGTTAAATTCATGGAAGCTCTTTATTGTGATCTCAGCATGTTATAGAAGGCAAAACTGAACTGAGAAGTGAACGGAGAAAAACCCACCAAGAACCCCAACTTATAAATAAATGCAGACCAACAGGATCTCTCTGCCCAGATCTTGATGGGGTGCAGTACAATCCCAGCTCTGGTCCTCTGGGGAATAGCACACATAACTCAGACCCATGTCTATGGGTTATGACAAAGCTATAGATCTTGTTAAGACAAGAGTGATAGAAGTAGAGAGGCAACATGATCTCAACAATATTCAGGACCCACTCTTTAGGAAAGATCTCTCTCCTAAACAGGAACACCCAGATGCAAATTTGATGGACTCCCTCTCAAGGATCGACTCTGTATCTGCAATGAGGGTCAAGCAGAGAACACAGAACACGTCTTATTTGAGTGCAAGCTGTATAATCATATTTGCACAGGTGCATTAGTACCAATGCTTATAGAATGCCCTCACGACCTGAGAAAGCATCGACTGCAAATATTGCTATCAGATACAGATAATTTGTTAACTAGCAAAGTAGCAAAATTTGCGTGGCTAGCTTTAAGAATTAGGAAAGAATGGGTCATGTATAGCCATAATAGGTCCACAGAACTTCTTATGTTTTTTGGTTAGTAGATGTATCTTGGTTAGTCTCTTAATCTTGTCTTTCATTTTATATTTTAACAGCTTTATTAGTTTTATTGCTTTTATGGCTCATTTTATCCATGTAAAATAGTCAACAGCAGTTAATGCTTCTAAATGTTGGATTTTATAGTGGAGAAGTTTTAAGTTTTATTGTTGATGCATTTTTAACCTTTTAATGTATTACCTTCCCTTTTACAAACTGCTATTGTATAGAATCCTAGAATCATAGAATCATAGAGTCATAGAGTTGGAAGGGGCCATACAGGCCATCTAGTCCAACCCCCTGCTCAACGCAGGATTAGCCCTAAGCATCCTAAAGCATCCAAGAAAAGTGTGTATCCAACCTTTGCTTGAAGACTGCCAGTGAGGGGGCGCTCACCACCTCCTTAGGCAGCCTATTCCACTGCTGAACTACTCTGACTGTGAAAAACTTTTTCCTGATATCTAGCCTATATCGTTGTACTTGAAGTTTAAACCCATTACTGCGTGTCCTCTCCTCTGCAGCCAGCAGAAACAGCATCCTGCCCTCCTCCAAGTGACAACCTTCCAAATACTTAAAGAGGGCTATCATGTCCCCTCTCAACCTCCTTTTCTCCAGGCTGAACATTCCCAAGTCCCTCAACCTATCTTCATAGGGCTTGGTCCCTTGGCCCCAGATCATCTTCGTCGCTCTCCTCTGTACCCTTTCAATTTTATCAATGTCCTTCTTGAAGTGAGGCCTCCAGAACTGCACACAGTACTCCAGGTGTGGTCTGACCAGTGCCGTATACAATGGGACTATGACATCTTGTGATTTTGATGTGATGCCTCTGTTGATACAGCCCAAAATGGCATTTGCCTTTTTTACCGCTGCATCACACTGCCTGCTCATGTTTAGTTTACAATCCACAAGTACCCCAAGGTCTCGTTCACACACAGTGCTACCTAGAAGCGTATCCCCCATCCAGTAGGCATGCTTTTCATTATTCTGACCCAGATGCAGAACTTTACACTTATCTTTATTAAATTGCATCTTGTTCTCATTTGCCCATTTTTCCATTGTGTTCAGATCTCGTTGAACTCTGTCTCTATCTTCCGGAGTATTTGCCAGTCCTCCCAATTTGGTGTCATCTGCAAACTTGATGAGTAGTCCCTCCACCCCCTCATCTAGATCATTAATAAATATGTTAAAAAGTACCGGGCCGAGCACCGAACCCTGAGGTACCCCGCTACTCACCTCTCTCCAGTCTGATGAAACACCATTGACAACAACTCTTTGAGTGCGGTTCTCTAACCAATTCCCTATCCACCTAACTATCTGAAAATCCAGATTGCAGTCCTTCAACGTATCCATCAGAACATCATGGGGAACCTTGTCAAAAGCTTTACTAAAATCCAAGTAAATGACATCAACCAAATTTCCCCGATCCAGCAAACCTGTTACTTGGTCAAAAAAGGAAACCAGGTTGGTCTGACAGGACCTGTTGGAGACAAATCCATGCTGACTTCCTTGGATCACCAAATTGTCCTCCAGATGTTTGCAGATCGCTCCTTTTAATATCTGCTCCATTATCTTCCCCACAACAGAGGTCAGACTCACTGGTCTGTAGTTTCCCGGGTCATCCTTCCTCCCTTTTTTGAAGATCGGAATAACATTTGCTCTTTTCCAGTCCTCCGGGACATCTCCAGTCCTTAAAGAGGTTCCGAAGATGATGGACAAGGGCTGTGCAAGTTCTCTGGAAAGTTCTTTGAGTACTCTCGGGTGCATTTCATCTGGACCAGGGGATTTGAACTCATCCAGTGCAGCTAAGTGCCTCTTGACAACCTCTCTATCCATGTTAACCTGCCACCCAGACACTATCCTTTGGCTACAGCCATCTCTAGATGTGCCTAAACACTTTGACCTGTGGGAAAAAACAGATGTAAAATAGGCACTAAGCCTTTCTGCTTTCTCTGCATCTTTCGTTAGAGTTTGTCCATCCGCACCCAACAGCGGGCCTATTGCCTCTTTTACTTTACGTTTGCTCCTCACGTAACTGAAAAATCTTTTCTTGTTACAATGGGCTTCCCTGGCCAATCTTAGCTCACTCTCAGCTTTGGCCTTTCTGATGATTGATCTACAGTGCCTAGTAACCCGTAGGTACTCTTCTTTAGAGCTCTGTCCTTTCCTCCATTTCCTGAACATTTTCCTTTTCTTTCTTAGTTCCTCTTGAAGTTCTCTGTTCATCCAAATAGGCTTCTTAGAGCCCCTGCAGTGTTTTCGTATTTCTGGAATAGTCATTGATGGAGCATGCAATAGCTCTTGTTTGAGGAGCGCCCACCCTTCACATGCTCCCTTCCCTTCCAGCATTCTCATCCATGGTATGACACTCATCATGTCTCTGAGTTTATTAAAGTTTGCCCTACGAAAATCCAACATCCGCGTCTGGCTACAAGCTTCCTTGGCTCCCCATCTCAAAACGAATTCTATGAGGACATGGTCACTTCCCCCTAGGGTCCCCACCTCCTTCACCTCATCCACCAACTCTTGCCTGTTGGTCAGTATTAAGTCCAGTATAGCTGAACCTCTTGTGGGTTCATCTACCATTTGATAAATGAAATTGTCAGCCAGGCAGGTCAGAAACTTGCATGACTGAGGACGCTTCGCAGAGTTTGTTTCCCAGCACACATCTGGGAAATTGAAGTCACCCATGATGACAAGGTCCTGCCGTTTGGATATTGTCTCAAGCTGCTCACAAAGTGCAGCATCCACATCCTCTCATTGGTCAGGCGGTCGGTAGCTTATTTTCACCTAGATGCTTTCCACTGTAGATATGCTCTCCTTCACTAGAACTTCCTGACAGGTAAGCCCTTCCTCACATACAGTGCCACTCCTCCACCTCTTCGATCTATTCTGTTTTTTCTGAACAGTTCATATCCATCCACCATTACATTCCAGTCATGAGAATCATTCCACCAAGTTTCTGTGATGCCTACTAGATCATACCTTTCCATCAGCATGAGAAGTTCCAGCTCTTCCTTTTTATTGCCCATGCTTCGGGCGTTAGTATAAAGACATCTGAATCCTTTTACTTTTGGTTCCCTATGAGCTGGCCTTGCCGGTTGGGCTGCCTCCGATAGTTTTCCTTCCATACACTCCCTATGTTGATCGTCTCCTTCCCCTAGTGGCTTTAGTTTAAAGCTCTCCTGATGAATCTCCCCAGGTTCCTGCCAAACACATTCTTCCCCAGTTTCGATAAGTGCAGTCCATCAGGTGCTAGTAGGCCTTCCTCAAGAAAGCCTATCCCATGGTCCCAGAAACCAAATCTCTCCTGCTGGCACCAACTACGCAGCCAGTGATTCACCTCCATTATCTTCCTCTCCCGACACATTCCTCTTCCCTTGACAGGCAAGATTGAAGAGAATACCACTTGTGCCCCCATTTGCTTGAGTTTCCTCCCCAGATCTTGATAGTCTTTTTTAATAGGAGTGATGGTATTCAGGGACATGTCATTAGTTCCCACATGGACCATCACAAATGGGTAGTGATCCGTAGATTTGAGGAGTTTGGGCAGCCGTTCTGAAACATCTTTAATTTTCGCCCCTGGCAAGCAACACACCTCTCGGGTTAGGGGGTCGGGCCCAGCCACATGGCGATCCATTCCTCTTAGCAGGGAGTCTCCAATTACCAGTACTCTCCTTTTTTTCCCCTTCTCAACTCCATTTCCTTCTGTCCCCGTGGCCTCTTCCCTTTGTCTTAGACTTTGTTTTGGGACCTCTTCCCTTGTTGACCCTTGCACCACCTCTGCAAGGGCCTGAAATCTATTCTGGAGCTCCAAAGGCCCCGAGAACTGTCTCGCTCTTCGCCGTTGAGTCTTTTTCCGAACTGTCTGCAGAGGATCCCTAGTGTGGTCAGTCTCCTTATCCTCTTCAGGACTGGTTGTATTCTCTTTATTCTGAGTTCCAGGGCTCTGGTCTATGAACTCCTCCCCTTTCTTACTTTGGGTCAGAGTAATAATTCTATTTTCTAATCCCCTAATCCTTTTCTCCAAAAGTCTTACCAGCTTACACTTGGGGCAGCTGTAGACCATCTTGTCTTCTGGGAGGAAGGCAATCATGTCACACTCACTGCAGATGATGGGATGAGTGTCCTGGAGGTCCATTGTAATGTCTAGGCAGTGCAAGTACTAGGGAAATATAATCTACTGATATAATCTACTGATTCTAATTGCTCGGCCAAGAACCCCAAGCCAAGAGCCCTTTGTCTCTCTCGCTCTTCGGCTCGCACTAAAGGCTCGCGCCTCTGGTGAGGAGCAGCCCTTTTTAAGCCTCCCAACAATTACCCAGCAATCACCTCACCCAGGCAGAACAATAGCCTCACCTGGTCAGCAGCAACTCTCCCCAGTAGCTCTCTCCACGTGCTCTCAGTTGTCTGAGCAACTGAGATTTAAGCGAGTAGTTTGTCCCCCCTCAGAAGGCAGGCAGCCAGTGATTCTGCTGATGCAGTATAGTACTGCTTCTAAAATTTTGGTCTAAATGACCGTAAATAAATGATAAAAAAATTGACCCATGGTTTAGCAAGGTCAGTAAAGGTAAAGGTATCCCCTGTGCAAGCACCTAGTCATGTCTGACCCTTGGGGTGACGCCCTCTAGCGTTTTCATGGCAGACTCAATACGGGGTGGTTTGCCATTCCCTTCCCCAGTCATTACCGTTTACTCCCCAGCAAGCTGGGTACTCATTTTACTGACCTCGGAAGGATGGAAGGCTGAGCCAGCCTTGAGCCGGCTGCTGGGATTGAATTCCCAGCCTCATGGTCAGAGCTTTCAGACTGCATGTATGCTGCCTTACAACTCTGTGCCACAAGAGGCTCTGTATTATTGGGAAATTGGGTTAATATGGCAGAGTTTTGCCCAGTTGTAGAAGCTTGATAGTGAATGCAGTAAATAAATCTCCCAAGAAGCATGTTGCAAAAAAAGGTAAACTTACAGTTATTTAAACAGATCCAACATACCTTCAGAGAGGGAGGAAGAGACATCTACTGCAAAGTAGGTGTTATGCTGCGCTGCCACCTGGATTGAGGTCTGGGGCTAGTTCCCCATTTTTTTCACAAGACCTCAATTGGAACTTCTGGCCCCAGATTCATGCTCCCAAACGAGGCAGCCTATGGACTGGAAGTTTTTGCCATCTGTACAAGTTTAACATTTGCATTTGAAAAAGTAGCCCTCACTGGGTTGTGCCACTGAATCCCCTTCAGCTGGAGCAGTTTCATCCAGGTTTTGATGTCATGGCTCTGAACCATTTTGAAAGGCAGCCCAGCTGATTTGGAGCTCACGTGCAGGAAGGGGTGGGGTGGGTCCCATCAATTAAATTTGAGGGCCATTCTGCACATAGAAAAAAAAAGCATTACACCAGCGCAATGGCATAGCGCTATAAAAATTGCACCTCCAGCCATTCCTCACCTCCTGGCTCTCGCTCTCCTCTGCCGCCTTCTCGCAGTTCTTGGTACTCCTCATGCCTGCTTGAAATGGCGGAAGAGAGGAACGTGCTATACACACAACTCTCCTCCACCTGTCAATCAAGCCAGGCAGCCAATCACCTTTATCCATATTTTAAAGGGCCCTTGATGCTCCATGCATCATAGATGCATAGTGCTTATTTTACTGCCATCCCTTTTGGAATTATGAGCCTTGAAGCTTTGAAAAAGTAACCTTGTTCCCTCCACACACTTCCTTAGCGTGTTGTTGCTGGTTGCTCTCCTCTTGCTCGTGCTACATTGTAGTGCTTTAAAATGTGCTTTAAAAATGGAGGATGTAGCTTTTTTTTTTGTGCTTTAAAATGGAGGATGTAGCTGCCAGTTTTCTGCTGGGATGCTGGATGCTGACGACGTCATTTAAAATGCCAAAAATATGGTGTCCGCAAAGGGTAAGCCTTTCACTATATTTTCAGGGTGCGCAATAGCCCTGAAAATCAACCTTAGCTAATTTGGGAACGATTGTTTGCAGAACGATTGTTTGCATAGTCTTCCTCAGACTATGAACTAACATCATGACAGTTTATATATTCCCACTGTCATGATGGTCAGTTCATAGTCTGAGGAAGAGTGCTTGCACTCGAAAGCTCACACCTTGGATAAATCTTTGTTGGTATTAAAGGTGCCCCTGCTGGACTCTGATTTTGTTTTATTGGGTGGTCCTGGTTAGCCTGCACTCATCAGCTCTCAGAAGCTAAGCAGGGTCTGGCCCTGGTTAGTAGTACTTGGGAGATGACCAAGGACATCCGTAGTTGCTGGGCAGAGATAGGCAGTGGCAAACCCCACCCCTTGCCTTGGATACCCTGTAGTGTTGCCAAAAACCAGCTGCAACTTGATGGCACTTTACATAGAGTATTCATGTATTGTAAGAATATATCCTATTCCTATTTATCACTTTGTTATCATGTAATATTTGCTGCTGTTATAACATGTTGGCAGTTTCTAGTTTTTAAAACAGGCTTTCTCAATCAGAGTTTTGTGAAACCCTGGGGTTTCTTTCAAATGAGTAGCCGTGTTGGTCTGAAGTAGCACAATAAAATCAGAATCCAGTAGCACCTTTAAGACCAACAAAGATTTATTCAGGGCATGAGCTTTCAAGTGCAAGCACTCTTCCTCAGACTATGAACTCCTTACATGACAGGGAATATATAGCAAAAATCAATTATGTTGCATCAGTAGACTATGTCACACAACCAAATACAGCCAATGATAATCCTTTGTTAGCCAGGAGTATTTAACTTCCTTTTTTGTAAATGGGTGTTTAGCCAGGCCTTGGGGAGAATGCCAGAATTATTCACTGTGGTGAAGAGTGAAGCAAGAGGAATGGCCCACTAAGTTAGGCTCAGCAGTTAGGATTTCAGGAATTGCTGCATCCAAACCTGCTGCCTTTCCACTTTTTAACGAGTACTTTGATGAGACTCAGCCTGTTGTCCTTGCTTGCAACATGTCCCATCAAGAAATTGGCACTGTCCTGAGTCACTGCCTGCTGTATGGGTGAGACTCCGGGATCATTCTGTTCTTGGACCCTGCCTTCTGCTGAGTGCAACTATGTGCAAATAAACAAGGAACCACTCACTATAGTCACTGGAATAAAAAAATTCCACGACTACCTCTATGGCCACCAGTTTACAGTCATCATAGACCGTAAAACCTTGCTATGCATCTTCACCGTGGACCATCAGACACCACAGCTCTTTTCTCCATGGATGCTGTACAACAGCAGCCTAACCCACCTCTTGGCTCGTCAACATGAGACACCGTTGTCAGCAACTAGCAAGAGCCCCGTGGAACTGTTAATGGGCTGGGGACTCCGCACTTGGCTTCACTGCCTGCACCCAGACCATGATGCAACCCCATCACCACGGCAAGAGGACTACATCGTCCCCCACACCTTCATACCGGACGATGCTGAATATATCTGGTACTACAGTGATGGCACAGACTGGGTCCCAGCCACTGTTCCCCAGGCAATGGGTCTGGTCAGCTAGAGTCCATACTGTTGTATACTTCACCAGCACGTTGATTGGGTATGCCGCCATGAGACCCTTCCAGCCACGCCCAAGGTACCGATGAGATGGACCGCCACAGCTGCCACTGACAGCTCACCTCTGGAGCCTGTCACAGCACCAGAATTGTTTGCGCTGCTGACCACCCGTGCTGGCTCCCAGTGGTCCCAGCCCCTGCTATACTTCACAGGGTCCCACTCCAGAGCTATGCTGGTCCACACAAACTTGCACAACACTCTACTACTTGCAGAACTTTGTTCACCACCTCCCAAGTAACTATCAAAGGAGGAGTGTTGTGTATGTGGATCTGCCAAGGACCGAGCTTGAGGTCAGCAGCAGAATCCAGGCAGACACAGAACTGACCAATGCACACCAAGGATCCCGTCTGCTGGATCCATTTAGTTTAAATCAACCATGTTCGATCAGGCCGATAGCACACACCCTCAGGAAGTTCTTTTGTTGCCACTTGTATATATGTTGGGGATTTCTGGGGGGTTCTTTGGTCTTGTCACCTGCTCTAACATGAATCCAGTGCTGAGATCACCAATAAAGAGCTCTTCATTTGCGTAGTAGCCTAGTTTCTCTCTACAAACCATGCATACCTTACACATACATCGTTAATTGCTGATTGGGGGAGAGGAATCTATTGCATGATGTTCGATTCCTTTGAGGTTAATTCCATTCATTATTTTTATATTTGTTCTTAATTGCATTTGATTATGCATTCCCCCTCACTTCAATGGGTGAGATATTTCTGGATGTCCCCCCTCCTATCCAATGGGGATTAAATTATCTGGGATTGCATTTTTCACCCCAAAAATCTTCCTTGCCAAATGCAAAGCAAATAGGAGAAAGGAAAACAATTTTATAGGCAACGAAAACATTCTCTTGCAATGCAGGCTCAGGGAGATATTTGGCATCTAGAGGGTAGCAATAAATGATAAATCATTCATCTGTGTGCATGAACCCTGCATCTGTTCCTAAAGTAGGGTGGGAGGTATTTTTAAACCTGGATCTGACAACCCTGCTCCCCCCTTCACTCCCTCCCAGTGGCCAGGAACGACCTCACAGTCCTACCCTGTTCCCTCCTCCAACTTTAAGATAATGAAGGTGCATCACACGTACCTTGTTGTGCCTCCTTGTGTGTGTGTGTGTGTAGAGTTTGGTTCTGATTGGCCTGCAGGGAATCTTTGGTTCTGATTGGCCTGCAGGGAAAATGTCCTGCCACAGCCCATTTGGTGATATGTCTCTTGCTGAGCCGGTTTTACTGAAAAAACACCAGAGACTGAACAGGAGGCTCAAATCCCAAAAGGTCAGAGGATCTCCTGGACAGCTGGCAACCCTTGCCATGTTCTTTCATGACCTGACATCAGACGATCTGTAGCAGGACGCCTGTGCACTAAGCAAAACCTTTAAAGCAACGGATCAGATTGATTAATCAATAAAATCATGCATCTCTACAATAGGAAATCATAGAGGAGTCTCTAGACTAAAGAAGTTACAAAATAGGATCGATGCCTTTTTTTAACTGGGCCATTTTTGGCTGGTGCACCAGTATGCAAGTTTCTAAGTTCCACAGAATTTTTCACTGCATGTAAAAGGAAAGTCACGGAATGCTATGTAGGCACAGAATAAATAAAAGCATAAGAAGAGCCCTGCTGAAACAAACCAGTGTCTAACTAGCCCAGCATCCTGTTTCATACAGTGGCCAGCAAGTTGTCCTGGAAGTTCATTAAACATGGCAAAGAGACTGAAGTCTAACCCCGCAATCACCTCCTAGCTCTGGCTTTTAAAGGTTTGCCACCTCTGCATGTGGAGGTTCCTTTTAGACTGCACAGCTGTAGTAGCTGTTGACCGAATGCTGGTAATACCCTGCAAAGCAGTGCCCGTCAGGTTCCTATGCTATTTGACAGCATCACTATAATACTTGGCTGACCATTGCCAGAGACACAGGCAGTGTCCCTTCGTTCCCAGGCAAGGCCTAGAGATCTCTAAGAATTACAGCTCACGTACAGACATGTAAGGTCAATTCCCCTGGAGAATATGGCTGCTTTGGAGGGTGGCCTTTGGAGGTCATTATATCTCACTGAGGTCTCTCTGGAGGGTTGCCAGGTATGGCCGAGGAGATGGGGAGAAGTGGGGATAAGCAAAAGTCATAGCAATGTGATGACATCACCCCCTGTGCCATCTGGAAGCACTGGCACCACGCTGGAAGTGAGATCGTACTCCCATGGTCCCATTTGGTCCTCCTGCGTCCTCCCACCCTCAAGCTGAGCATCGGCAGGCGGCAATCATCAGTGCCCAGAGCTTGCCTACTCTGGGTGGGCACCTGGCAAGTCTATCCTTCCCTCCCCTCTCCCAAACGTTTCCCTCCCCAGGTTTCATCTCCATTTCCTAACCCAGAATTGGCAATACTAGCCAGCCTCGGAATTCTTAATTCCCACAGATATCTTTAGAAGAGGTTCTGTAGAATTCAGGGGCAGCTTGGGTGACTTAGACGTGTTTCATTTGGCCCAGTTTGGAAATTAATGAAAAATCTTGCCCACAGGTCCTGCCGGACCAACCTGGGGTGATTTTGCACTTTCCCCCTCCGCTGTCAATCCTGCTGAATTCAGATTGATTTGACCCTGAATCTTTCTGCTTCGTTCCCCCCCCCCAACTGAAACAGAAACCCTTTTGCACTTGAGCATGAGGCTGCTCATCCATTCCTTTCTTAAAGGAGCAAGTGGGTGGGTGGGGGAGCCGAGTCAGCAGCAGCCTCTCACAGAATGAGGCAAATCTTTGCTGAGAGAAATGTGGGATTCTAGGGCAGAGTCTGCACTTACTGTCTTTATTCCATTGTCAATCCTGTTGAATTCAGATCGCTTTGAACTCGGGTCTTCCTCTCTCCCCCCCCCCATTGAAACAGGAAAGTCTTCTGCACGTTGTTAGGGTAGTTCAGAAGGGGGGAGGAAGCCAAGCCTCTTTCTTTCTTTTCTTGAGGTGGGGGGAGAGGAGCCAAGCAGGGAGCCTCTTTCTTTTCTTCGAGGGGTGGGGGAGAGGATCGAAAAAGGCAGAGGAGGGAGGAAAAATCCAGGACCGACAGAAGTTGAGAGAAATTAGGGGCTTCTCCTTTAAGGCAAGCATGTCACATGACCAGGTGTAGCCTATCAGAGCCTATCTACCACGGAGCTTTCTTTCCCAAATAGATATTGAGGATTAACAGCACTCTGAGATATTGCAAATAAAGGTAGGGTCACTCCGGATCAATCCTTCTTGCTGCAGAAAGAAATTTTAAATCGCCCAAAATCCAAACGGAAATTGCATTCTGTGTAGAGGACAGGGATTGAATTGATCTGGGGTTGGAATAAAAGCTCCGTGAAGTTTACACCCAGAGCACAGGCCCCTTAAACCTTTAAAATCTTGCAACTGGGAACTAGGTATCCTTTGAACTGATACCCAGCCAATCAGGAACAGCGGGGAGGACCTTAATTCAGCGGGGAGGACCTTAATTCAGAAAAATTCAGATCTACTCTTTGAAGAAGAGTTGGTTCTTATATGCTGCTTTTCCCTACCCGAAGGAGTCTCAAAGCAGCTTACAATCACCTTCCCTTTCTCTCCCCACAACAGTCACCCTGTGAAGGAGGGGAGGCTGAGGGAGGCCTGAGATTACTGAAGAAGAAGAATAAAAAGAGTTGGTTCTTATATGTCACTTTTCTCTGCCAGAAGGAGTCTCATAGCAGCTTACAGTCACCTTCCCTTTCCTCTCCCAACAACAGACACCCTGTGAGGGATAGAAGGCTGAGAGAGCCCTCATATTTCTCCTCGGTCAAAACAGTTTTTATCAGTGCTGTGGCAAGCCCAAGGTCACCCACCTGGTTGCATGTGGAAGACTGGGGAATCAAACTTTAATACTGGAAGCCTTTAAAGTGGCTTGATCAATTATACCGAGTTATTATCTCCGCTCCTAGATATCATGAGGGAAAGGTAAGGTCACCACGGTTCAATCAGATTGGTTGCAGAGGGAAGATGTAAAGCGCCTAAAATCAAAACATAAATCCAATTCAGTGTAAACAGAGGAGATTTATTTGGACTGGGGGGGTGTGAATAAAAAGCCCCGTGCAGACTCCACCCTAGTTTCCTTCTTCGACCAAGTAACAGGCTTATTTGATCATGGAAACTCAGAGGATGTTGTTTACTTGGATTTCAGTGAGACTTTTGACAAGGTTCCTCATGATGGTCTGATGGGTAAACTGGAGAGTTGTAGACTGAATTTTTAGGTGGTTAGGTGGAGAGGGAACTGGCTAGAAAACTGCACCCAAAGAGTGAGTGTCAATAGGAAGGAGGTGAGCAGTGGGGTGCCACAGGGCTCTGTTCTGGATTCGGTACTTTTCAGTCAAAGTAGTTCAGCAGTGGGATGGGCTTCCCCTCTCTGGAGGTCTTCAAGCAGCTGCTGGACAGATACTTATCCTGGATACTTTAGGCTGATCCTGCATTGAGCAGGGGGTTGGGCTAGATGATCTACATGGCCCCTCCCAACTCTATGATTCTAAGTCTAGAATCATAGTGCTTTGGTGTTCCACTGAGTTTTCCTTGTCGCTTCTCTAGTCGTTCCCAAACCTACTTTGGACTCTATGGCATTGTACCTAACCGAGGTCCCAGGCCTCCCCAGACTCCAACCCCAGTTCTCCAGGATTTTCCCAACCTGCAGCTGGCAACCCTACTCCCAATCCCCTGTTAGTAGCCAGGAGGGACCTGGGGCTCCCACAGGAAATAATCATTGTGTAGATAAGATACCTCTTCAAAGATATGTGCAGCCTGTCAAGTGTGCAGCATTGAATCTGGGGTGTTGTGGAAGAGGGAGGCTTATTCCTTCATCCTTCCTGGATCAGCAAAGACTTCACAGCCCATCCCTGCTGGGGTAGTCTCACCATCTGACCATGAGGGTGGGAAGGCAAAGGCCCAGAAGAAGCCAAGAACAGCCCAGTGTCTCCCTCTCTCTCCCACTCTTCCTCTGCCTTCACGTTTGGAGAAGCCACCGATAAAAACCTAATCAATGGAAGGCCTTTTAAGTTGCGACAGATCAGTGACCCAGCTAATAGCTCACCTGCCAAAAGAGGAAGTCATAGTCAATAAAGAGAGAAGTCAATGGCAAAAATCTATTAACGAGAGTGAGCAATAAGGGGATCTTTGGTTTAAACAGCAAGCTCATTTGGAAGGGAGCCACCAAACCATTCTCAGGGCTTTTAACTCTCCATGTCCCAGAGAGATGCCAGGAGACATCTGTATCTCAGAAAAGAGGCTGTCCCTCCTTAGGGGAACAATACCTGAGCACCTTGACTATTTAACCTTCGTCAACATTTGGACTGCAGTGGTCCAAGGCTACCCAGGATTCTACACCTCATCCCAAGTCCTGATAAGTGCAGGAGAGCCACTGGTATACATTTTATTGGTTTTTATGGATCTTTTTGTCCAACCTCAACAGGAGCATTCAACCTGAAAATGTGACAAGTGCCAAAGGGTTTATGAGTCTTTAGCCACACAAAAACAGGTCCATCCAAGTCCCATTTGGAAAATGACCTGTCAGGTTTGTCCTCTGTGGCCTGGTTTTCTCCACCCCAGCTGTCTGCTTGGACCAGCATCTGGAACTGACTGCCTCAGAAGTGTTACTCTACAACTTCTTGTTTCTACACCTCAGTTCTGATGGCCTTGACTTCCTCACTGCTTATTTAGTTCATTGTCTAAAATTAATCTGCATTTTCCTTAAGATAGGCATGAAACGTTTGGTCCAATATTGCAAACAAACTGGAGTGGGATTTTATGGACCATCTGCACAACTTCATTCCCCAGGCATACCTAGTCATCTTTTTACCCTACTATCAGCATATTCTTCTGCAAACTTGCTGTGCTAGTATTTTTCTGAGAAGGACAGAATCAAAGAAATCCAATAAAATCAGAGTCCAGAAGCAGCTTTAAGACCAACAAAGATTCAGGGTGTGAGCTTTTGAGTGCAAGTACTCTTTGTCAAAGAAAGTTTGCCCGAAGTGTAGACAGAAAGGTGCCATTTCCCCTTCCTATCCCCTTGGACATGCCATGTCTCTGCTGTCTGAACCACTGGTTTTATGTATATTATTGACATAATTTTGAATTAAGCTGTGAAAACAGCAAATAATAAAATAACAAAGAGAATGGCAGCAAACAACATACAAGTTTAAGCTGGAAAGTAACTGGAAAGTAAGATCTATCAAGCCAAGAGCCATACAGAGCCTCAACTACAATTTACCAGCTCCAGCTCACACACACAGCTGAGCAAACGGACAAGGCCAGGAAAAGTATGGACAATGGCCAGACCAGTGGTCTGGCTGCCTTCACCCCCGGTCCCAGAAGGGCTCAGAGTAAAGCCTGGAAACAGGCCAGTGTAACAGGCTCTTGCATAGTTGGGCTGAATCAATGCTTTTGTTTTGTTTTGGTTTGTTTTTTTGTTTTTACCGGCTTAAAAAAAAGTTATAATGCTGCAGCTAGCACTTTAAGAGTCAGCAGAGAGCCCTCTGGTGGCATGGCAGAGAATGTCAGCCAGCAACAAATTCATGCTAGGAATTCGATTCAGGAGCTGAGAACACATTGTGTGGGTGGGGAGGCATGTCTTGAAGTTCGTGCTTCTCTGGACTGGGCCAACAGTGCATGGAAAAGGAGGCTTAATCTCCCCCCATGCCGTTTTCTAGAAACTGCCTGGAGGACCCTTGTTGCCCATTGAAGACTTTGCAAATATTGCTTAGATAAATATATTTCCAGAGCAGGGCAGATAGTAACCTCCACACAGTCTGAGGTTGGCAAAAGAACAAACGGTGAAGTTCTTAATCTGAATTGTGCCCGAGAAACATGCCAAAGAAAGGGATGGAGCCTGAGGGCACTAAGTAAGGGGGAAAGCCTTCCCTGCGGTTTCATCATCATGGCAGAACATACTTCGGCAACCCTCGCTTGGCACCCAGCCCACTGAGCTTTAAGTAGCAAATCAAGATTTGTTTTCCTCCTGGGCATTCTATGAATGATTTCGGAAGAGCTTCTCATTTGTTTGCTCTGTTGACACATCAACAGAGCAAACAATTGAGGCTCGAGAAGTGGGCTAAAACTGAATAACACAAAGTTCAATAGGGACAAATGTAAAGTTCTGCATTTAGGTAGGAAAAACCAAATACACCGATATAGGATTGGGGAGACTTGTCTTGGCAGTAGCATGTGCGAAAAGGATCTAGGAGTCTTAGTAGAACATACATTGAACATGAGTCAGCAGTGTGACTCGGTGGCTAAAAAGGCAAATGGGATTTGGGGCTGTATCAAATGGAGTATTGTGTCCAGATCTGTTCTGGTTTGGCCTCATTTGGAGTGCTGTGTTCAGTTTTGGGCACCACAACTGAAGAAAGATGTAGAGAAACTGGAGCGTGTCCAGAGGAGGGCAACAAAGATGGTGAGGGGTTTGGAGGCCAAGACGTATGAGGAAAGGTTGGGGGAGCTTGGTCTGTTTAGCCCGGAGAAGAGACAGCTGAGAGGGGATCCGATAACCATCTTCAAGTATTTAAAAGGCTGCCATGTAGAGGATGGAGCAGAGTTGTTCTCTCTTGTCCCAGAGGAATGGACCAGAACCAATAAGATGAAATTAATTCAAAAGAAATTCAGTCCAAACATCAGGAAGAAGTTTCTGACTGTCAGAGCAGTTTCTCAGTGGAACAGGCTTCCTCGGGAGGTGGTGGGTTCTCCATCTTTGGAGATTTTTAAACAGAGGCTAGATAGCCATCTGATGGAGAGGCTGATTCTGTGAAGGCTCAAGGGGGTGGCAGGTTACAGTGGATGAGCGATAGGGTTGTGTGTGTCCTGCATAGTGCAGGAGCTTGGACTAGATGACCCAGGAGGTACCTTCCATCTCTATGATTCTATGAATCTATGATTCTAATTCTTTTCAGTAGACTGCTTGTATACATTCTTCTGCAATGTTCTTATATGCTCCTGTTTAGGCTAAAATGGATTATGCCATGCCTCAATCAGTGGATTAACCTTCCTCTAGCAACCTTAAAGCAAAAGGATCCATTCCTTTTTTTACTTTGTTTACTTTGTTGCTCGGTTTCTAGAGGCTGCTGAGAAGTGTCAAAGGGAGGCATTTTCAGACATGGGTTTTATTTAATTTTCAAGTGTCTCACCCTGGCCTTTATCGTGCCACAACTCAACTTCTGTGTCTGGCTGCACTGGATGCTATTACACAGATAATCACTTCTAGGACAGTCCTACTGAATCTCTCTGCTAGTCCATTCCTCTGTGGACTACAAGCTACTGATTTTATGGTTTATGCCCTCTTGATCTAAAAATCTCTTAAAATGTTCATTGCAATAGTCTGACCCATGAGATGTGAGTGGACCACATCCATGCTTAGGTGGGTAGTTTCCATGATTACTTGGCCTCTTGGGTTAGTCCTTTGCCATTTCACAGATCCCAACCTGTGTACTACTGGAACAGCATGCCATCCGTCCAGGCATTTCTCATGGCTGCAATTGTTCACCTCGCCACTAGAGGGTCTTTGGCCTCTGGAAAACTCCTTGCCTCTAGAGAGCTCTTGGCCACCTTGGGAATCTCTCTGTTTGAGACTTCCCTTTACTGCAAACACAGAGCCTGCCTCCGTTTTCTTAAACACAAAAAAAGTTGTCCTCCGTATTTCTCTTGCAGTCCTCAAGTGAAATGGTGCAGGAATTGTTTTTCATTATCACAGTTCCCCCACCATTTACTATTTTCTTACAGTCATAGAATCATAGAGTTGTAAGGGAGCTCCAGGGTCATCTAGTCCACCCCCTGAACAAATCAGGAAACCGCCCACCCACAGTGACCCCAATTCCATGCCCCCTCCTAAAAAAAACCAGAATCCTTGGTCAGTCTGACCTGGAAGAAATTTGCCTCCTGACTTCAAGTGGTGATCTTATCCTGAATCTCCCAAAATTCTCTCCTTTTGCATCCTTCATCTTGAGGTAAACTGCCTTTCCCTTGCACACTCAAGGCACCCATTGGCAGGGCACAGGGACACATTCTCAGCACATGGAGAAAGTTCCTCAAACCACTCTGGCTTACTGAAGAGATGCAGTTCAGACTCTGAATCCAGGACTAGTCTGATTTTCCTGCATTCTACTTAACCAAAGCCATGTAGGTTCTAACCTCTTCCTTCTTATTTCCTTTGGGTGAGGGACTGACTCTGTCCTCAGAAGCCCCCTGTCTCTTGGGATCTTCTCGGATGTAATAGCTTTGCAATCCCAAAAAACGTGGCCTGTTCCACCACAGGAAAAACGTTTCTCTCTCTGTGTCTGTTAAAATCACACCCTTGCTGCTTCACCTCTAACACAGATGCAGGCACAACTCTGTTTTCCAAGACACATTTCCTTTTTAGCACCTCGCCATGCAAGAAAGTCAGCACACACCTCCAAACTGCAATCTTGCACAATTTCCAGAACTGTGAACTGAGCTTGATAACTATTTAGCAAAGATGGCAGAGATAATGACTTCATCACTAAAGACTTTCCAAGTGGAGACAATGTCCTTCAGCTCTCTCAAATGCTTCCTCATGCTCCCATCCTCAGGAAGCTTCATAGTAAACAGCCAAGTCCACTCATACAGGCAGAGGGTGGAACGCGAATTAGTAGACAGCATAATGAAGATTAGAGCCTCTTGTGGCGCAGAGTGGTAAGGCAGCCATCTGAAAGCTTTGCCCATGAGGTTGGGAGTTCAATCCCAGCAGCCGGCTCAAGGTTGACTCAGCCTTCCATCCTTCCGAGGTCGGTAAAATGAGTACCCAGCTTGCTGCTGGGGGGTAAATGGTAATGATTGGGGAAGGCACTGGCAAACCACCCCGTATTGAGTCTGCCATGAAAACGCTAGAGGGCGTCACCCCAAGGGTCAGACATGACTCGGTGCTTGCACAGGGGATACCTTTACCTTTACCTTTATAATGAAGATCTTTAACAGGTACGAGGGCCTTACAGGACCAGCAAGAAAAATGTATAAGGCTACCATTTGTTTGGGTTTAACTTTGAGGGGGAAAACATAGTAAAGGAAATTAAAATGTCAAGATTAGAGACTAATGGACAGGTGTATTCCCAATTGCGGACTGGTGTTCACGTGAAAGAT
The DNA here is from genome assembly GCF_049243985.1 of Paroedura picta. NCBI lineage: Eukaryota > Metazoa > Chordata > Lepidosauria > Squamata > Gekkonidae > Paroedura > Paroedura picta. The sequence goes on along the minus strand of NC_135384.1, from coordinate 20,074,126 downwards.
CACACCTGGAATGAAATGTTGTTGGCCTTAAAGGTGCCCCCGGACTCAGACTTTGTTCTGCTGCTTCAGACCACCTGACTCTATTCCCATGAGATAGGTTAGCCTGCTCTAAGTTTAGGGTTACCATCTCTAGTGCTAGGAAATTTCTAGAGTATTTTTTGGGGGGGGGGGGTAGAGCCTAAAAAGGATGTAGTTTGAGGGAAGGGGGACTTTAGCAGAGTATAATGCCCTGGAGTCTACACAGCACCATTTTTCTACAGGGGAACTGATCAATGTCAATAGGAAACCAGCTGTAAATTTGGGAAATCTCCAGCCATCGCTTGGTGGTTGGCAATCCTGCCTCAGTTTAACTGGCGAGATTAATGTCTCAACAAGGATTTGAAGCCAGATCTCCTCACTTTAAACCCAGCACTGTAACTAGTAACCTTGCATTGACTCAAGCAAATGGTTACTCCACAACAGCTGCGGAAAACAAGGCAGTTTTCTCCCAAAACAGAGCCCAGGAAATATCCTTGAGAGAGAATTCCATAGCTATGCCACAGCCACAGAAAAGGCTGCCTAACTTCCATAGTGGATGCTTTAGGATGCTTTGGGCTGATCCTGCATTGAGCAGGGGGTTGGACTAGATGGCTTCTATGGCCCCTTCCAACTCTATGATTCTATGATTCTATAGTGTGTGTGTATGGGGGGGGGGTACTCAGAGAAGAGCCTCTAATGAAGAGCTCAGCGGACATGAAAGTTTGTATGAGATCTGCGGAGATGAATCCTACACACCTATGGTGCAAGGACCACAAATGCCACATGGGGATTTGAATAAATTCATGTAATTATCTCCAAAATCAGTGCTCTCTAGTTATTGATACATCCCAGCACAGGAGATCCATGTGAAGAATGTATTGCCCTTCACAGCCCAGATTGGGTGGCTCACAGTGAAAGTGCAGATGTTGAGAAATATAGGCCTTTTCTTCCATTTAAGTAACCGGTTGCTAATGGATTTTTTCTGTCATTTCAGACAGACCTCTTTTAATAACTGGCCGCTAGCAGAATTTATTTACCTGTAGTCATACTAGAGAAGGCAGTGAGAAAGAAGCCAATCCTGAACCCATTTGGACTGGGGAAGTGAATTGTGGTTGAGCCACTTTTAAGGGAACCTGCTTTCTTTTGTTTTCTGTCCCTTCAATGTGTTGCTGAAAGACTGCAATGATTCAAAATGCTAATAGTGCTTCCTACAATGCTGCTTTTCCTACAGTTCTAAGTTGAACACTAAGCTGCTATAGTTCTAAATTGCTATAGTTCTAAGTTGAACACTAAGGTGAGAACAAGCTTGGTGCAGTGGTTAAGAGCAGCAGCTTCTAATCTGAAGGACCAGGTTTGATTCCCCACTCTTGCTCCACATGCTGCGAGTTGGGTGACCTTGGGCCAGTCACAATTCTCTCAGAGTTCTCTCAGCCCCATTACCTCACAGAATGTCTGTTGTAGGGAGAGTAAGGGAAGGCGATAGTAAGCTGCTATGAGATTCCTTTGGGTAGTGAAAAGCAGAGTTTAAAAACCAACTCTTCTTCTTGTACTACGACTATAGCGCTAAACCAATAGCAGCACTATTGAAATGACTTGACTCCACTGTGTTTTTGGAGTCCAGGCATTTCAGTAGTGCTGCTATAGCACTGAATTTCTCTGTTGGCTTAGCAATGCAGTGCTCTGCTTAGAACATTAAAAAAAATTCTGAGTAAGATTGTGCTGTGATACAAGACGATAACATTTATTGTATATAGCCAAAGGCCATTACAAAGCAATAATTAAAACAATGTGGTACAAATTTGAATAAAACAATATTTCTCTAATATTGCATACATAAAATTGTAAGCATGGGCTACTGAGTTACAATAAGAAGTGGAAAAATGGTGTATCAAGATGGAGACTACTGTAAAAATGCTTTCGCTCGGATCTTCCTGGCGGCCAGAGGAAAAAGTGCCACCCTATATGAAATATAGGGGTTGACATCTGATAACAGATAGGTGATTTTGTCAGAATCAGAAATGGGGTATGTGTTCGGTAGTAACTTGGTAAGGAATTTGCCCCTGGGTTCGGAGTACAGGGGACAAGCGAAAACATAGTGGGGCAGGTGCTCAACAGATGAATTTCCACATATACACAGGCGTTGGGCTGTGGGTATTTGGAGATATCGCCCAGAGAGCATAGCTGATGTCATCATTTCAAACTGCAGAGATGTTAGGGCCGTTCCGCATTCGTCCAAAATAGCACAATGGTTACTAATTGAAATTGCTACAGTTTTGCTGTTATGCACAACGTCGTTGACAATCTGCAACACTCCTGAAACCGATCCGCAAAAAGCGCTTCGTTGTAGCGCTTTCAGGGAAATCCCCAAAAGTGGATTTACCCTCCGGAAAGCGCTACACTCCTGCAACCAATCTGCAACACTAGCGGGAAAGTTCTCTGTGTTACCTTTGTTGCGGTTTCTGCAAAGTCCCTCCCCCTGGCTCTCTCCTCTGATCTTCCGGCGAAGCGATCGCCATTTTTTTTTCGCCGAGTGAGCGGAGATCAACGCACCGGCAAGCCTTCGTTTACCCAGTGAGGCTTCCCCGGCTGCAGTCCCTCTGTTTGAAGTCACCAAGAACAAGCATCATAGAGGCCCGTTTGCTGGTTTATTTTCACTTTAATTTTCACACTGTTTTCGGCCGAAAATCGCGCCCGTGAGGGGGGGGGATTTTTTTTTTCACTCGGAGGGAGCGTGGCAACGATGAAACAGCAGCTCAAACACCATCTGCTAGCTGGATGGGTCTCTCCGTTGCAACGAATCAACACATATTCGTTGCAACTGGTGTTTTTTTTTTTTTTAAACCTTCCTTAAAGGGAAAGGGGCTGTTTGGGAGCATGATAACGGCTGCCCATTGGCTGCTTGATGGCGCTTCCTTTCTAGCGATTTTTGCTGAGACCGGAACCCTGTGGGAAACGATAGAAATGCAACTGGATTCCACTACAAAGGAAGGTATGCATAACGTCGAATTCCACTATTTAAAATGGCGATTTTTCGTTCAGCAAACAATTTGCTACATGGATCCCGGTGCGGAATGGCCCTAAAAGTACGTGTTGTTATGTTTACTAAATATAATGCTCTAGAGTGGTCTTTTTTATTTGTTTTATACCATGGGGCTGATTGTGATAGCAAAATTGAAGAGTGATCAATCAGTGAATCAGCTTTGAGCACCCAATCATGTACATCAGAAATATTGGCTGATGTATGCAGTAAGTCATCTGGTATGGTATAGCGTGAAAGAATGGAGTTAAAATCAGACTGAGTCCTGTCTTTGCTCAATAAGAGCTTGAAACTTTGATGATGGCTTAAAGAATCTGATTTGGTTGTGATGTCCTTCTTCCAAGATTTCAGAATAGCTAAGTGGGCTTTGAGTGAAGGAAAACCAAGCTCTGCCCTCGTCAGGGCTGCAGGAGACCCTTTTGGAGGAGCCAGGATATGTCTGAAGAAAAAGTTCTGAATGGGCTCTAAGCTGTAGATTATTTTTTGTTTCCAGCCCCAGATGTTGATGCCATATAGTAGGTGAGGAATGACCTTGGCTGCAAAGAGCTTTAAAGCTGGATCAACTGGAAACCCTCCCCTGGTGCAATAAAATCTCAGAATGGCTCCAATGATTTTTAGACCAGAGGCCTTTATAGTTGCAAGGTAGGCATTCCAGTTTAGGGTCTCACTGTAAGTCAGTGGTCCCCAACCTTTTTATCACTGGGGGCCGGTCAACGCTTGACAATTTTACTGAGGCCCGGGGTGGGGGGTGTGGTCTTTTGGCAAGGGCCCCTGCTCCACTTACTTTCCCGCCCGCGCCCCTGACTTCCTGCCGCCCACTGGGGGGCACTACCAGCAGCAGCTGCACAGTGCCATGCCAAGGGGGAGCCCCCGCCATGGCAGCCCCTGGAGAACACCAAAGGTGAGCCGATGGAAGAGTGGCAGAGCAGCCCCCGAGGCAGCAGCCGGGGAGGAGGATGAGAAGGAGCCACAGCCCAGTACCGACTGATCTACAGACAGGTACCGGTCCCCGGACCAGGGGTTGGGGACCACTGCTGTAAGTGATTTCAGGATATTTAAATATACTGCACTGTTCCATAGGAATATTGTGTATACTCCAAAGAAATTTTTAAGGTTGTGCTGGGGGGGGGGGGATCAGCACTCTTCGAAATGGCTATAGAGTTTCAGAGACGGCCTGTTAACAGATGGAAATTCGCTGTATGAACTCCCCGTCCCTGTATTACTTTATTCAAAATCAGCCCTGCAATGAATAATATCCGGTCTAGAACAGTAATGTGAAAATCTTTATAAACTGGAGGGAGGGGGTGGGGAGGAGAAAAGAAGGTCAGGGGAGGGGGCTCCAAGCCGGCTGAAAGCTGCTCCTTTTTATAACCAAATTAAAACAACATGTCCCCGGCAGAGGAAAGGAAACCACACACCTGCCTGCAGCCTTGCAACGGATACAGTGAACAGTTTTGCCGTGATTCAGACATCCCACCTGTCATGCGGAGGCAAACCACTGGGGTGGGGGAGGAAATGTGTTTCAGAAGTCCCTGGCTAGTTCAAGAGAGCAGAGCTCCTTAACGGCTGGATCTATAAAAAGAAGAAAGGGAGAGAAATTTCCCACCTCTTCCTTAGGGGTGCAGATTTGGCCTGGCCTGGCACTCAATTGAAAACATCTAGTATTTCCCCCAGAGGAGGTGACTGGGGCAAATTTCCCCCAGGGGCACTGAGCAAGGAAGAATTTCCAGTATGAGTTAGTAGGGGAGTCTCCAGAGGATCAGTAGAGATGCCAGGCTCCACAAGGGACCTTGCGATCCTCCGGAATTGCAGCTCATCTCCAGACTACAGAGATCAGATCCCCTGGATAAAATGGATGCGTTGGAGGGTGCACTCTGTGGCCTTGTACCCCACTGAGGTCTCTGTCTTCTCCAGCTTCCACCCCTAAATTTCCAGGGGTTCCCAGCTGGATCTGGCAACTCTATTTCCCACCCCCTGCTTTTCTTTCCCACATCTTCCTACCTGATCATTGTAACTGGAGATGCCAAGAATTGAATGTGGGACCTTCTGCATTCATGCCAAGCAGACAATTTACCACTGAGCAACAGCCCGTCCCTGCAGTGCAGGAAAGAAAAGTGGAGCTCCTTCATAGACCGTTTCAGGGGACTTTTTTTGCCAGAAATGTTAACCCACAAAAATTAAGCACAGCTTGGTGTAGGGGTTAGGAGTGTTGATTTCTCATCTGGGTTTGATTCTCCGCTCCTCCCCCACATGCAGCCAGCTGGGTGACCTTGGGCTCTCCACGGCACTGATAAAGCTGTTCTGACCGAGCAGGAATATCAGGGCTCTCTTAGCCTCACCTCACAGGGGCCGATTATGCACAGGGCAGGAACCTCGGGATGGTGGCAGCAGGGCAGCCCCGATTGTGCACAATGCTGCTGCCATCCAGCCCTGGCTCAGCTCAGTGCTCCGGAAAACCCGCGGCAAGGAAACACAGAATTTTCCATGTTCCCCACCCTTCCCCCGACCTATGGTGTCCCCCATTCCCCCCGGTCCTTGCCATAATGCTGCCGCTTTCAGGCAGTGTGCCGGTCTTTCCACCCCCGGCGTTTTGTGTGCATGTGCTTGCTACACCGGGGTGGCCATATACACCGGGGGATTCCCTCCCCGTGCATACATGGGAAGTGCAATGTCTGGCAGCAGCCCAGTGTGGCTGCTGACGTGCATAATGGGTCAGGGTGTCTGTTGTGAGGAGGGGAAAGGGAAGGTGAACGTGAGCCGCTTTGAGAGTCCTTCTGGTAAGGAAAAGCAGCATATAAGAACCAACTCTTTCTTCTTGAACTCTTTCAGTGCATTTATGCACAAGATATTGGGGGACTGGGAGGGCTGTTTCCTAACTCTATCCTGCCGCTCCACTGAGCAAAGTATGTTTGTTTATTAAAATACGTATATGTTGTCTTTCCTTTCGGCTCAAGTTTGTAGCCTTCCTCCAAGGCTTCCTCCAAACTGAGCAGCACTTCCCCTAGAGGAAGAGACATTTAAGTGGGACAATGGAGAATGGTTGGATCTAAACTCCCTGTCTCCACTATTCTAAGTTTGTAATAGGGGTGATGTAAAGTTTGCCTGGGATGGAAATGGGTCTGGATGTGACATCCGTAGTCCCGCCCCAGGGCGCATGCCGGAAGAGGCAGGGAGGCATCCAGCAGAGGAGGAGGTGGAGGAGGAGGAGGCTAAGGCAGCGGCAGTGCTTCTGCAGGAGGCCAAGGCACTGGCTGTACCGCTGGGGGAGGCCAAGGCAGCAGCTGCACTGCCAGTGGAGGTCACAATGGAGCCAGAGAAGGCCAGAAGGCCTTCGAAGAAGATGGCGGCTCCCCTGCCGCAAGAGGTAAGGAGGGGGGGGAGGAGGAAGGAGTCTGTGCCCGAGTGTGTTTTCGTGTGTGTGTGTGTGTATGTGTGTGTGTCTGAGAGAAGGGTAGGCGGAGAGACCAGGGAGAAGATTGGGGAAGCAAGACGTAAGGAGGGAGGGGGGGAGGTGTCTGTGCTACATGTGTGAGCGTGTGAGTGTGTTTGAGAGAGAGGGAGGGGAGAGGGACAAAGGAACCCCAGAGCAGCCATGTATTTCACGTACCTGTGAGAGTCAGACTGTAACTGATTTTTATTTACTGTTGGGAAACCCCTGGAACCGTCTTCAGGCTTTGAGAAACCCCAGAAGTGGCATGATCAGGCAGAATACGGCTGGGAAGCAGAGCTGTGGACACGCCCACCTGAGGCCCCTCCCCTTCCCACCCCCTCCAGGCCCATCATTGGGCTTTGGGGAGGTGGTGGGTCAACATGACCATATATGGTTATACCTGCTAAACGCATAACAAAATTTAAAATGTTGTTGTTGTTGTTAGGTCGTGTCCGACCCATCGCGACCCTATGGACAATGATCCTCCAGCCCTTCCTGTCCTCTACCCTTCCCTGGAGTCCATTTAAGTTTGTACCATCTGCTTCAGTGACTCCATCTAGCCACCTATAAAAAATTAATTAACTCCCACCCATTTGGGAAACCCTTTCAGGGCAAACACAAAAACTCAGGGTTTCATGAAACACTGGTTGAGAAAGCCTTCTTTAGCTTCTGCCAAGCGGATGAAGGCCACCCCTTCCTTTGGATGGACAATTGGTGCAAAATCCTATCTACCTACTGGGGTGCTGTGAGCATGTTGCTAGGACTCTCTCATCCCCAGTGGAGGAGAGGGAGTACTCCCCCAGGGGAGTAGAAAGCAGATACCTTTCAGCTGAGAACAAGCCTCTTCCAGCTGCGATCGGAGTGACTGGACCTGGTTGACCATAGTCCAAAAGTCCTTAGCAGGCACCATCATAGTGGGCCCCCTACTAATCACCTCCTCCTCACCAGCCCTGATTTGTCTGGGAGGCGCCCCCGCACCACTCACTGGTGATGGTGGTGGTGGGGGGTCCATGAGGCCGTACATTCCCATAGCCAAGATCTAGAGAGGTGCCCCGCAGCACGAACCCTGCTGAAGTGCTGTGAAGTCCATCATCATCAGGCTCTACTCTGCTGGCATTCCTCACATGGTGCCCAGATCCAACTACCGGTGCAGTGGAATCCCCTGAAGGCAATCAAGCCAGGAGCTGGCGCTCAGCAACCTCATGCCAGGGAATCGTACTACAGTCCCAGTGTCAGGCACATTCTGTGTGCCCCAGACCACTCTCCTGGGAGGCTTGCAGCTTGGTCCTTGGCCACCAGCCCCTCGATATTGCTTTAGGAAGCTTTGGGCTGACCCTGCGTTGAGCAGGGGGTTGAGCAGGGCTGATCCTGCGTTGAGCCTGTATGGCCCCTTCCAACTCTATGATATCAAAGAGTCCCATTGGTCAGTGCTAGATCCTTGAGCTGCTGAGGAAGACACTGATCTTCAGAAGTAGAAGTAGGCTCCCCTTAGCCTCCCTTCACCATTGCCGCTATGGTTGGGAGGTGGGCGGATTGTAGGAGGTTAACAGAGAGTAGAAAGGGTTTTCACCAAACTTAAGGTGACCAGAGTTGAAGGGACCGTGTGCTGAGATTGCACTCCTTTCCGGATAAGTGAGCGATAGGGGGAGCCAGTTCTGTGGCTTTTTTTGGGGGGGGGGCTGTTGCAATTGGGGGTTCACAGCATTTACATTTATCACTATTGAAATTCATTTTAGCCCAGTTTTCTAGGCTGTCAATGGCATCCTGTATCTTCATTCTGTCTTCTGCTGTGTTTACTGCCCCTTCCAGTTTACTATCATCTGCAAATGTGGGCTCTCCTTAATTTTCATGTGTGCTGTTCCCAGTTGGAACTTGAATGTTGCGTATGTGGAGGAGAGACATTGTTTTCCTCCCCAAACCATTTTCCAGACCAGAAATGATTGGGGGGAGGGGATCTGGCCTGTTGGGGGAAACCCACAAGCATACATGGGGTTTTGCATCATTCCTAAGGCAGTATCGTCAACCAACAGTGAGAATTAATAGTCTCTGTAGCTGATGTCACTGGAAATGCTAAACCCCTGGCTCTCTCTCATTTCCCTCCTGTTGGATATGAATCTGTCTTTCTGTATGACTGTCAAAGGCTAATGTTTTGTTAGGAGGACAAAGGTTAACAGGCAGCAGGTGGCCACATATTTTTAGGGAGAACTGATCTGCTGACAGCAGGTAAAGCTCAAGACCCAAGGTAAATATTAGTTCTGCTCATGAGGAGGGGGAAGCCTTTGATGCAACCGGGAAGGGATGCCCAGATGACTTGGCTGATTCTGCATGGCTGTTTTGCTCTGACGTGGCTTTCAAACCACAGTGATTTGTTTTGTTGGGAGGGTCTGTGCAACACCATCCTCCCATTGTCCACTTTCTAGGACATCCCCTGATTTGCCCCATAGTTGCCCAAACCTGCTTTGCAATGATCTTTCCTGGAAGGTCTTGGGATCAGAGTGGACAGCTCAGTGCCAGCATCATACCCAGTGTGGTGCAGTGGTGAAGTAGGCAAACATGAGTCAGCAGTGGTGCCGAAAAAGGCAAATGGGATTTGGGCTGTATCAAAAGAAGTATAGTGTCCAAGGAAATACCTGAAGATGCTGAGGGAGCAGCCTGAAGAGGATGAGGTTTGCAGAGGGTCTTAAATGGGGTATAAAGCTATGGATCCAGCTTTCCCAAGCATCCATTTTCTCCAGGTAAACCGATATCTCTGTTGCCTGGAGATCGGTTGGAATAGTAGGAGATCTCCAGCCACCACCTGGCAACCCTAGGGGGTCAGGCACAAATTAGTTGCCACAACATGGCTGCCACACAATATCTGCCTCAGTTTAGGATCCATCCCACAGTGAAGATCCTTGTGCTGTGGTAGGGGTTTGCACTTCGGCTCGGTTCGACAAAGCCACCTCGGATTTTGGTGGTCGCCAAGGTGGCCGAATGAAGCCGAAGCGCACATCCCTAGATGGGAGCTGTTACTGAACCAACTTGGAAAAAACAAATGCACCACCTATCAAATCTCCAGGAGCCTATCAGAAGCCTTGCTGGGCCAAAATCCCCATTAAGCCCAGCCCAGTTTCTGAAACACTTGATAGGCACCAAGAAAGGTGTTAACAGGCACAATGGGACTCATGGGCACCACACTGGGGACTCCTGTGGCAAGTCCCGTTTAATTGTTATGTTGTACCACACACATGGGGAGAGCGTGCTAAATGAGATCCTCCCAATAGCAAAGCAAATGAGGCTGGGGCTTACCTTGGCCCCGAGCCTCTGTTGATGCGGCGGCGGGGCGGGGGAGGAAGGAGGACGCCCGGCGTCCCCAGCGGTCAGGGAGGGCGGGGGGAAAGAGGAGGAGGCGTGCGCGGGCTTGGCGACGGCGCTGTGCTCGCCGCGCCTATTTAAGGCGCGGAGGGAGTTGGCCCGCCCTCTTTTTCCCTCCCAGCGGCGAGGCGGCGAGCGGTCGGCTCGCTGAGGATCGGGTGAGCACGTGGCAAGCGGCGAGGCCGGGAAGCAGACTGAGAGCTGCGTCACGACCTCCCCGTTTGCTGCGTTAGGGAAGGGCCCCTGTTTACCTCCGGAGCAGCTTGCTCCCGGCGTGGAGGTTTAAAAAAAAACAAAAAAAAACAACCAGAGGCACACGATCCCCTCGGGCGCGAGAGAGCTCGCGGGCAGATGAGCACCTCGGGGATGGGGGCAAAGAAGAGGGGGCGGGGGCCCACATCGGAGGAAGATGGGGGGGCCGGCCCAGCAGGGCAGGGTGGGCCTGATCCTGGAGCTGGGGGGCAGCGGGCGATCCGAGCCAGCGCCAAGCGGGCTCGTGCTCGGTGGGCTCCAGCTGTGCCTGCGGGGCAGAGGGCTGCTTCCTCCCGCGCAGGGGTTTTGGGTGATAGCCCTCCACAGGCAAGGGCAGGACCATCTGGGGATGGAGCCACCAGTGGGCGGGGGGCTTCCAGATGGCGGGGGGGGGCTGGCAGTCCCCTGCTTCATAACTCCTCCAGTACCAGTGGGGATGAGGGGCCAGCCCTACGTCCGGCTGAGGGCACCAGGGGGCGCTCGGTGGCAAGAAGGCCAAGGGCCAGGGAGCCTCGAGCGTGTGCACAGGGCAACAGCACTGGCAGAAAGGAGCATAGAGGGGAGGGGCGCCAGGGAGGGGCGTGCAGTCGTAAAAGGGCCGAGACCAGGTCCCCGCCTGCATTGGCTTTGGCAACAGGGAGCAGTTCCACAAGTGAGTCTTCTACAGAGAGCCAATTAGGTGGGCAGGGAGGGGGACGGGGGTCCCCAGCTACCGGCTCGTCTGCCTATTGGCAGGGATATGCTCAGGCAGTAGCACAGTTTTCAGGTCCTAGGGGTAGGCGTGGGCGGCCTAGCGGGACCAGCTCTTCTACTGAGGCCAGTGTTGGGGCGAGCTCCAGCAGCAGTGAGTCCCCCAGGTTGGAACGTAGGAGGAGAGGAAAGAAATCAGGGCGCAGGCGGCGCCATGCCCGGCATCACTCACGTTCTTCGGGTGGGTCCTCTTCCAGTGACGGGTTGGATGACGCTCACATGGCGGGGTGTTACTGGTTGGAGGGGGCTTTTGTGCCAGGTCTGCCGGCCTGGCTGCATAAGAGACGCAAGGAAGCCAAGCGCCTGATAGAATCCGGAGAGGCTGTGGGGTCCATTAGGGAGCCACCAGCCAAATACACGGATTCAGATGCCCCGCCTGGCATTCACCTCCCAAAGAAAATGAGGGAGAGGGCCCTTGAGGGGTATTTTATTGATATGTTTGATTTTGTGAGAACTGGCAACCGGGGAGGGGATACTGGAAAAAAGCGGGACAAGAAAAAAGCTGATCAGCCCAAATGTGACCGGACCTTCAACAATTGGTTGAAGGGGTTCGCTGAATTCATGGCTTTGATTACTGCAGCATATCCAGAGCGAGGGTGGCATTTGGCCCGGTACCTTGCCCATGTCCTGGAGGCCAGGGAGCATGGGGGAGATGAAGCTGCCCTTGACTACGACCACGTTTTTAGGGAGTTAGCCTCCTATAACTCAGCAGCCAGGTGGGATTTAAGACATCAGGACACCTGGTTGGTGAAGGTGGGTCCTAGCATGAGGGCTCCCAGGGACAGGGAGAGGAGGATGGTGCCTGGGCGGCGGGCCTCGGCCCTCCCATGCTGGGATTATAATCGTAAAATTTGTAAGCGTCAGCCATGCCGCTACAGTCACACCTGTGAGGTGTGTGGGGGCAGCCACATAGCCCTGGCCTGCCCTAGGGGTGGAGGGGGCCCGCAGCCCTTTCGAGGGGCCCGGTCTTCCAATAAGAAGGATGGGGGACCGGGACAAAGTGGCCCTTCTTCCGCCGGAAAGTCCGCCTAGAGACACCCCGGCTGAACTGCTGTGCCTGGCACGGTCGCCGGTCAAGGTGGATGCGTTGAGAGCGGCTTTGACCAGGTATCCTGATCAGGGCGCCGCCCTATACCTTTTAAGTGGGTTTACCTGTGGTTTTCGCATTCCCTTTTTAGGGGAGAGGGTGGCCACTTCATGCAGGAATTTGAAGTCTGCCAGAGCGGCCCCCCAGATCGTGAGGGACAAGATCATTAAGGAGCGACGGGCAGGGCGCATAGCTGGCCCTTTTCACAAACCCCCCTTCAATAATCTTCGGGCGTCTCCACTAGGGGTGGTGCCGAAAAAGGCCGCGGGCCAATTTCGGTTGATTCACCATCTATCCTACCCCCGGGGGACATCTGTAAACGATGGCATCCCAGCAGAGCTCTGCACTGTGCGCTATGCTTCGTTTGACAGGGCTGTAGACATGGTCAGGGCTTGTGGCCGAGGGGCCTTGATGGCCAAGTGCGATATTCAGTCGGCCTTCAGGCTCCTCCCGGTCCACCCAGAGGATTTTAATTTGCTGGGCTTCAAATTCGAGGGTGAATGGTTTGTGGATAAAGCCATGCCGATGGGCTGCGCAATTGCTTGCGCAGCCTTCGAGGCTTTTAGCACATTTTTGGAGTGGGCCATCAAGGATGCAGGGCAGTTTTGGGAGGCCACGCATTATCTTGATGACTTCCTTTTTGCGGGGCCCCCGGGGGCCCAGACGTGCGCTGACCGGCTGGCTTGATTCCAACGTTTGGCTGAGGAGCTGGGGGTGCCCCTGGCTCCCGATAAGACTGAGGGGCCGGCATCCAGCCTTGTATTCCTGGGGATCCAGCTGGATTCTGTACATGGGGCCTCCAGATTGCCGGCCGATAAGTTGGCCACGCTGCGGGCCCTGCTGCAGGCAGCTTTGGGTAAAGCCAAGGCCACGCTCAAAGAGGTACAGGTGCTAATGGGCCATTTAAACTTTGCCTGTAGGGCAGTTGCGGCGGGCAGAGCATTTTGCGCCCGCCTGGCTCGTTTAACTGCTGGAGTCAGGGGACCAAGGCACCACATACGGCTCACGAAGGGGGTAAAAGAGGACTTCAGGGTTTGGCAGCAGTTCTTGACTCGCTTTAATGGGGTTGCGATTTGGCAGACGCCAATGGACGTTGGGAACTCACTGCAGGTGCATTCTGATGCATCGGGCAGTATGGGGTTTGGCCTGTTCTATGATAATAAGTGGTGTGCACAGAGCTGGCCAGACCAGTGGGGGGCAGAGATTCGCAGGGACTTAACCTTCCTAGAATTATTCCCGATTTTGGTGGCAGTGGTCCTTTGGAAGGACATCTTTGCCAACAAAAGGATAGTGTTTTGGTGTGACAACCAAGCTGTAGTGCGGGTCATCAACAAACAGAGTTCCAGGTCTGAGAGGGTGATGCGCCTAGTACAGCAGCTAGTCTTGACCTGTCTAGACTTTAACATTAAGTTCACAGCCCGACATGTGGCGGGGATTCAGAACGAGGTCGCAGATTCTTTATCTCGTCTTCAGTTCGACAGGTTTTGGAGGCTCGCCCCCGGGGCCCAGAAGGAGCCAGAGGAGTTCCCGATCGACCTGTGGGGGCTTGGCGAAGAATGATCCTCCAGGCAGTTTTGGGTTCGATGGCCTCCTCCACACGGCGGGCCTACGAAGGGGCAGCAAAAGGGTTCCTGGCATTTGGTAAGGCCTGCAGGCACTGTTCTTCATGGCCCATGAAAGAACCAGTTCTCCTGCAATACTTGGCATACCTGCGTAAAAAGGGAGTTGCACTTCATTGGCTGGGACGTCGCGGAATGAGATGGCCTGCCTTATGGGACGTGGTTTCCAGTGCAGTTTGTGAGTTCGGGACTCCCGCAGTTGTTCTTGTTCATCTGGGAGGCAATGATCTGCCGCATACAAAGTGCTTGCAGTTGATTAAGTTTATATCCAGCGATCTTGAAGCCTTACACCAACGTCTTCCTCGGACACAGTTCATATGGTCGAGCATAGTCGAACGGCTGGCCTGGCGAGGAGCCTGGCGGATCGGGCGTGTGAACAAGACTGTGCGGAAAATCAACAAGGCCGTGGCCAGGGCTGTTGGAGCCTGGGGGTGTTTGGTGGCGAATCATGCGGACATTGCGAGTTCGAACCCAGAGTTATATAGGCCCGATGGGGTACACCTGGAGGTTGAAGGGTTGGAAAGATGGCTTTCGGGGATTTTGGCCACACTTGAGGAATGGTTGGGAGGTGCGAGGTTGGCGGGAACGCGGCCCTAATGGGTCCACGTTCTGGTGGCGGAAAGGCACGGTGAAGAAGCCTAAGAGTAGTTCGATGAGGGCATCGGACTTGATGAGAGGGGCCTCAGGATTGAGGCGGCTTGGAGCGAGCTAGGCCAACCTTAAAGGGGAAGCCGGATGCTCGCTGAGCCAGGTGGCCTTTGTGGCAGAGGAGGTCTGCGCCTCTCTCTGGCACAGAAGGTTGGAACACCTCCCTTAGGTGGAGCTCAGTGTTCCGGGTGACCTGCCTCCCGGGGGAGGGGGCGGGGGGCATCCAGGAACACTGGGCAAGAGGGTTGCGGTCATACTGCAGGGTTGGCTCCTTCAACCGTGCCCATTTTTTGTTGCCAACCTGGCAGGTGTTATAAATAAAAGCTGTGGCCGTGTTAAAAGCCATTATGTTGGTTATGTGTTTCCTTCCACCCCAAACAGACACGCCTGCAAGTCAATCAATGCTTTGTCTGAAAGGGGCAACGTCCGTATTTCAGCTCCAGTGTATGTGAAACAGAACACTGATTTGGTTGCTCATGTCCCCAGCCTCCAAACATTTTCCCTCCTATACAAAAGAGATATTGTGCATAGTGAGAGAACCACTTACAGCTTGGCAGTAGTATGTATGAAAGGGGTCTTAGTAGACCATACTCTGGACATGAGCCAGCAGTGTGACTCGGTGGCTAAAAAGGCAAATGGGATTTGGGGCTGTATCCAAAGAAATATCGTGTCCAGATTGTGTGGGGTGATGGTACTCTGCTCTGCTCTGGTTACTCTGCTCTGGTTAGACCTCGCTTGGAGTACTGTGTTCAGTTTTGGGCACCCCAATTGAAGAAGACAAACTGGAGCACATCTAGAGGAGGACAGCGAAAATGGTGAGGGGTTTGGAGACTAAGACATTTGGAGACTAAGACATCAGGGGGTTGGACTAGATGGCCTGTATGGCCCCTTCCAACTCTATGATTCTATGATATCAGGAAATGTTCAGGAAGCTTGGTCTGTTTAGCCTGCAGAGATGACGAGTATGAGTTGCTATGATTGTTGTTAGTTGCGAAGTCGTGTCCGACCCATCGCAACCCCATGGTGATATGATAGCCATCTTCAAGTACTTGAAGTGCTGTCACATACAGGAGCGAGTTGTTTTCTCTTGCCCCAGAGCGTCAGACCAGAACCAATGGGATGAAATTCATTCCAAAGAATTTGCAGCTACACATCCAGAAGGAGTTGCTGACAACCCTATTATTCTGTGAGTCTACGATTCTAAAACCCAACAACTGAAATGGGCTCTGGAAAAGTGCTGGATCTGGCTTCCCTCCCCCCTCCCCCACAGCCTCCTGCCCAGGGAAGGAAAAAGAGTCAAAACTCATTCTTCTCCCACACGAGAGACTGGTGTTTCTGCCTCCCCCTCTCTGAATCCCTTGCCAGGTGGGGTGTGCAATACATCTTGACCGCAGGATATTCAACCACCGTTTAACATTCTTGAGAATGAGTGGGTTTGAGGTTGCATTGCAAAAACATTGCCTAATTTCCTTCCCCCCCCCCCTCTCCCCTTTCGGAAAGGCTTGGAGCCCCATACCTTGATCCGCCCCTTGTTCAAAAGAAGTATTGTCTGTCTCTACATATTCTGGCATCCATGATGGTTGAGGGAAAGGAAACCAGGCGGAAGGGGGTAATTTAATGTTGTGTCATGCAACTGTAGTTCATCCAGACGTATTGTGCTCCGGGAGGAGGAACTTGTTTCTTAGAGCCCCAGAAGGCCCGCAAATTTAGCTGGACGCAAAGCAGCCGTTGGGGAGGAGGGGCTCTGAAGGATGTGCCAGTCCTGGAATGTTCCATCAGGCTTGCTGCTGTTTTCAACGCCATATTTTCTTACTCCCTCCTCACTGCCCCCGTGAGAGGAGGAACTAGAGACCTCAGTGGATTTGGTGCAGGTTTTTAAGAATGATTTATCCTTGTGAAGCTAGACCGGCCTTATCACAACCTTTATCTCAGCGTGCTCTCAAGGAGAAGCCGAAGGGAGCCGGGGAAAGGACCCGACAGGTGGCTTCCACAGACGTTGCCAGGGATGTGTCAGGGGCTTTGAAAAGCAGAGGAGAGGAAACGGAATCCGTCGCTTTCCACTTCTGACTGGCCCAAATCCCAAATGAAATACAGTCAGATCCACTTAGGTAATACCTCCTGGAAAAGGAAGCATCCTGTTTTTATTGGACGTCTTTATTACCCAGAACTGGCGAGAAATGTGCTTGCCAGCAGGTATCCTTTCTGGAGGCCTTTCACCAGTTTGTAATCCTGAAGGCGCAAGCTTCAAATGAGGCCTGCAGAAACGTCATCGGCAGAAACTGTGGGGGCGTGGAGATGAAACTGCTGTGCTTCGGCCTACCAGGCAGGCAAGCATCTGTTTTAGATACCGCCTCACACAAAGCGCCGTTTGGTGTGAAAGCTTCTCCAGGGTCAGTGTCTCTGTGCAATCCTTAGTACAGAGAGTGGCCAGCCTCCAGCTGGTGCCTGGAGATGTCCAGGGAGGGGCCAGATTGGTGTGGTTGTTAAAAGCAGAAGTTTCTGATTCGGAAAGCCAGGTTTGATTTCCCACTCATCCATATGCAGCCAGCTGGGTGACAGTTCTGTCCGAGCTATTCTCACAGATCAGTTCTATTAGAGCTCTCTCAGCCCCACCTATCTCATAGAGACCCTTTCCACATCTGGAAAAAACAGCACAAATTTTTAATGCTCTGTGGAATTACAAGCATTCCACATACAAACGGTGTGATTCAGGTGCAGCACCGAATGTGCTCCCTGTTTGCCATGCTGCTAAAACCACCACCACCACCAGCCCATCCCATGGGAGGGAATTCATGGTAGCCTAAAGTAGAAACTTAAAAAGAGTCACATTGACTTCCTCCACTCCTTCCCACCTCAAATTATGACATGTCAGATCTGACCATTGTTCTGTGTCTCTGTCCACCATCCCCCCTATACACTGTATTTTTATAATGATGGTCATGATTGCATTACAACATGGTTTTGCATCATACACCCCCCATCTCCCCCTCTAGCATGATTGAACATTCAGTGGGGCACTTTAGAGGGAAGGTGGTGAGTTTCCCCATGCCTCTGCGTTATGGGCCGCTGCTAGGGCCCTGAGCAGCAGCCTCCCACTGCTGTTTCCGAGTATTTTTTTTAAACTATTGTGCGTTACAATGCAGGAGCAAATTCAGGGTCTGCATTCAGAATTCAATGTGGTGAGAACACACCAGCAAATAACAACTGCAGAAATTGTCCGTGCCTCTGTGCCATGGGCTGCGGCCAAGGGTCCCAGCAGCAACTTCCTGCCGCTGTTTACAAGTATAAAAAAAAAAAGTTCTGCACATTAAATTGCGAAAGATAACCAAGGCTTTTAAAAAATAAATAAATAACCTTCAGTATATCAGGGGAAGGAGGAGGCACAAAATGCTTGAATGAAGGGGCCCACTAGAAAGAAAGGTGCAAGCCAGCATTGTGTCCCAATGATGTCCCTTCTCCTCCCCAAAACTCTTCATTCCTCAGGTTGCACTTGGGGAGAAGGCAAGGAGCACATGGAGAGTTGTAGCATGGTAAGGGGCCTTTTTCTCTTATTTTGTCTCCTGAGGCAGCTGTGTGTATGTGAGGAAAGGAGGGCAATATTTGTGGTGAGTGGGTATTTTGTAGCCTTGTTTTAAGTATTGTTAAGAGCTTTTGTCTGTGCCTGATTGAGGAAGTATGTGCTGGGAGTGGTCAGCAACAAAGGGATTACAAGCCACACCCGGTGTTGGGCCTGCAGGTTTGCACCCACCAGCTCCCGCGTCTCCCCCCCCCCCCCCCACAGCATGTTGCTCGCTGCGCCGGGGTCCAGGAGCGATCGGCTGCCAAAGCGGCCGATCGCTCTCGGCGCCGCAAGCACCGCACTGGGGGGGGGAGGGAGGCGCGTCCATCGGTGCGCCAGCGCATCCCCCCCCCTCGCCGCCCGGTACCGAGTGTTCCACAGTCTGGTACCGGTCCGAAGCCCGGGGGTTGAAGCACAAACATAGCAGTGAAGGCAGCAAAGACTGATTTCTATGCAGCCTCCATTGTTGCCCAGCCCAATTATTCAGGATCACTGGGCCTCTCACCCCCTCAAGGAAGGACACCCAAATAGTACCCAATTGGCTTTTGAGAACTTTTTCGGAAATAAAATGTTGTCTCCCTGCTGTTAAATGGTTAATGGTTAATACAGTAAGAGAACTGGAATCCCCTTGGCTGCCCTCAGGGGAGTGCTTAGAAGGCTTCAGGGAGCTTTCAGAAAGCAACTTGGATAGGCTGCTTATTTCAGTGAGGCCAACCACCTGCCCCTGAGACCCCCGTCCCTCGTGGCTCCTGAAATCAGGCAATGAGAGGATCAGGAGGCTTTTGCAGGAAATAGTCAACTCGTCCTTACTCTCAGGGACATTTCTGAGGAGGCTAGAGGAGGCAATGGTTTGGCCTTGATTGAAAACACCATCTTTGGTCCAATGAAAAGCATACCTGAATGAAGCTTTGGTATTGGACCCTTTCCAATCCAGCTTCCGGCCTGGCCATGGGGTGGAGATAGTACTGGTCACTCTGAAAGATGACCTCCAAAGACAGCTGGACCGAGGCAGTTCAGTGCTGCTGAACTGAGCATTACAGCGTTCAACATTGCTGCTAACTTACGCCTCGCTGACATAAGGATAAGGGGGACAGCCTTACAATGGCTGGTCTCCCTCCTACACAGTAGGATTCAGAAGGTCCCTGCTGGGGAGGAATAATTGCACTGTTACAAACTCCAGTGTGGGGTTCGTCAAAGTATAATTCTCTCCCCAATTCTTTTAAAAATCTTTATGAGCCCTTTAGAGCAGCTTGTCCAGAGGTATGGGCTGGGTTCTCACCCATATGCAGATGACAGTCAGCTCTATCTGCTAATGTGTGGCCAGCCGAATACTCCACCTGAGTCATTGGCCAAGTATCTGGGAGCCGTGGTG
This sequence comes from Paroedura picta, assembly GCF_049243985.1. Lineage (NCBI taxonomy): Eukaryota > Metazoa > Chordata > Lepidosauria > Squamata > Gekkonidae > Paroedura > Paroedura picta. The sequence goes on along the minus strand of NC_135384.1, from coordinate 20,055,000 downwards.
GACTGGCTCCAGCAGAGCCACTGAAGATGGAGGTCCTGTAGCTGGGGAGAAAGGGGCCAGATGAGAAAATGTGTCTCCCCAATCTTGCAGCGTCAGGTTGCTCATAGTGTCAAGAATTTGGGAGTGACCTTTGAAGCCTCCCTATCTATGGAGGCACAGGTCTCTGGAGTAGCTTGCCAGGCATTTTTCCATCTACATCAGGCTAAGCTACTAGTGCCCTGCCTGGCCCCAGAACACCTAGCCACGGTGATCCATGTGACTGCCACCTCTAGGCTAGACTACTGTAACTCACTGTATGTAGGGCCGTCCTTTATCCCTGACCTGGAAACTACAGCTAGTTCAGAATCATAGAATCATAGAGTTGGAAGGGGCCACACAGGCCATCTAGTCCAACCCCCTGCTCAACATAGGATCAGCCCAAATGCAGCTACTTGGGTACTTACAAGGTCCCCATGGAGAGCTTATACATGACCTGTTCTCCAGCAGCTGTATTGGTTGCCAGTTGAATTTCAGATCAGGTTTAAGGTGCTGGTTTTAACCTTTAAGGCCTTACGCAGTCTGGTACCCAAGGAACTATCTGTCCCTACACACACACAAACACAAACACACACACACACACACACACCGAAGAGCTCTTCACTCTACAAATACCAACATGCTGTTGCATTATTCTGTTATATGGTTACAACCACTGTTATTAATTACTGTATGTTTTTAACGAAGACTGTTTCATGTATCGTTGACTAGTTTTAATGTAAACCGCCCTGAGTCTTCGGAGAGGGCGGTATATAAATCTAAATAAATAAAATAAATAAATAAATAATGCTGGTTGTCCCGGGCCCCAGAGAAGTGCGCCTGGCCTCAACCAGAGTGACGGCCTTTTCAGCCCTGGCTCCAGCCTTGTGGGATAAGCTGCCGTCAGAAATCCAGGCCCTTATGGAGCTCCCAAAGTTCTGGAGGGCCTGCAAGACGGCACTCTTCCTGAAAGGGCCCCCCTGCTTACCCCCCTGCTGAGCTACTCCTCTGCCATCAAAGCCGGGCCAATGATCTTAACCTCACCGGTCTCAACTTCTGGCCCAGGAGACAGTTTAACTTATGGGGCGATTATAGTGTTTTATTTGAATTTTAAAATTTTAAAGCTTTTATTGCTGTCTGAGACTTTTTCAGAAATGGGTGGCTTAGAAATCTAAGGAAATACATGGTTCATTGATTGATTGATTGATTGATTGATTGATTGATTGATTGATTGATTGATTGACAAATAAAATAAAATAATTAAAAGACCTCCCGAAACAAGTGGTGCTTCCTTGCAACTTTCTTTTAATTGCACCTCTTCATTTTACCATTCTCTGCTCTTTTATCATCCCCCCCCCCAGTTATTGTAACATGAAGGGCTGCTTTTAAAATTTTTTAGGAATAATGAAAGCAGTGGGACCATCAGGGCGATGGCTGCTAATGGGGACAATTACATTGTGCTCCCGAGAAGCCAAGCTGCAATCAGTGAGGGTCCTGAGGTGAAGGCGGGTGCCACTTGCCTGCACCACTGCCTCCAACCTCTGCTCAGTGAGGACAGCCATGGCATGGGAGAAGAGCCACGGCAGGGCTGGCAAGGGGAGTGGAGGAGGAGTCTGCACCGACTGACTGGCCAACCTCCTCCCAGTGTGTGCAGGTCCTGGGCCCCTCGGCCGTGCTCTTGGCTAGCTGGCAACTGAGGCCAAAAGCACCCACAAGGCAGCCCCAAGGGCAGTGCACCTGCCTCCTGAAACACAATATTGGGAAGCCAAGCCTCTCAAGCCCGCTGCAGAGGCCTGCATGCAGAACGCACCTGCCCTTCACCACCTGGAGGGCTCAGTGGTGCCTCAGCAGCAGGCTAGAGAGGCATGCAAGATGTCAAGCCAAGCCAAGCCAAGCCAAGCCAGGGTTTCTGTGTTCCAATAACGTTACAGAAAGGCAGATATGAAAACAAAAGAGACATGAAGACTTGAGCATGCTTGACAACTTCCTTGGTCCAAGTTCAGAGGAAGGGCTTATGGAGGGTTCCAGGGAGGGGAGTGGAAGTGGAATGATGCCCTTTTCAATGAAGAGAGAGTAAACATCTTTGAAAAAAATGTATTTAAATGGAACTCTGTACATGCTCAAAACATACAGTACAACCCCTAGCATTTATCTTCTCTGTTTCCTTGTGGTAGGAAGAGTTAGATATTCTCTCCTTGGTTTGGGACATTTTCCAGCACGCAAAGTATGAAAAAAAACATCTGCTGCTGAGACTTGAGATACAACCAGATTTCTCCAGATGCGATTTAAAATGGAACTGGCCTGGTAGATCAATGCACATGCAAAAAAACTAAACCAAGGGGGGGGGGGTTCCCCCCTGCAGCAGTTTCACAAGCTATCAAAGAATTGTGGTAATACTCATTCCCCTACTCTACTCACCCTGTCCAGTTGGCAACCCTGCTAGAAATGGCCTTCACAGGACTAAGTCTGTAGTGGAAATTGAGGCTGGGCACCAGCAAATCCTGACTCTGATGAAGCCATAACATTTTCCCTGCTTTCTTCCAAACATCCTCTGTGGTTGCCATAAATGGAGACAGGCTGACTGGGATGGAAATGTAGAAGAGTTGGTTTTTATATACCGCTTTTATCTACCGCTTTTCTCATTCTCATTCTTTGGGTCCGCACGGGGAGAAGGTACATTAAATCATTCTTCATTTATGTCTCCCCACAACAGACTTCCTGTGAGGGAGGTGAGGCTGAGGGAGCCCTGATATTACTGCTCGGTCGGAACAGCTCTATCAGGGCTGTGACAAGCCCAAGATCACCCAGCTGGCTGCATGTGGGGGAGCAGGAAATCAAACCGGACTCGCCAGATTAGAAGCCACTGCACTTAACCACTACACCAAGCTGGCTCTCAGCTGACTACATAATGTAGTAAGTTATGTATTTCTTGGGATTACTTTGATTTTGGAGCGTGTTCCAAGATGACCACTTTTGATGGGGAAGGTATTTTTCCCAAGATTAAGCTTGCAGTGTTTGCAGGATTTACTAACTTTCCCTGCCTACCTTATTTATGAGTCATTTTATGTAATTGGCTTAGGAAGCCCCCTCCCATGGAGAATCCAGTTATTTTGCTTCCGAGTTCTGGCATGCAGCCTCTGTATAGTCCAGAGGATCTTATAGGGATGCCAGCCTCCAGGTTCAAATCCACATTCTGCCATAGATGTTTGCTTGGTGACCACTCTCAGCCTAACCTGCCTCACAGGATCACTGTGCAGCTAAAATGGAAAAGAGGAGACTGATGTTAAGCCACTTTGGGTCCGCACGGGGAGAAAGTACATTAAATCAATCAGTAAAATGTTCCTTGCAAAACACAAAAGCAAAGATGATCGTGTAATATGTTTTCAGTTGGTTCACATATGGAAACTTTAATAATACAAAAAAGTCAGTGGAAAAAAAATCAGTGAGAGAGATATTTCTGCCAAGGCCAAATTTTTGCTATAAGGAATGAGACCAGATCATTTCATCCTTCAACCATTGCTGGAATAGCTACATGCAGCAAACCAATCTGTAGAGATGACACAGCTCTCCTTACAAAGAAACTCACTACCTGCGTAATTAGTCATCCAGGCCGCAAACATCCCTCAATAAATTACCAGTCCAGTGTTGTTCCAGTCCCTGTATGAGAACATCCGGTTTGTGTCAGCAGCAGGAAAGTTTTGGACCACACAGAGAAGGAACGGGAGAGTTAAGGCTTGGAAATTTCAGAATTAGTTCAAAACACAACTGCTTCTGAATGGGCAACTCCAAGATCCCAGATGGAGGAAATACACAACGTGTTTCATACGAACAAAGCAATCCAGGTATTTGGATTAAGGGCAAAACAGCAGCGTTACTTCTTCTGTTCAGGTATGGTGGCCTTTAGGGGGTTGCAGGGTCTAGAAGATGTTCTTCCCACCCCACCTCTGAGCCTTGTGAGACTTCTGTTCTCAGGCCATCTCTGATCACGGGTAGTGGACCTCACAAAGACAACTGATAACTGATAGGTTATGGCTTGAGACAATTCTGTGTGCTTTCAGCTACTGCCAATTAACTGGTAAGCCTCTTACTGACCCACCAAGGGCAGGGAATCACCTGCCTCAGTCCCCAAGGCCTGACAAGTGGGAGAAAAATGGCCTCCACGTAGAAATTCCCTTTGTCTGTGTGATAAAGACTCCTAGTGCAGGCTTTTTCAACCAGGGGTTCATGAAATCCTGGGGCTTCTTCATGGCCCTGGAAGGGTTTCCCAAATGGGTGGGAGTTAATTCATTATTTAATATATTATTACAATTTGTTAAAACATTAATTGGGTGCTTATGACCATATATGGCCAATTATGGCCCTGAAGTAAGGTGACCAGATTGTCCCACTTTTGGAGAGACATCTGGGGGCACCTGGCAAATTGTACTTATGTTGCAAGTAAAAATATATATATTACAATACTATTTTTGTGTTCTATGCATTCTATGAAACTTTTTGTTGCTCCATATAGACCAAATTTTTAATCAAGAACCTCCTCAGTCAATGGTATCCCAGTTTACTAATGTTAAAATCTGGCCACCTTGCCCTGGAGGGAGTGGGAAGAGGAGGGCCCGGGTGGGGATATACATGCTATGCTACCCAACTATATTCTGTGCAATTGCGCTGCTTCTGGGGTTTCTTAAAGCCTGAAGAATGTTTCAGAGGTTGCTCAATGATTTTTAAAGAGTTGAGAAAGGCTGCCCGAGAGGCTAGGGGTGGCAGCCTAGAATGTCACCTGGAAGTGACATCCTTCCCAGATCCCACCCTCCTAAGGCACAGTCCCCAAACCTCGCTGCATTTGTTAAGGCGATTTTAGAACACTGTCAGCTAGAGAGCCCACTGTTCAGGGGTAGTCAGGGGTAGTCAAACTGCGGCCCTCCAGATGTCCATGGACGACAATTCCCATAAGCCCCTGTCAGTGTTTGCTGGCAGGTGCTCATGGGAATTGTAGTCCATGGACATCTGGAGGGCGCATTTCAGCTACCCCTGGCTCAGACAGTCTGTGGCTTCTTTGGGTAAGCAAGGGTTCCCCAAAGTGAGGTGCCCGGGGCATTCACCTTGAATAACCTCACCTCTCCCTCTGTGTTTGGGTAAAACAGTCTTCATCATTCTTGTTGTTACCCTGGATTGGTAAATTCTATTTCTTTTCATGAGAAATAATTATTTAATCATTTCCTTCTTTGGACACTTTGGACATTTCCTCTCAGACACATACCAGATCATGGACAACTCCTCAGAAATTAGACCAAGCTGTGCCAAACCTGAGACCTGAGACTGGATCACAGTGGAGCTTCTTGCATATATTTGGCATTTCCATGCCCCTGCCCTCAGTCTACAGGGCTTTTTCTTTCCCAATATGGGAGGGCGATCATGTGAGGCTGTCCGTGCAGTCTGCAGTGTTGCACCTCAGACACAGCTTCACCACCCAAGACCAAGGCCTCAGTTCAGTAGCACAGGTGTCCCGTGCTATGGGCCCTGCAGTCCCAGGGACCCTGTGGTGCTGTACAGTTAAGAGGCCTTCACACTGTGATTGTTAGGGGGTCTTCATACTTACGCAGCTTGCAGATTGCAAGGCCAACAAAAGGTGATATGCATGCTCTGTCAGTAACTGAGTATATGCATCACAACTGGCGCATGTATGCGGAACACAAGTTGCATAAGTGTGAAGGCCCCCTTAAATATTGGGGCATTGCATTTGTACCAGTTGTGCTCTGATAGTGAAAACAGACAGACAAGAGGTCACAGAAAGGTCAGCAGCAGCCAAACAAGGCTGGCTTCACGACTGACATGAAAAGCCCCTGCTGGGAGCTTCCTTTTGTGCCCTTTTCACAGTGACTTATGGCCATACTAGGTGTGAAACCCACTTCAGAATAAGGTGACCAGATTGTCCCACTTTTGGAGGGACATCTGGGGGCACCTGGCAAATTGTACTTATGTTGAAATTTAAAAATATATATTACAATACTATTTTTGTGTTCTATGTATTCTATGAAATTTTTTGTTGCTCCATATAGACCAAATTTTTGATCAAGAAACCCCCCCCCGGTCAATGTTGTCCCGCTTTACCAGTGTTAAAATCTGGTCGCCTTACTTTGGAAGCAGATGGGGAGCTGGTGGCAGGAAACCAGCTCTCATTGTGGAAGGCCAGAGCCAGCAGCAGGCACCCCCCAGCCGTCCTCAGTGGGGGAGGGCCTTCCCAGTGAGAGCCAATCAGAGGCCTGCTGGTGCTTCCTGACAGGGTGCCAGCTCCTCTGAGAGTGCTTGAGGAGGAGGAGGGACCTTCCACCGAGGGCCAATCAGAGGGCAGGCACATCATTGGAAGGACCCTGCACATTTAATGTAGTATGATTAGTTTTTGAAAAAACAGCTAAAAAATGGGGAAACTGCCATGGAGTTTGGACGTCCTTGACGTCCCAGGAGCTAGCCAGGCACAACTAGTTTTTTCTTCAAAAACTTACAGCACCATTTTTCCCCCAAAGCCCCGCAGAGGAAAATTAAGTTCGGAGGGCAGTGAGAGCAGATTTGATTTGACCTTATGATCCTAAAAATATTGTGGGTGCCTTCCTTTTTAAGAATCTTCTACTATCCCATTCTGCTCCTTTTTGGCATCTTGCAAACAAATGTACAGTGAGGTCTGGTTCCACGTGGAAAAGAAAATGCTGGCTCTTTGCCAGGCTGCTCCTTCTACCCTCTTTAGTCAATGGCCCATTGCAAAGTCTGTGCTGAGAAACATCTGGGCAGATGGTGGGGGCGAAAGGCTTTGGTTGCTGCTGCTGAGCATGCTTGGCCGTAAGTGAGCATGGCCTGGCCAAAATCTGACCAGCAGGTGTCTTGCTCCTTTGGTTGCTGCATCAGACATCCCAAGCCCTCAGCAAAGGGCTATTCGGAGCTTGGGGAGGCAGCAGAGTCCATGTCCTCCATGTTGGGGTCTGGGGGTGAGACCGGCTGCCCTCCCTTCACACGCTTCCATTTCATCCGGCGGTTCTGAAACCACACTTTGACCTGTGTGAGAAGACAAAGAGACCGACACGGTAAGTCTGGAGTGCCCCTTCCCCCCCCCCCCGCAATCTCATGTGCAGGGAATTTTGCTCCCCCAAATAGCACTGTGGGGCTTTCCTTACATTTGCCCAGCAGCACCAAGGATCACCGCTTGTCTAGTCACGGGCCAAATTCCCACTACCACATGATGTTGGAACCAATACGGGGCCATCCCAGGCCTGGCCTGACTCAGGCCGCCATTTGCCCCAAGGCCACGCCCCAGGCGTCATCAGGGCTTATGTCAGGCCTAGGCTGCGTGGCTGTGGAAGAATCAGCCCATCCTGGCCTGGCTCCTCTCCACCTTTGTCTGAATATGGTGGCCCAGAAGAGACAAAATGCCCCAGGCGAATCCGCTGCCTGGGGCATTTTTTTAGGAACACAGTAATGCCATCTTCTTAAAAATATATATATTTAAGGCCCACATTGCCCATAGCTCAGCAGAACCTTGTCGCACTGGCTGAAAGGAGCACACATCCAGGGCAGATGGGGTGCAGTGAGCCAATATTCACCTGCGCCCCAACACAAAAACCAGGCGGTAGCACAGCACAATGGCTCCCATATGGCAAACATCAAACCAAGGACCTTTTGGTTCACAGCAAAACCTCTTCAGCATCATGTATTGTCTGAAGGAGAGAAGGCCCCAAGGGGTTCAGCAATGGACATAGCTTGGTCCCAGACAAGGAGATCTACCTGTCTCTCAGTCAAGTCCAGGTTCACTGCAATCTCATATCTCCGGAGCCTTGTCAGATAGTTGTGGTGTGCGAATTCAGCCTCCAACTCCCGCAGCTGCTCCTTGGTGAAAGCCGTGCGCTCTTTCCGTGCTTTGGAGCTGTTGGCCTCTGCTTTCGTGGTGCTTCCACTGTTGCCTGAGTTTCTTTCTACAAGAGAAGGAAGAGAACAAAAAGCATTCTAATACAAAACCCCAAGGAGAGAACGTTGCGATGTCCTCGTTGTTCCATAACAGACTTAAAAATAGGCAGGAAAGTTCCACAAGAACTGGCTGAATTGGATCTCACAGGCAGGTTTGGCACTCTCAGAATAGAACGCACTACGATATGGAGGTGGAAGAGTCTGTGTAGAAAACAATTGTCTCTTACGGGTTTAAGTACATTGTTAATCTTATTTTTTATTTATTTATGCCTTGCCTTTCTCCCCAATGAGGACCCAGTGTCTTATGTCCTGCTTTTCCTCTCCTGTTTTATCCTCCCAACAACCCTGTGTTGAAGGTTGGAGTGAGAATGATTAACCCAGAGTCACCCAGCGAGTTTCCAAGGCCATCTGCACATACTTGAAGGGCTGTTCTATAGAGTAGCGATCCCCAACCTGTGGGCTGTGGACCACATGTGGTCCTTTGACTAATTGGAGGTGGGCCCCGAAGGATGCCTTCTTCCCCCCCCCGACCCTTTACTTCATCCCCCCCAGCCCTTTACACTTCATTGTTGTGGCGTGTCTGTATCTTATTTTGAAGGGATGTTTAAACATTACCATAGCGATCAGAGAGCGCTAGGGCAGTGGTTGAGAGTAGAGGAGTAAACTAACCCCCCCCCCCACCAGGCCTCAGTAAAAGGCATTGAGTGGTCCCCGGTGAGTGGTCCCCGGCGTTGAGTGGTCCCCGGTGATAAAAAGGTTGGGGACTACTGCTATAGAGGATGGAGCAGAGTTGTTTTCTGTTGCCCCAGAAAGTTGGACCAGAACCAGTGGGTTGAAATTAATTCAAAAGAATTTTTGGCTAAACATCTGGAAGAAGTTCCTGGCACTTAGATTGGAGTCCATAAAGCGCAACAGCCTGTTGGACTTCCCCAAGCTGTTAATTGAATTCAGAGACAAATTGCAATATATATAGAAACACAAATAAAAAACCACAGAAGATTCACACAACAAAGGTTAATATTTTGTCATAATTTTGTTATAATGGTTTCAATACTTTTGTCACAGATTTCTGGTGCCAAGGAAGTAAACTTTGCTACTGTTTCCTCTGTCTTCTACTTCATCTCTGGAAAAAAGATGGCAATGAACAGAGAGAATGGGGAAAGTAACATATTCCCCTACTTTGGTACCTTTGTATCTTTGCACACTGTGTGGACAGAAAACTGCACAGTTTTTACAGGCCATAGCCACACCAGATATTGGATTAAATGTACAAATGTAAATGTAAAAATAAAGTTAAAAAAATTAATTGCCTTGGAAACACAGAAGCTTTATGCAGTATCCCTGATCCTTCACATTTCCCAGTTAAGGGAACTGCTGTTCAAACATCTATATTTACTAAACTATTTATTATACAGGTTTTTAACTGTCAAAATGTTGTAAGCCACCGTGAGACCACTCAAAGAGTGGGGGCCTATCTTTAACACTTTTTGCTCCATTTAATATTTTGGAAACAGCCTCCGGGGTGGAGACTGTCCGGGGCCCTGTCCGTCCTGCAGGCCCTGTCTGTCCTGTGCACCTTCTGATTGGCCAGCCACCCTCAGGCCTGGCCTCCACAAACCCAACGAAGCCTGTGTCCGCCATTTGGCCACTGAACATCGCCGGGGAAGGAAGTCAGTGTCGGGCCCCAGTCTCGGGGTGGGTGGTTGAGAGGCCTGCCTGCCGCCACCCAGGTGGCCCTCAGAGAAGAAGAGTTGGTTCTTATATGGAACTTTTCTCTACATGAAGGAGTCTCAAAGCGGCTTCCAATCGCCTTCCCTTTCCTCTTCCTGTGAGGGAAGGGAGGCTGAGAGGGCCTTGATATTACTGAAGAAGGGTTGGTTCTTATATGCTGCCTTTCTTTACCCAAAGGAGTCTCCAAGTGGCTTACAATCACCTTCCCTTTCCTCTTCCCGCAACAGATACCCTGTAAGGGAGGTGAAGCTGAGAGAGCCCTGATATTACTGAAGAAGAGGAATAGTTGGTTCTTATATCAGTGCTGTGGTGAGCCCAAGGCCACCCATCTGGCTGCATGTGGAGAAGCGGGGAATCAAACCTGGTTTACCAGATTAGAAATCAATGCTCCTAATCACTACACCAAGCTGGGTCACAAGGCTTGCCTCCAGCGCGCCTGGCCTTCTGCACTCAGTGGGGTGGGGGAGGTATCTGCCTGCCTTGAGAGGCTTGCCTTCCATGACTGGCCTTCTGCACTTGCTGGGGAGGGGGAGGCGAGGGGATTCCTGGTCTGCCAGAGCCAAGCCTCGAGAGCACACACACTTCAGCACACCCGGCCTTCTGTGTGCTGGGGTGGTCCGCACCTCGTGGAGCCGGCCTCTCCACCCGCATGCTGCCTCCCCCCCAAACCACCCACTACCCCACTAGCACCCGCTGCATTGACAGCTGCAGCGGGCTTTTTGACTAGAACGTTTATATATAAATAAACAAATAAATAAACAAACAAACAAATAAATAACAAAGATGATCTCACAAGAGAAATTTTACTTATAAAAATAGAAGCACAGCTTACATGATGCATTCATGTGGGCACATTTAAGCTATTGTGAATAGATTTGAACCTTCAGAAAGGTTAACTTGCTACAGCTCCATGTCCAGAGAGGAGGAAGAGAAGAAGCGAGGTCCTATATAGAAGATGGAGCAGAAGGCAAGCAGGGGCCAAAGAGACTTAGCATCTAACCTGTGAGTGGGGACAACTTCCAAGTGTACCCAGAGTACCTTTGTACTTTAGCACACTGTGTGGGCAGAAAAGTGCACATATTGTATGACCCAGGACTTTCACACACACTGAATACTGCACTTTCAATCCAGTTTCCATGCACTTTGCAACTGGATTTTACTGTGCAAGACAGCAAAGTCCACTCACAAAAGATTGCTGCATTCTGTTAAAAGTGGACTGAAAGTGTGTTATTCCCCAAGGGATCACCACCATTTTCCTTGCCTGTGTCCCCTGCAGTCACCATCCTGTTCCGGCACCACCAGAGGGCTTTTAAAAAATAAATCAGTCATTAACAAGTAAATTAGCAAATTTAAGCCCTTTCAATGTATCAGTTACCAATGTAATTGATATATTGAGCAATGTGATTGACACCACTATAATCCTTTGCTGATATGTCATTTTTCCATTTAAAGGGGGAGGGGGAGGCAATGGCAGCCTAGCAAGGAAAGTGCAGGATATGCTAACATGTGGCCTGCAATATACAGAATTGTTCCCATGTAGAAATTAGAGAGCCAGTTTCGTGCGCTGGTTAACAGCAGCAGCCTTTAATCTGGAGAACCGGGTTTGATTCCCCACTCCTCTTCCACATGCAGCCACCTGGGTGACCTTGGGCAAGTCTCAGCTCTCTCAGAGCTCTCTCAGCCCCACTTACCTCACAGCGTGTCTGTTGCAGTAAGAGGAAGATTATAAGCCAATCCGAGACTCCTTCAGGTAGTAAAAAGCAGGGTACAACAAAATAGCTCTTCTCTACTGATGCAGCTCTAGAACCCCCCCACACACACACACACACACACACAATTTCTCTTTGTAACCCCCCTCTCCCTTTTCTTTAGTTAGTCTTCTCTCACTTCGCACCAGGATGGGAAGCCCGGTCAAACACGTGGGTGATCGCAAGGCCTCCAGTGGGGGGCCTGATCCCCAATGAGTGGTCCCTGAATCCTGATGCCCAAAATCAGCTCCCCTGGAAAACCAGCTGCTTTGGAGGATGGGTTGTTTGGCATTCTCCCCTGCCAAGCTCTTCCCAGGCTCTACCCTCAAATCTCTAGGGACTCCCCAACTGGGAACAGGCAACCCTATATCAGGAATGTGGCTTGTGAGGAGAAGGGGCACACACATATGCTCTTGTCCCCATCTGAAATAGCCCAGGGGTGCTATCTGTCCCTCAGACTTATACAGGCGAGGCAGACATGGGTTTTCCCAATGGGGTGCTCCCCTGGGGCCACTTCGCGTTCTCACATGTTTGAGAAGGGAGGCCCAGCTAGAGTTGCCAGCTCTTGGTTCGGAAATACTTGAAGACTGTGAAGAAGATATGGTTTTTTGCACTTTGCTTTTTACTACCCAAAGGAATCTCAAAAAGGCTTATAATCACCTTCCTTTCCTCTCCAAATCCTGTGAGGTAAGTGAGGCTGAGAGAGCTCTAGGAGAACTGTGACTGGCCCAAGGTCACCCAGTAGGCTTCATGTGTCTCAAAGTGGCTTACAATCACCTTCCTTTCCTCTTCCCTCTTCCTCTTGCAAAATAGGTAAGGCTGAAAGAATGAGAACTGTGACTAGCCCAAGGTCACCCAGCTGGTTGTACGTAGAGGAGTGGGTTCTCCAGCTTAGAGGCAGCCGCTCTTAACCACTACATCAAGTTGGTTCTTTTGGGGGAATGGGTGGGATGCAGGGTAGTGGGGATCTAAGTGAAGTCCACCCTCCAAAGCAGCCATTTTCTCCAGGGGAACTGGCCTCTTTAGTCTGGAGATGAGGTATAATTCCAGGAGATCCCCAAGTCCCACCTGGAGCTTGGCATCCCTAGGCCTTGCATAGGCAACAGAGTCTGACTCAAATGAAGCTCCGGTCACAGGAGGAGGCCTTGTGCCAACTATATAAGTTTCCAGGTAGGTCCTGGAGGTCTGCCAGAATTACAGTTGATCTTCAGACAACAAAGATCCCATTGAGGGTAGACTCTGGCATTGAACCCCACTGAGATTCCTTCCTTTCCCAAATAGCTCAGCCTTCCTCAGCTTCCACCTCCACATCTCCAAGAGTTTCCCAGACTGGAGCTGGCTGCCATGCTATCTTAGCCAAATGCAGGGCTGAGATTTCTGTCTAAACCAAGCACAAATGTTTGGGACGTAATTCAGGGGGCTGTTGGCAGTGTTCTCCTGGACTGTGATTCAAGCTTGGCTTAAGCTATCCAAATGTTCCCACTATCTAGCCTTCAGATCATCCAAAAAGACTACTTAGGTTGGATTCCAAGAGGAAGACTGTTTTGCTTTGGTGCAGAAGCCTTAGGGAAGAAAGCCAGACCATGGCTGCTAAGGTCTTCCATGGGAGGAGGAGGAGGAAATCTATTGCCTCAGAGGAAAACAGCCCTCAGATCCTCCCACCACCACTTTGAGGGAGATACGCGCTACCTTTTCTCTTGTTTGAAAAGACTGATTGGAGGAGAGGACCAGTTTGCACAGCCAATGAAATAACAGCCGTTCAACAGAGAAAGACAACTTCAATTGCACAGACCATGAGAAACTTGCCAGGCCCAAAAGGAGGGGTAGAGGGTTGCCAGCTCTGGGTTGGGAGACACCTTGAGATTGGGAGAGTGGAGTCTCCAGAGGGCACGGATGGGGCAGGGAGGGACCTCAGGTTTAATGCCATGGAATGCTGGAATATGCAAGAGCTTCAGTGTGCATAATTGAGTGGAATATAATGGGTAACCTGCAGCAGGTATATTTAGCATAGAGAGCCAGCTTGGTGTAGTGGTTAGGAGTGTGGACTTCTAATCTTGTGAGCCAGGTTTGATTCCCAGCTCCTCCACATGCAGCCAGCTGGGTGGCCTTGGGCTCGCCACAGCACAGATAAAGGGAGCAGTAATCTCTTAGCCCCACCTCCCTCACAGGGTGTCTATTGTGGGGAGAGGAAAGGAAGGGGACTGGAAGCCGCTTTGAGACTCCTTTGGGTAGAGAAAAGCAGCATATAAGAACCAAGTCTTCCTCTTCTTCAGTAATCACAGGGCTCTCTCAGCCTCACCCCCCTCACAGGGTGACTGTTGTGGGGAGAGGACCCGCTTTGAGACTCCTTCGGGTAGAGAAAAGTGGCATATAAGAACCGACTCTTCTACTTCTTGTAGATTGGATAGTAACTTCCTGGTAATTTTCAAATGATTTCCTCCAGTGTCCTGATTGGCTCAGCAGGAGACTTCCTGCTTTTAAGTGCACACTTTCTCCTTCTGAACAATTGTGTGGTGCAGTTAAGGTTTCCAGCTTGTGATGGAGCCGGGAGTGCGTGAGATTTGGGCTAGGGAGGGAACTCAGTAGTGTATAAACTATGACAAACCCCCTCCAAGGCATCCATTTTCCATGTGTGGTGATATGGTTAAGAGTGGCAGATTCTAATCTGGAGAGCCACGTTTGATTCCCCACTCCTCTTCCACATGAGGCCAGTTCTCCCTAGGCTCCACCCCCAAATCTCCAGGAAGTTTCCAACCTGGAGATAGCAAGCCTACCCCCCCCCCCCCCACATACACACACACACACTCAGTGGCTAGGAAGGATCTGGCAACCCTAGTAGTGCACGAAAGCTGCCACCCTTGGGGCATTTACTACTGAATAAGCCCCATTGAGCTCAACAAGCAGATTTAGGGCTGGTCTTAAACCTTTCTCTCTTTCGCCCATTTCTCCTTCGCCTCAGACAGGCTCCCCCACCCATCCACTTTCCTCTTACCGTACTTTTTAAAATCCGGCCTTTTGAAAAATTCGGAAGCACTCGAAAGTTGGCTTACTGTGCTGTGTTATTTTGGTTGGTTGTAATTTTAAATTTCTCTCATGCGCATACTGAAAGCAAAGCTCTTTTTGTTTCCAGGAACAGAGCCGGGCTTTTAAAGTTTTTCTGCTGACTTTTATGCTGCCAAACAACACGTGTATTTATGGTACAGCAGTAACGTCAATTTGCCATCTGCTTATGAGATAGTAGCCTTCTTAAAGCAAATATAAAACCAGACAAAATGTACGAAGTACTCAGTTTATAAATATGTTTTTAAGGAAGCTTATATCTATGGCTAGAATATTATTTGTTTGTTTATTTGTTTACTTATATCCCACCCCTCTCCCCCGTAGGAACCCAATGTGGCTCATGTTATTCTTCTCCCCTTTATTTTATCCTCATAACAACCCTGTGAGGTAGATTTAGGCTGGGAGATCCAACCTTACTCTGACAGTCTAACCACCACACCACACTGGAATTTTGCTGGAAGAAGGTCAGAGTTGCTCCACTCCCATTGAAGTCAAGGGGTTTAAGACGAGAGTCATTCTATATAGGACAACACTTTCAGAAAGAGCTTGCCCTCCCTGGACTTTTTCTGACATGTCGAGCCAGTCATATGCTTATTTACTTGGAAATAAACTGAGTCCAGTAGGTTTAACAGTCTGCAGTGTTTTATTAACAAAGCTTATTACTATCTTTGACACTTTGTCCGGGTCCTGTGCATGTCTGGATTGGCCCGGCACCATTGGCATCTGCCCCCAACAGCCCAATCAGGCTGCATCTCCTGCCCAATCAGGCTGTGTCTCCCGCCTCTAACCGTCACGTCCCACAACTCTGCTCACTTTGCTTCAGACCACTGACGGAGCTGGCAGGTGGCTGATGAGTGTGCTCCTCCCCCCTCCCTTCAGGCCTGCTGTGAAGGAAGCTTCTGACAACCCCTGACTGGGGGGCATTTCCAAGAGCAACGCAGAGGAGTCTTTGAGTGTACTTGTGCTTTCCTTTTGAGGGTGGGGGGAGCTTTCCCCTTCTGCCAAACAGTTGGCTGATAGAAAAGCCCCTTCTCATTTAAAATACTGTTCTGGCCGGCCTAGCTGCTGGAGGGAAGAGGCAGACAAGCAACTTTCTGTAAATTTGAGGCCTACCACAGAGGGTTATTGTGCAGATTAAACTGGATGCTGTTGCAGAGGTTCTTTTGCCTCCTGTTTCAACTTCACAACAACCTCTGTCGGAGGCCTTAAATGTTTATTCTCCACAACAACCCTGTCCAAACTCCAAAGCAGCCCTTTCTGCCTGGGGAGCTGATCTTTATGGTCTGCCGATGAGCTTTAATTCCAGGAGTTCTCCAGGCCCCATCTAGAAGTTGGCTACCCTTGAGTTGGAAATTTTCCTGGAGGTTTGGAGGTGGAACTTCAAAATGGTACAATGCCTCCAAAGTAGCCATTTTTGCCTGCTGAGCTGATCATTATAATTATAATCTAACAACAACAACAAGGGATGAGCAGCGATCTAGAGACAATGGTAGAGGTTTGCAGACTGAGGGGGTGGAGTGGCGCAAGTGTGTCCTTCCTGGGATTTGGGCTTCAAACAGCCCTTACCAGCAACTGTTTGTATTTTGGGGCACAGACAGACAGACAGACCAGCATCCATCTTGTGAGTTTTGAAAGTGCAGGAAGATCTAAATAAAGAATATTTACAGCCTGAAACTGCAAATAGTGAACAAGTAAATGGCTGGAGAGACATGGGAACTGAAGTGACTTTTCTCAAGCTTGGCCTGGTAAATAAAAAACAGTATTTGCCAGGAAGGTCCTGTGAAATCAAATTTCAATTGGAGTTAGCTTTACCGGAAAATAGACAGTGAGACTTTTGGGAAAACTAGGTGATCCATTTTTATTAGGTAACAACTTGGCCTTGCAGACAATAAAAGGGACTGCGGTTGCCAGCAGTAGGCCTCAGGCTTCAGAAGGGCAGACATCACCAGCTAAGCAACCGACTGTGCTAGCCAAGGGGTGTCTGGGGCCCTTTGTATTCCTTTTGAAGGGATGCTTGTGAGGGGAAAGAACTTTCCCTTCAGCCTAACTTCCTGGAGATGAGCTATACTTCCAGGGGATTCTCAGACCCTTCCTGGAGGCTGGC
This sequence comes from Paroedura picta, assembly GCF_049243985.1. Lineage (NCBI taxonomy): Eukaryota > Metazoa > Chordata > Lepidosauria > Squamata > Gekkonidae > Paroedura > Paroedura picta. The sequence continues at coordinate 20,038,395 of NC_135384.1, read as the reverse complement.
ATCCCTAAACCTCAGTGGGATACAATGCTACAGAGTCACCCCTCCAGAGCAGCCATTTTTTCCTGCAGAGCTGATCTTTATAGTATGGAGATGAGCAGCAATTCCAGGACATCTTCAGGACCCACCTGGAGGATGGCTGTCCTTAGTCTGAACATATTCCTTGAAGTCTGGAAGTGGGGCCTAAAAAGTGGGTAATGCCCCCACAGCCACCTAGCACCCCCTGACCTATTTCAGGTCAAGAAAACATTGAAGAGAGGAGGTAAGGTTGCCAGATTGGTGTAGGCTCATTTTCTGGAATTCCACACTACCTAGGTGTGCATAAACCTGACTAGGGTCAAGACTGCTATGTACAGAGAGACCTCCTCTTATGGTTGCCAGCTTCAAAGTGAGGCACTAAACCTACACCAAACCAGGAGCTAGCGCTCTCTCTACCCCACCTCCCTCACGGGGAGTCTGTTATGGGGAGAGAAAGGAAAGGCTTGGAAACTGCTTTGAGACACCTGAGGCCTGATGGGTGATTGTCAGCCATCCCCAGTTCTCTCAGACCTCTCACAGCACCACATCCCTCACAAGATTGTTAATTTTGGGGAGATGAAGGGAAAAGGTGTTTGTAAACCACTGTCAGACTCCTTTGGGTAGTAAACAGCAGGGTACAAAAATCTAGCTCTTCTAGGGGGCAATAGTGAAAGAAGCATGTGGGCACATAACATATCAACATGGAGACAGAAGGAGCAGGGCAGACACCTGTGTAATATGACTACCACATGTGGATTATGGCAGGGGGACATTTAGGTGTCTGTGGCCTAATTCACACAAGAAGGGAAATGAGGTTGAACACAGAATGAGGAGGAATTGGTTGCCATGTAATCTCCCCCTAAGAAGAGTCTCCAGACTGATTTCCCCTTCACATATCTGAAGACATGGCTCTTGAAAACTCATCTGTAACCACTATGCCACAATTCCCAAAGGTCAGTCCTCTCCCACACTCAATGAACATTCCACACCACAGGTTCTTGACACCCATCTCTCCACACCCACACCCTCATTTGTCACCATGCCACCACAACCCCCCACACAACACACATATTCAACCCCATGCCCTTACAAACTGGACAACCTCTCCCCTTCCTCTTCCCAATGCCAAACTCTCTCTATCTTAATCACTCTCTTCCTTTCTACCTCCCACTCTGCTATTTTCCCCCTCCCTCCCCTTGCTAGTGCCTGCTGTATCAGCTACAACGGGCTTTAATTCTAGTTATGTGGATAAAAATTAGTACAAAACTGAGAGAGAAGGATCACTAGGAGAGAAGCCTGACTCCTACTATGGGAGGTATCGTGGCTCATAGGGATGCCAATCTGCAGGTAGGACCTGGGGATCCCCTGAAATTATAGCTCATCTCCAGGCAAAAGAGATCAGTTCCCCTGGAGAAAATGACTGCTTTGGAGGGTGACCTCCATAGCATCATACTCCACTGAGGTCCCTCCCTGCCCCTAATCCCACCCACTCCCGGCTCACACCCAAAGTCTCCAAGTACTTCCCAACCCAGAGCCGGCAACCCTATCATGGCATGCAGAAGATCCCATGTTCAGTCCCTGGTGTCCCCATGTGAAAGGACTAGGCAGGAAGTGCTGTGATAAACCTCTGCTTGAGATGGCAGAGAGCAGCTGCCAGTCTCAGTAGGCAATACTGACACTGGTGGACGAGGCTCTGATTCAACATGAGGCAGCTTCATGTCTGTGGTTGGAAGGCTGGTTGTGGATTGGAAGGATCCATGGTGCCCACAGCATTTTTTCCTTCAGCAAATCAAGCATGATAGCCCACAAACTGCTGAGTCAAGGTAACAGACTCTTCTTAGGTTCACTTATGTGCTCTCTGTTAAGAAACTGGCTTCCATGCTTGGGTAGTCTTAATGTGCAAAGGGCAAGGATGGGGACAAAAACAGGGTTAATTTGCTCAGGCCGTGCTCACCATTTGCTACCCTCTGCCCTACAAGCAAGCCCCACTGGGCACCAGCTACCACAGCAAACCAGCATTGCAAATTTCAAACGTGGCCTGGTATCGGGTATGCCCCTGGTCCATCCTGCCTGCTCCCTGGCTCTTTCTGCCTTTTGCAAGTATAGCTGTTTTGGTAAAAAGGTGAATACCTAAAAAACTGGAAACAAGAATAATAACACATTTGTTTTAATCATGAGAGCTGTATATACAATAAACTACTGCCTAAGTTAATATTTCACTTACTATTTAAAAATACAAAATTAAAGTGCATCATGCATGACCATTTTTTACAGTTGCACTTTTCCTGCTTTCATTGACTTTAGCATGAAGCAAAATGAATATGTTTTTATTTGCAAAGTCTACTTCCCACCAAAGGACCAGGAACACAGACACGAGCACTTCACAATGATGACTTGAACAATCATAAATGTTGCTATTTCCAGCGTTGTCTGATGCCACAAGGCAACCAAGCACAATTATGAAAGTACAGGGGGTGCAATTTAATATTCTTGCCTTGAGGGCAAAATGAGCTAGTTCCAGGACTTGGAAGCCATGAGAGCAAAACAGGGAATTGCCCCCATGTAGAAGCAGCAATGTTTGTTATATCTGACAAGGATACAGATTTGAAGATTCTCAACCACTCCTAATAAAATTTGCCATGCTGAAAAAGATCCAGGTATTAATTTCTGTTATAATTTGCCAAAACTCGACTACAGAACCTATTTACATCACCCTGGCACAAGTGAAACAGAAAAGAATGCCTCTGAACATCAACAGAGTATCTCCTAATCACGGAGTGACTATAGCTCATCTCCACACATCTGGAGTTACAATAGAGCTTCCACACACAAGAGTAGTTGTCAGATGGACTTGAGACAGTTAAAGTGCCTGGAAGAGATGATTTCGCCTTAAAGGTTAGGGGTGGTGATGGAACAGCCACTTTTTCTTTCTTGTTCTGCTGTCCTTTGCCTGCCCCACTCTGATTCCTCCCTTAGGAACCAGGACCCAGAGGTGGAAGGTAGCAATGGAACTGATGCAGGAATCGACCAAGAGATGCTGACATATTGACAGTTAAGGGAAATTCAGCGTCTGTGGTTTGCAACCTGCCAACCCTGTATGGATCCATCATGGACCGGAGACCACTGCAACTATGAATGGTGTCAGTGATGCCCTTATTTTAACTAACTCAAAACTCCAGCCTCCCTTACTTGCTCTTCTTTGCTTGAAGGAAAAATATTTGCAAGCTAGTTGCAATTTTCACGGTGTACGTGATGTGGAATGCCATCTGAGATGCCAAAGACGCTCACTCTAAAGCAAGCATGGCAGCTCTCGCTTTTCACTGCCCAAAAGGGCCTCAAAGTGGATGACAATCGCCTTCCCTTCCTCTCCCCACCACAGACACCCTGTGAGGGGGGTGAGTCTGAGAGAGCTCTGACAGGCCTGCTCAATCAGAACAGCACATTCAGGGCTGTGATAAGCCCAAGGTCAACCGGCTGGCTGCATGTGGAGGAGGAGTGAGGAATCAAACCAGATTAGAAGCTGCACACTCAATCACTACACCATGCTGACTCACCTGCATTTCTACAATTCTTGATTCTGGTGGACTCTCTTATAACTGCGGTTCCCAGAATCCATGACTTTAAAATGCATTTCAAATTTTCAGATTTTGTTTTGTTTTATTTATACCCTGCCCTTCTCCCCAGTGGGGACCCAAAGCATCTGGCATTGTCCTCCTAACCTGCATTTTAACTTCACAACAATCTTGTGAGGTAGGCTAGGTGGAGAGGGTATGACTGGGCCAAGATCAGCTAGCCAGGTCCCATGGAAGAGTGGAGATTCAAACCAGAACTTCTGAGATCCTAGTCCAACACTTTACCTCTACACCGCTCGCTTCAGCCACCCTGTTCGCCCCCAAAACAATGCGTCTGAGAGCTCTGTTCAGCTCCACCTACCTGAGTTGCCCTTTCTCCTCCTGCAGGATTTCTTCTCTGCTTCCCTGGAGGTATTCCTCACCAGGCTGTAATCTTCACCTGTGCCCAAAGCAGAATCCACCAAGTGCGGGCTGCCATTCTCCGGCTCTCCCGACCCCAGTGCCAATTCAACAGGGAGCCTCCGCCTGCCCTCAGATGCAGTGATATGCCAGGTGGGATGCTGAAAAGAGGAGTGATGCTCACCAAAAGCTCGCTCATCCCGGGGAAGGCTTTGCGGGGCAGCAGCCAGACAGGAGGTGGAAAAGTCCACATAAGCACCAAAGTCTGCCTTAGGGTGGAAGGAAAAGGGGGCTTGTGGGTAGTGGTGTGGCCCAATGGGTGTCCCAGCCTCCGGGTGGGGATTCCGCAGGCATTCCCAGAATGCGGTGCTCGTGGAGTGAGCGTTTCTCATATAGCTACTGGCAGGTGGATCCATCTATCCTAGGAGAGTCTTCCAGTCAAGGTGGTCGCCCAGGAAATCTTCGGGTAAAGTTTTGAAGAAGTTCCTTCTCCAAAGGGCTTGCTGCTGGTTCTCTGTCATAGGCTTGCTGGTAGATGGACCAGGCAGATTCTCCATAAACTTCAGTGGAGGCAATTCACATCTGTTGCTATTGAAGCCTGAAACTTTCTGGCTGTGAAGCCCTGAAGTCCCAAAAAACCACTTTTTGCGATCTTTCGCTGGAGTGTGAGTGACAAGCAGAGGAAGAGAAATGTGAGAGAGCAGCGGGAAAGGAGGGCTTAACCTGCACGCACAGCCCCACCGACCGGAGCCAAACATGCAACAATTAATCACTCGAAACCTTAGAGGCACATCTAATGGGAACTGCAGATGGAAGCTTTTAAAGAAACATTGTCTGTACTTTTTTTTAAAAGGGGGGGGAGAGAGACACGTACATGTGCATGCACACACACACACACACACACAAAAGGCACAGGGTTTAAGGTTTCCTTCTCACACTCTGAAGTTATTTTTATTGTGCAGTAAAAAAAAAAAAGCCCCAAGTTTTTGGATTTAGAAAAAAGGAAATTCTGCCCCAGATCCAAAAGCCAGCCAAAGGGGCTTCAGAGGGGAGAAGGTAAGAGCGTGTGGGTGTCAGTGGTGAGGAACTAGAGATATTTAAAATGTAGTCTCTCTTGGAAGCCTGAAGTTTATGCAGAAAGTGAAAAAGAACCACTGCAAAAGGATCAAAAAGAAATCTGAGTTGTTCCATAAACCAGTAATGTCTCTTAAGTGCCACAGAATATAGAGACTTCTGGTTAAAGGGGTTTGTTTCCTGGTGGGTGGATCTTTATGACCAGGGGGACTTGAAGAGTTGTGTTTGTTTTTTAAATTTATTTTCCAGAGACGCTTCAGAATGCTGCATCTTCCATGCAGGCTTCATGACAGCAATAGACAGAGATTTCACTTTTCAGGGAAAACTTGTTAGACTTTTCTGCCTCAGTCCACTGACCAGGGAAGGATGAGTACCTTTGATTCCAAAGGACTGGGAACAATAAGCTAGGGTGTGAAAATGTGGGAAATCAGATTAGACAGACACAAACAGGATACACAGTAATTAGAATATTGCTGGGGAAGCCTGTGTAGGCTAAACAATGAGATATATTAAATTAGCACTCTTTAAGCTCATTCCACACACATTGGATAATGGACTTTCAAAGTACTTTTGAAGCTGGATTTTCCTGTGCAAATGTAACAGAAGTGACCACTATTCTTTAATCTCCTGTGTATTTCATAGCAGCAGGGCCCTGCTGACAGTTTACAGGAAATCAGATTCGATCAAGCTTTCTTGTAGAATCCTAGAGTTGGAAGGGGCCATACAGGCCATCTACTCCAACCCGCTGCTCAATGCAGGATCAGCCCTGTGGGGGGCATTAGGAGACAAGTGGTCCCTCAGATAAGTGGGGCCCAGGTCATATATGGCATTTTCTGGCAGGGGCTCATGGGAATTGTAGTCCATGAACATCTGGAGAACCACAGGTTGACTACCCCTGGTCTATAGGGTTGCCAGCCCCTCCCCCCCCCGGGTTACTGGTGGGGGATGGGGAGTAGGATTACCAGATACAAATTCAGAAACTCCGAGAGATTTGGAGATGGGGCCTGGGGAAAGCAGGGACTTCAGTGGGGTACAATGCCCTAAGAATTCACCCTCCAAAGCATCCATTCGCATGAAGATGAACTGTAATTCCAGAGATTCCCAGTAGGCTGACATCCGTAGCTGTCTGTATTTAGGGATGCCAGTCCCCTGGTATGGCTCATCTTCAGGCTCAAGAGATCAGTTCCCCTGGAGCAAAGGGCTGCTTTGGTGGAAGGACTGAGGTGCCCTGCCCCAAATCCCACCCAGTCCCTGCTCCACCCCCAAAGTCTTCAGGTATTTCCCAACCCAGAGCTGACAACCCGATCTGTATTATAGTTCTCCAAAATATATTTAAGGCTCAAGCAAACACCCACCCATTGCTCCCATGAGAAACCGAAAGTTGTTTGGCCATGCTGCACTTGTGGCCTTCTGGGTCCCGCGCCCTTCCCTCAGGGTGGTCTGTGGGGTGTCTAATATATTTCTCCATTGTAGCTCCCACTTCATGAAATGCCAGACTCACTGGGAACAGAAGATTTTAGGAGGCTCTGTAAGGGCATTTTATTTGTGAGGATTTTAACCGGTTTCAGTAGCAGGCACATTCTTGGGGAGGGGGCTGAGTGCGCGTTTCATTGTATTTTATTTATTTTTATTCTTTGAATGTTAAACAGTATTGAGCTACAAGGGAAAAATAGGATATAAATCGCATAATAAATAAATCAAACCCATTCATTCTCTTTGGACTAATGATGTCCACAGCAGCCAGTTTGAATTAACCACACATGGTGAAATGTTATATATGTTTACTCAGAATTAACCAGTAGAGCTACACCCTGATCTGTTTGTCCATCCTAAAAATATGACATATAAAACTAGTAAATCTGGGCTTCAGTTCTGACCCATAACACACTGCATGGTGTGGTTTACCAGATGCCACAGGGCCTTCATATCCTGACCTGATTCCGGGACACACACCCTTTTTTATTTTTAATTAATTTATTTTATTTTAATTAACATGGGCTACCCTAATCTGTGATTTTTCTCATTTGTTCCTCTTTGGAAGCAAAATCTTATTCCTAGAGGGAGGGATCCTGATCTGACACGTGCCCTGCACTCTACGCTTCATAGGCCTGAGGACCAGTAAGAGTTTGGGTTGCAAGCCCAGAATAACAAAAAAATTAGTCCAATAGCAAGATTTTTGTTGGTCTTAAAGGTCCTATTGCACTCAATTTTTGTTGTGCTACTTCAGACCTTCACGGTTACCAACTTGAAGCCCAGAATAGTTGAGCAAAAGGGCTGTGTTTGCTCTCCCAGTGACCTCTGACCTCCATAACCCTCCACTTGAAGGGAAGGCGGGATCCTTCTGAGAAGGGATGAGCCAGCTTCAGCTGAACCTGGCAAGCTGTTTTTCTTCCCTGCTGAGATGCTCACACCAAATGGCTTGGATGATTTATGAGGCCAACCTCATTACACAAACATTGGCCAGAAAAGGAAGCCAGAGGAACCTGGGGCAAGACATGGCACAAACAAGGAACGATAAGGGAACAAAACATGCATAACATCTTCTCATTAGTCAGAAAACCAGTGCAGAAGGCCTTTGGGGAGGATCCTCCTCATGAAAAACCTTCCACAACCTCTGGCTGGTTTTTCATACAAGCCATGTTGGCAGCCACTTGGGGTGGCATAATAAGAGAAGCCTTGCTTGGGGCAAAGAAAGTTGGACCATGAAATCTTTCTCTCAAATCTCCTACCTCCTGCAGGGTAGCACTAAGCACACAGGGACATGAGAAGGGGGGCAGAGAGGACAGTGGGGGCAGGCAGAAATGGCAGCCACGGACCTGCCATTCCTGCTTATCACCAGGGCTCCCCATGGCCCTGAAACCCCCACATCCTTCACACTAGCATGGCTTGACAATGCAACAGCTAACAAGACTGTGTCACGTAGTGGTTAGAGTGCTGGCCTATGATCTGGGAGTCCCAGGTTCAAATCCCTACTCTGCCATGGAAGCTTGGACCACACACACACTTTTAGCCTAACCCTACCTTACAGGGTCATTGTGAGGATCAAATGGAGAAATGTAAGCCACCCGGGGTGCCCTACTAGGGAAAAAGGGAAGAGTGTAAATGAAGTGGGTGGATGGATGGGAGGAAGGGGGAAAAGGAGGCTGGTCTGCCCTTCCCCCCTCCAGGGATGACAACACTGGGAATGCAAATCCCTCTTGGAGCCAGATAAAAACAGGAGGATTTGAATCTAGTATAAACCCTGTGAATGGCACACAAACGATGCATGGCATGAGCAGTCGTGAAGAAATAATTAGGTAAACCTTTTTTCTCTGGGAGCAGCTCCCCTGGCCTTTTCGTGCCCTGCAGGGCCTTCCAGCGTTCTATAGGCTGCTTTGTTTTGTGTGGCCTTTGGTTGATATTATAAATTGGGGAGCTGGACTGTTGTTTTAACACTTTAAGGAATTTGTTGTTGATGTTTTAACTGGTTTTATTGTTCTATTTATTGCTTTTATATTTGTATGTAGTCTACTTGTAGTTATTGTATTTTAAATTTTATTTTTTATTTTATATATAAATTTTTGTGGGGAGAGGGTGCAGGGTACAAGACAGGCTTTCATGAAACCCTGGGGTTTCTTGACAGCCCTGTAAGGGTTTGTTTATTTATTATTCCATTTGTATCCCGCCACTCCCACATAGTGGCTCCTGGTGGGTAACAATGGTCCTTATAATAAAAACCCATAAAAGTACATAGTTCCATTAAAATCCAACACTACCCCCCTGGAAGTGGTCTAAAACTCCCTTCCATCTGCTCACGGTTTCAACGGTTACCCAGGGGTTGCCCAGCAGCCTGATGTTCCAGTTAACTCAGTTCAAGGAGGGGCCTAGATCTTGCTCAACCTGCTCCTGCCCAAAGGCCTGGCAGAAAAGCTCCGTTTTACAGGTCCTGCATTTTGCACCAGCTGCCATTTCCAGGTCAGAGACAAGGGCAGGCCCACTTAGAGCAAATTACAGAAGTTCAGTCTGGAGGTGACCATTGCATGGATGACTGGGTAAGTGTTAATTAATTTTTTAAATATGTTTTAAAAAATTGTTAAACATTTATCTGATGATATGACCCTATCTGGTCTTGTCAGCCTGCCCACCCCTTCCCAAAATGGCCAATGATGGGCCTGAAGGGGGTGGGAAGGGGAGGGGCCCAAGGTGAGCCTGTACATAGCTATGCTTTTCATCCATATTCTGCACCATCGTTCCACTTCTGGGGTTTCTAGAAGCCTGAAGAATGTTTCACGGGTATCTCAAAGGTAAAAAAGTTGAGAAAGTCTGGTCTAAGTTGACCAAATAAAGAAAATAAAATGCCATGGTTATCACCGCCAAATAGGAGGTAGCTCAAGGGGGGCAGCCGTGTCAGTCTGACTGCTGCATTGGGAAAGAACAAGAGTCCAGAAGCACCTTAAAGACTAACAAAACCTGTGACAAGGGATGAGCTTTCGTGAATCACTGATCACATCTTCAGATACAGCTAGAATATGACCCTATTTGTCCTATATATTGGAAAGGGGAGGGATTTCAAATGCCAATGCCATTTAACCAGTGTAATATAGGGCAGTGGTCCCCAACCTGCGGGCTGCGGCCCGGTGCCGGGCTGCGAAGGCCATGGCGCCGGGCCGCGGCTCCCTCTCCCCGCCCCCCCGCAGTAAAAAAGTTCCCAGGCCACAAGCTTGCGGCCCGGGAAGCTTCTTACTGCGGGAGGGGGGGAGAGGGAATCAGGGCTGTGCCCGCACATTGCGCATGCACGGCCGGGCGCACATGCGCCACATGCGACCAAAATCGCACATGCATGGCACTTTCACGCATGCGCGAAAGTGCCGTGAATGCGCGATTTTGGCCACACGTGGCGCACGGCATGCACGGGCGGGCAGTTGCCCTGCTGGTCCCCAGCCTCAAAAAGGTTGGGGACCACTGATATAGGGGTTATGAACAGCAGACTCTAGTCTGGAGAACTGGGTTTGATTTTCCACCTCTCTTAGAACTCCCTCAGCTCTACCTCCTGTGGGATGAGGGATTCCCCAGGTTTGGAACCTCTCCTCCCATCTCAGGGCTCTCAGAATAAAAGGGGAAATTACCCCCCATCAAAAAACAAACAAACAAACAAACAAAAACACGAAACAGGCAAGAGGCTGGAAACACCTCACCCAGAGGTGATGCAGGCACACAGGTGACGTTGGGAGGCAACACTCAGTTTGGGGGCAAACTCTATAGTAAGGAATTAATCCTACCATAGAGGTTTATCCCTGATAAGTTAAACACAGCAAATATAGTCCATATTCCCTTCCTTTTACAAAAGCTCCTTTCTAATCATTTGGTGACAATATAGCCCTATTCATAATACTCAGAAGAAGAAGAAGAAGAAGAAGAAGAAGAAGAAGAAGAAGAAGAAGAAGAAGAAGAAGAAGAAGAGTTGGTTCCCATATTCTGCTTTTCTCTACCTGAAGGAGGCTCAAAGCGGCTTACAGTTACCTTCCCTTACTCTCCCCACAATAGACACCCTGTGAGGGAGGTGAGGCTGAGAGAGCGCTGATATCACTGCTCTGTCAGAACAGATTTCTCAGGAGCCCAAGGTCACCCAGCTGGCTGCATGTGGGGAAGTGCAGAATCAAACCTGGTTTACCAGATTAGAAGTCCGCACTCCTAACCACTACACCAAGCTGGCTCTACTTTAAATATATTGTGGGATGACAGCAAGGGACAAGGTACTCTGAATATGCTCAGAGATACTCTTGTAGTCCAGTGTCTTCCAGCCTTGACTCCAGATTCTGAACAAGCAGCCATTCCCTCCTCCACCCTAACCTCATGTTTCCTTCTAAGGTTAGAGGGCAGCTTACTTTTCCCACCCAACTCCAGGAATGGTTGACCCTTGGCCGGCCACCCCCTCCATCCTCTGCAGCTGTCCCAGTCATGCTTCTGCTCTGTAGGAGGGCAGGCCTTCCTTCTGGAAAACTTTGGATACAGAGCAGTGGCAGGGGGTGAAGAGCCCCTCTTACTCAGGCAAGGCCATTTGTCAAAGAGAGATGGTCACCTTTAACCTCCTTCGAGTCACCCCTCCCCTCCCCAACCCCTTCCCCAGCCAGGGGCAACAGGACAGCTGGAAGTAATTCTTGTGGTCAAGCGTGAAAGAGGGGAACCAGGCCAAATGTTCCCACAGCAGGAGTGCATGTCTGCAGCCTATGCGTGTGGGCATGGGAATTGAGGTGTGTAGAGAACAAAGCTTTTAAAGTTGATTTCTTTCTTTATTGCAAAAGCTGGGTTCAGATTAGCTGTGTAAGCTGATGAAGGGGTAACCAACCCCAAATGTCGTTTCTCCAACCTGGAGGCAAATTTGTAAAGTCCACCATATCCCCACACCTCCCCCCATCCCATCTCATATATACCAGCTTGTGAGTCAGCAAAGAAAAATATTTTATTTCTCAAATGACTCATGTTACCAGCCTCAAGGCTGGAGTTACAGTTATACAGAGATCCCATGGGGGGAATGGCAGCGTCAGGGGTAGAGTATAGAGTCTAGTAGGAGAAATGAAAGTCAAACACTTTTCAACATCTATATGCACCCTCTGGCCCAGCTGGTCTGGAGTTTGGGCTGGGTTGTCACCAATATGCAGGTGACACCCAGCTCTATCGCCTGATGTACGGCCACCTGGACTCCCCCCCCCCCCCCCCGAAACATTTGCAAGATGTTTGGAAGCCATAGCTGGATGTCTTGAGCAGAGTTGCCGAAATTTAACCCCTCTGAGACAGAAAGTCTGTGGATGGGTAGGAGGGGGCCAGAACAGGAAGTGCATCTTCCCACCTTGGCCAGGGTGAAGCTTAAGATCTCGCCCTTGGCCAGGTATCTGCGGGTGATTATTGATACCTCCTCATCAATGTAGACACAGTGTAGTCCTTCCCTTATCCTTGACCCAGAAATTGCAGCTGATACAGGGGCACCTTGGAGGGCTCATATCCAGACAGTGCTGAGGAAGCTGAATTGGTTGCTAGTTGCATCCTGAATCAAATTTGGCCTTCAAAGTCATTCACAGTCTGGGCCCCACATATCTGATGGACCAACTAGGCCTGGTTTAAGGATTTGAGGGGCCTGTAGCACCAGAGCCAGAGTGGGGTCCTTGTTAGTTGTTAGTTGATTCACATGCACAGAATCATAAAATCATAGAGTTGGAAGGGACCTCCTAGGTCATCTAGTCCAACCCCCGACACTTTGCAGGACTCTCACAACCCTACCGCTCATCCACTGTAACCTGCCACTCCCTTGAATCTTCACAGAATCAGCCTATAGAATCATAGAATTATAGAATCCCTGTCAGATGGCTATCCAGCCTCTGTTTAAAAATTTCCAAAGATTTCTTTTGAATTAATTGCTTTTGAATTGATTTCATCCCATTCATTCTGATCTGTCCCTCTGGGGCAAGAGAGAACATTTCTGCTCCATCCTCTATATGGCAGCCTTTTAAATACTTGAAGATGGTTATGAGATCCCCTCTCAGTCATCTCCTCTCTAGCTAAACAGACCAAGCTCCCCCAACCTTTCTTCATACATCTTGGTCTCCAAACCCCTCACCATCTTTGTTGCCCTCCTCTGGACACATTCCAGTTTGTCAACATCCCTCTTCAACTGGGGTGCCCAAAACTGGACTCCAAGTTCGGCCAAACCAGAGCAGAGTCAAGCGGTACCATCACCTCCTGTGATCTGGACACGATACTCCATTTGATACAGCCCAAAATCCCATTTGTCTTTTTAGCCTTGTTAGGTTTTATGATGGAATAGGCCGCCTGCTCAACTCATGCCAAACCTGTGGGCCCTGTTCCAGCCTTCCTCCCTCTTCCTTGGGTGGAGCCTATCTCTGTTGGGGACGCGGCAGACCTGCTCTGAGGCCCGCAGGGAAGCTGGGGAGTCGGTGGGTAGACGGGCGGGCAAGGGGGTCCCCATGCAGGAGGTCTGGGGGGTATGAGGGTCGCTGCCACGGCCCCCCCTTTCAAAGCCTGCTTATGAGCGGGCTTTGAAGCCTAGTAAAATATAAAAGGGTGAAAAAATGCATTCCTCCTTCTTACAGTCATAGAACTGGAAGGGACCTCCAGGGTCATCTAGTCCAACCCCCTGCACAATGCAGGAACTCACAACTACCTGCCCACCCACAGTGCCCCCAATTTCATGCACCCCCCCCCACAAAGACCAAAAATCTCCAGAATCCAGCCTGGCCTGGAGGAAATTCACCTACCATCCCACAGTGGTGATCAGCAATGCCCTGGGTATGCAAGGAAGGGCTACAAGAGGCAAACATTGGAACATCCCTTCTTGCCCACAATCTGCAAAGTTTCTCTACACTCCCTTGCAGAAGAGGGGGAGGGGTTCCCTCTGCCACTCTCAACCCAATCTCAACACCTGCCTCCTGCATTTCAGGAAGTGAAGCTCCTTGATGGCAGCTTCTCTAGCCTCCCACAATTTCACTTTTGGCCAGGCCAGGCCCTGTCCCTCTGTCTAGGGCAACCAGAGCTCTCTCTGGAGAAGGGATCATGCAGCCTTGCCCTTTGCAGGTTTCCAAGAGAGACTGGCCCCTCCCAGGAGGTAAAGGTAAAGGTATCTCCTGTGCAAGCACCGAGTCATGTCTGACCCTTGGGGTGACGCCCTCCAGCGTTTTCATGGCGGACTCAATACGGGGTGGTTTGCCAGTGCCTTCCCCAGTCATTACCGTTTACCCACCAGCATTTTACCGACCTCGGAAGGATGGAAGGCTGAGTCAACCTTGAGCCGGCTGCTGGGATTGAACTCCCAGCCTCATGTACAGACAGCTTCAGCTAGCATTTCTGCTGCTTTACCACTCTGCGCCACAGGAGGCTCTTTTTGCACTAGATCATCCCAAACTCACCATAAAGTCATCTGTCATATCACTAGCCACAGCCTACATCACAGAAACCACAGATCAACACCTTGATGGCAACATCACAGATCTTCAGGGTTTTTGCACTGAGCCACCCCAAATTCATCAAAAGTTTATGTATGATAAATCCACTTACGTCTTTAAGACCACCACGTCTACTCACATTAACTTGGCAGCAGGCACATCCAGGTCAATGTGCTTAGGGTGACGCTGCATCTTTCAACACACGCTCAAAGAAAACATTGAGTCCCATAGTACCATTAAGATGAACAAAATCTTATTCAAGATAGAATCTTTCATGTGTCTACACACTTTGTTAGATACAGGGGAGAAAGGATTCATTTTGAAATTTGCCATCAGATTTGCCCTAAAAAGCTAAAGCTAAACCCTTTCAATCTTTTGCTGCATCAGAGGGAAACAAAAACACCCTTTAAGAAAAGCCTTCAACACAAACAGTGATCCTGTAAAGAAATGCCAGAGGGGAGGGGGGATTTTGTCCCCCCCCCCCAGCACTTGAGCATACTACTTGTAATGAAACCATTAGTTAGGATTTTCCCATATATTGGGCATTATAGTGTGAAGCTTGCTGTATGGCAAAGCACTAGAATTAATTGCGACTCACCGGCACTCCACAGCCCACACCTCTTAAGCTGTCTCACATGGTTCTGGCTGCTTTTTGCACATCATGCACTCCTCACTCGCTTCCAGAAAAGCAAGAAGAGAGAACAACATGATTTAGGCTTGTTGCGCTTTGGCCTGCCTACCAATCTCCTTCTGGCACTTCCAGCGATTGCTGGAGTTTTTATAATTAAATATACTTATTTGTTTAAACGCCTGGGGTCCCAGGCACACAATGAGAATCTTGTGTTGGCGAGGTTGTGTTAAATTGTAACCTGTGTGAAATGGGAAGCTGATTATAAAGTGCTTCTGTGTATCTGCAAACTCTCTGAGGCACATATCCACCTATTCGTTGCTCCAGGCAGTTCACCTTAAAAATAAGAAAAGAAATTCCTTTCCCCGGGAGGAAGGGAGAGGGAGGCGGGTATGAGGGCGGGGCATTGTGTCAGACGCACAGGAAACTCACAACAAAACTTATTCAAAAGAAAATAGTTTTATTGATTAGCACTATACGCATTGGACTGAAAGTCAAATCTGACTCGAAGCCAGATTTGCCTCAGCTTATCAATACATTTCTCCCGCCCAAAACTTGACAGTTCCCAAGGAGGGGGGTTAGTGAGAAAAGACATATGTGAAACAACAACAGGATTCCAAACTCCCATCCTTGAGAGAATTGACAACAACCCTGTGTGCCCATAACAAGATAAGGTTAGAATAACATCACTATTCTATTTTATTGCTACAAACTACAAGGCCGGGGCTAGCAGGCGCCAGGTTCAATTAAGCAGTATAACTGACATGGAGGAACTCAGGCTAATTTATGACAGAGATTCTACAATCCTGACATCCCTCCGCATTAAAACTAACTTCACTCCTCCATCTAGCCGGCATCCACCGGGCGAGGACAGTCAGGAAATGCTCGATGGAAAGCCCGGAGAAGGCGGGGTGCCTTCACATTCCCTGCCTCCACCCACTCTTTGTCCCCCGAGGGGAAATCTTTCCAATCGACCAGATATTGAAGGCGACCCTTGTGCAAACGAGAGTCTAAAATTTGGTTGACTTCATAGTGGGTGTCTTTATCGATGAAAATTGGCACAGGCTGGTCTGGAGGAGGGTGCCACTCGTCAGGGACCGGAGCTCTCCGCAGCAGGCTGGAATGAAAAACCGGATGTACATTCCTATAAGTCTTTGGTAAAGCTAGCTCAACAGTCACAGTATTAATCAGTTTTACCACTTTAAATGGCCCCACATATTTAGGGCCAAGTTTCTTCGATTTCTGCTGGCACCTCAGGTTCTTAGTAGACAAATAGGCCAGGTCTCCCACTTTCCAGTCAGGTGCAGGTACCCTTTTCTTATCCGCTTGAGCTTTATAGGCTTGTTTTGCCTCCTTGAGGCTAGCTACAATTTCTGGCCAACCTGTACTGATGGTGGCTGCCCATTTATTTATGTCAGGAGCCTCAGTGGAGTTGAGTTCCCAGGTGGGGGCTGTTGCTAAATCAGTCCCATACACTACTTTGAAAGGTGATACCCCAGTTGAGGCGTGAACCCCATTGTTGTAGGCAAATTCAGCCATCGGTAATAAAGAGACCCAATTGTCCTGCTGGTGATTGATGAAACAACGTAAGTACTGTTCCAGGATTTGGTTTACCCTTTCGGTCTGGCCATTTGATTCAGGGTGATAGCCCGAAGTGAGGGCTTGCTCCACCCCCAAAAGTCTCAGGAGTTCCCTCCAAAACTTAGAAACGAACTGGGGGCCCCGATCCGTCAGGACACGTGTCGGGATCCCGTGCAGACGTACCACGTGTTCAATGAAAAGAGAAGCCAATTTTGGTGCCGAAGGCACTCCCGTGCAGGGAATGAAGTGAGCCTGTTTGGAAAAAGCATCCACTACCACCCATATAACGGTGTTCCCATGGCTGGGAGGGAGGTCCGTAATAAAGTCCATAGTGACATCTGTCCATGGACGAGAGGGGGTGGGCTGTGGTTGCAATAGCCCCTTTTTCTTGCCTCCAACCGGTTTTGAGGCAATACAAATAGGGCATCCCTGCACATATTTCTCCACATCTTTGCGCAGGGACGGCCACCAATATTGTCTCCTGACTAGGTGCAGAGTTTTCACAAAACCAAAGTGTCCAGCAGTTTTTGCGTCGTGACAAAGTTTCAAAACTTTTCCCCTGGCCGCAACAGGAACAAAGAGTCTCTCGCCCTTAAAAAAGAGCCCCCCCTTCTCAGTCAGATCAGGGCGGAGGGAGCCAAACTCCGGATCTTGTGACATCTCCTTCTGGACCCAGCCCCCTGGGATGGGCGTATCAGTCTTTACGTGGCTGCGCGTCACGGCGGCCATCCCTAGTTGGGCGGGGGTGAAAACGGTGTCCACCAATGGGTCTCGTTTGCTGTTGTACTGGGGCAGGCGTGATAATGCATCTGCCAAAAAGTTCATTTTACCCGGCAGATGCTTTAGGGAGAAGTTGAAACGGGCGAAAAACTCTGCCCATCTCATTTGCTTGGCGGAAAGCGATCGGGGCTGCTTAAGTGCCTGAAGGTTTTTATGATCCGTCCAGACTACAAATGGGATCGCGGATCCTTCTAGCCAATGCCTCCAGGTGGAAAGGGCCAATTTTACTGCAGCCGCCTCTTTTTCCCAAATTGCCCAATTTCGCTCTGCCCCCGAGAATTTCTTTGACAGATAGGCCAGCGGGTGTAACTTTCCGTCCTCCCCCTCTTGGAGGATCACGGCCCCCATTGCTACGTCCGAGGAGTCTACTTGTACAGTAAATTGCTTAGAAGGGTCAGCATGGGCCAGTACTGGTTCGGACGTAAACAACAACTTTAGTTTGTCGAATGCGTTTTGACAGGGGGGAGTCCACAGAAGGGGCGTCCCCGGGCGGCTCGCCGTTTTTCCCCCTTGTTTGGTTTTCAACAAGTCAGTGAGGGGCAACGCCACTTTGGCAAAATTGGGGATGAAAGTCCTGTAAAAATTAGCGAACCCTAGGAAGCTTTGCAGTTGCCTCCTGGTGCGGGGAGGTTCCCAAGCCAGCAAGTCACGCACCTTGCCAGGGTCCATCTCAATCCCCGCTTGGGAGACACGGAACCCCAGAAACTCCACCGCATCGCGGTGGAACTCACATTTAGACAGTTTAGCAAACAATTGGTGCTTCCGCAAGCGGTTGAGCACTTCGCGTACCAGATCAGCATGACTCTCAACATTCTCAGAATACACAAGAATATCATCAATGTAAACCAACACCCCTTGGTACAATAAATCATGCATAATTTCATTAATCATATTCATGAACACGCCCGGAGCGCCGGCGAGGCCGAACGGCATTACGGTGTACTCAAATTGCCCCAGGGGGGTGTTAAAAGCCGTTAGATATTCGTGCCCCTTCTTGATCCGAACTCGGTAATAGGCTTCCCTCAAATCCAATTTCGTAAAAATTCGTGCCTTCCCCAAGTGGCCCAACAAGTCTTTTATCAGGGGGAGCGGGTAGGCATTGCAGGTGGAGACCGCATTCAACCCACGGTAGTCAGTACACAAACGTAGCGAACCGTCCTTCTTTTTTACAAAAAGGACCGGGGCCGCCAATGAAGATGTGGCCGGTCTAATAAAACCCCTCGCCAAGTTCTTATCCAAAAATTCCCTAAGCTCCGCCATTTCCCGGGGGCTCATGGAATAAAGTTTGGCTTTGGGGAGTGGTTCCCCTTTCTTTAATTCAATGGCGCAGTCAGTTTTACGGTGGGGGGGCAGTTGGTTGCACTCTACCTCCGCGAACACATCAGCAAAGTCTCGATACTCAGGAGGGAGCGCTGCCCCCCCCGATCCCAAAGCGGCCACAACCCCCGTCAGTGGGGAATCCCGCGGTCGAGCGTGCTGCTCGCAGGCGGGAGAGGTAAAGTCCACAGTCCCTTCTTTCCACTTCACTAGGGGGTCATGTTCCTTCAGCCAATCCAACCCTAACACACAAGGGAAGGCAGAATGAGGGGCTACCAAAGGCTGGATTTGCTCCCAATGTTTTTTTATGTCCAAGTCCATTGGGCGCGTTTTCGCCGTGGCCTCCCCTCCGGGAGCACATTTCCCATCCAATTGGGTGATGGGCAAGGGTTCCCTCAGCGGCACCTTTCCCACCCCCAAAGTCTCGGCCAGTGCCGGGCTCACTAGGGATTGGGTGCACCCTGAGTCCACGATACACCGGACTCCCACTGTTTTCCCCGACTTGGGGTTGGAGAGCTTGGCAGGGAGGAGTAGTAAGGGGGAATCACTCACCACGCGTTTGCCCCTGTTGGCGGCCTGCTGGCGGGGCGCCTTTACAGCAGACCGTCCTCGTTTCCCGACTGCTCCTCGGCTTGATCCTCGTCCTCCAGCCCGCTTCCCTCCTCCGAGTCGTCCACTGCTGGCACGGCAGCCACTGGCACCAGGAGAGACTTGGCACTTTTCTTGGGAGTGGTTTTCTTGGCGGGCTGGGCTTTCGGTGGGGCGCTGCTCACGGCCCTCGGGGTCGCTGTTGCTTTTGTGGGGCAATTTGCGAGAAAGTGCCCCGCTTGGCCACAACCCAAGCACAGCCCTTTTTCCATGCGCCGGGTGCGTTCAGACGGCTCCAACTTGGCTCGGGGCTTGGTTTTCGCCGGGGTGGAAGTTTTCGCCACGGTTTTGCCTGCCAGGACTTGTACCATCGAAGCTCGCTCCAATCGATTTTCCATCTCCCCAGCCAATTGGACCCACCCTTCGACTGTAAGCGGGTCTTCCAGGAGGAGGCATTTGTCTGCCAGAGTAGGATTGAGGCCCCCCACAAACGACAGCACGCGTTGGGGCTCCGTCCAGTCCGGCACCGAGGAAGCCAGCTCTTTAAACTCCCTGGCGTACTCGACCACTGACAACTTCCCTTGCCGGTGAGCCCTGAGTTTCTTCTCCGCGGTCTCTCGCTCGAACGGTTCCACGTACATCTGGCGCAGGGCTCTCATGAAATGGTTGTAGTCACGAATGGCTTGGGGGTGATAGCGGTACAAGTCCACAAACCACTTGGCTGCTTTGCCTTCTAGGGCTTGGCCCACGAAACGCACTTTCTCAGCGTCGTCCTGGAAAGTGAACCCCATTTCCATCATGTAGGCCTGGAGGTGCACCAGAAACGTAGGAAAATCGGAGGGGTCTCCGGAAAACTTAGCCTTGAATTTATAGGTGCTCCGCATCTCCACACCCCGGAGGTGGGCTGGTAGGCGCCCCGGGCCCCAATCCGCCGGTGCCGGGGCCGGTGCTGGGGGCCTTGCACCGCGGCCGATGCCTCGTCCTCTCCCCGCCGCCACTCTTGCTCGTTCCGCCGCCCGGGCTGCCTCCGCTGCTCGCGCTGCCGCTCGCGCCGCTTCGCGCGCCGCTGCTGCCGCCGCCGCCTCGGCTCCCGCAACGTCCGCCGCCGCCGCCGCTGCTGCCGCCGCCGCTGCGTCCTCGCCTCCGTCCGCGCCGTCTCCTCCGGCTCCATCGCCGCCCGCGCCGCCTTCGTCCTCTCGCTCCTCGCCCTCGCCTTCTTGTTCTCGTTGCGCTCTCGCTCGAGCCTCTGCCTCCGCCTCGATTTCCAGCTGCGCCCTGGCCCTGGCCAACGCCTCAGCATCCGCTGCCGCTTGCGTGTCCGCCATGCCGTGCTCCCGCAGTGCAAGCCCACCACTCACTCGTCGCAGGCTGGTATCGTGCGCACCACCACCAAGCACTTCCTTCAGCAGGCGTTGCGTTCGGCGCTTCTCCTCCGGATCCAACCGACCCGAAAGATCCTGCAGCCAGTTAGTCACCCTGTCCAGCTTGTACTGCAAGTCCTGTGTCTCACCCACAGGCTCCAGCGCGTAGCTAGGCAGTCCCAGGTGCTCCGGCCACCTCTCATCCCCAGTAGGGCGGTCGTATTTAGACAATCGCCTGCGCTGGGTGACGTGTCGTTCCAAAAATTCCTCGGGCCCCGGGGTTGTCCCCGAGATTGCCCGCATCATGCCCGAGCTGTGCGGGCCGGCACTCGCGCCGTCGCCCTGGGAGAGGTCCCAATCCAGGCCCTCTCCCTGCTCAGAAAAAGTATGTCCCTCGCCCTGCATTTTGCAGGTGAAAGGAGTTGTGAGATTTGACTTGATGTCAGACGCACAGGAAACTCACAACAAAACTTATTCAAAAGAAAATAGTTTTATTGATTAGCACTATACGCATTGGACTGAAAGTCAAATCTGACTCGAAGCCAGATTTGCCTCAGCTTATCAATACATTTCTCCCGCCCAAAACTTGACAGTTCCCAAGGAGGGGGGTTAGTGAGAAAAGACATATGTGAAACAACAACAGGATTCCAAACTCCCATCCTTGAGAGAATTGACAACAACCCTGTGTGCCCATAACAAGATAAGGTTAGAATAACATCACTATTCTATTTTATTGCTACAAACTACAAGGCCGGGGCTAGCAGGCGCCAGGTTCAATTAAGCAGTATAACTGACATGGAGGAACTCAGGCTAATTTATGACAGAGATTCTACAATCCTGACACATTGGAGGTGGATGTAGCGCTTCTACACCTCCATACATTTCTTTTGCTGGTGGCCTGCTGGTTGTCCATTGTGTGGTAGCACTTTTTAGGTTGGTGAATCTACTTTTTGTGATTCCCCAACTAGCGCTTTAAAATGGCGGATGTAGCCAGCAGTTTGCTGGCCAAACTCGGGAGGTTGGCATTGTCATGCGGAGTGGCCAGAATATAGTGTCTTCACAGGGTAAGCATGATGCTACATTTATGGCATGCAGAAAAGCCCTTAATGCTGGAACAGAGAGTAGACCAGGGAAGGAAGAGGAGACAGTAGCAGCTGAAGGAAGAAACTTGCTCATGAGGAGACCTCCTAGCTTCTAGCACAAGGAAAGCATTTGGCATGCGGGTGGCCAACTTGGGGCTGTTATTGTTCTCCAAGACCACACAATTCATAAATACATGTGTGTGCGCGCTACTCTGTCGCCAAGCATGCAGGAGCAAAGAGGTTTTGTTTGAGAAAGTGAAATCTCCCATGCGCTCAGCAAGAAGAAGGCCGAGACTCCCCATCCTGCACCACTCCTGCCACTACATTCCATCAGAAGCTGAAGGTCCTAAGGCAGGGCAGCCTGTTTTGTCCTGTATTAGCCACCATAGAAATTAGTTTGGGGAGGGCTCTGCCGCAAGAAGACAATTAGACAGGATAGTGAGGGCAGCCTTTTCTCTCCTGTTGAGTGTCATTCCTTGTCTGTCTCCAGCAGATTGCTACTCTTAGGAAATATCCTACTTCTTCTTGAAAGTGCACATTGAGGTCCATTCTGCACATCTGCCAATGTTAGTGGAATTTTGACATTTCGCACAGTGCAAATTGTAGTGCAATATTCATAGCGCTTTTTTGGTAGCGCACATGTTTCCGGTTTTGCAGGAACTGCAAACAAGGCGCTCTAAATAGTGCTTCTGCCTGCCTCAGCCCGTCAATCAAAATGGAGAGCCAATCAAACGGATTGCCCTTGTGGCTCTGAAATGCCCCTTTCCCTTTAAATTTTAAATATGTGTTAATGAATTGCTTCTTTGCTTCACACGGAACTGTATTTCGTTGTAATTTCCCCCGCAAAAAATGGCTTTTTACACAAGGCTAAACCAGGGGGGAGGTATTCATTGGAGATGGAAAAAAGCCTGCTGAGGGAGCTTTCACAGTTCCTCCATCCTCGCTAATTAATACAGCCTGATGGAGGACAGGCATGTAATCGTTGACACGTGTCTCCAAGAAAAAAAACAACATACAATGCATGTTAGTGCAAGCAGGGCAACATTCAGGTACACAGTGAGCAAGGGACTCTATGACGTTATGATGCTCACTTTGAAAGTTTAAAGTTTAAAAAGTTCTGTTGAACGAACAGTGTGCTCACTTATTTGTTGCTTTATAATGTTTGTAGGGGGAAAAAGGCATTCCTGTCTCCCGGAGGCTAGGAGGCGGGAACGGAGGAGGGACCTTCTTCCTAACACTGTTTTGAGAATGCACATGTCTTTTGCTGATGTGTTTTGGGTCGTTCCCAGGAGTCAAGCACTTTTTTTACGGGGAATCCACGATTTACGATTCCCTCCAAAGCACTATAAAAAAGTGAATGTTGCTGGAGTGTATGACATCATGCGGAATGTTACAAACGTAGCGTTTACAAACTGTAAAACTTCAGCTACAGTTAAGTTGTGCGGAATGGGCCTTAGTTTTCGTGCTCTATTTCTCAGCTAATTATGTAATTAGGATCCTATCTCTGTTTCTCTCCTTTATGATCAAGTATATTAGTTCTTTAATAAATCTTTATCTACACTTTAATCAGGTTATGTACTTTTGCTGTGTTAATTACTCTGTCAACAGAATAAATCTTGTTTCTCCTTCTTTGGATGGACTTGAAGGACACTGTGAGCATGCCACTTAGCCTGCATGCCCTCTTTTCCATGTGGAGATCTGACCAAGGGGTGAAAGCTATTTTTATCCAACTTTAGCAAAAACTTGTAAGTATGTAAATGGCAGCATGGTAACCTTTGCCAGTACATAGAATCATAGAATCATAGAATCATAGAGTTGGAAGGGGCCACACAGGCCATCTAGTCCAACCCCCTGCTCAACGCAGGATCAGCCCAAAGCATCCTAGAAAAGTGTGTATCCAACCTTTACTTGAAGACTGCCATTGAGGGGGAGTTCACCACCTCCTTAGGCAGCCTATTCCACTGCTGAAGGCAAATGCCATTTTGGGCTGTATCAACAGAGGCATCACATCAAAATCACAAGATGTCATAGTCCCATTGTATACGGCACTGGTCAGACCACACCTGGAGTACTGTGTGCAGTTCTGGAGGCCTCACTTCAAGAAGGACATCGATAAAATTGAAAGGGTACAGAGGAGAGCGACGAAGATGATCTGGGGCCAAGGGACCAAGCCCTATGAAGATAGGTTGAGGGACTTGGGAATGTTCAGCCTGGAGAAAAGGAGGTTGAGAGGGGACATGATAGCCCTCTTTAAGTATTTGAAAGGTTGTCACTTGGAGGAGGGCAGGATGCTGTTTCTGCTGGCTGCAGAGGAGAGGACACGCAGTAATGGGTTTAAACTTCAAGTACAACGATATAGGCTAGATATCAGGAAAAAGTTTTTCACAGTCAGAGTAGTTCAGCAGTGGAATAGGCTGTCTAAGGAGGTGGTGAGCTCCCCCTCACTGGCAGTCTTCAAGCAAAGGTTGGATACACACTTTTCTTGGATGCTTTAGGATGCTCTGGGCTAATCCTGCGTTGAGCAGGGGGTTGGACTAGATGGCCTGTATGGCCCCTTCCAACTCTATGATTCTATGATTCTATGATTCTATGATTCTAACTACTCTGACTGAAAATTTTTTTCCTGATATCTAGCCTATATCATTGTACTTGTAGTTTAAACCCATTACTGCACATCCTTTCCTCTGCAGCCAACGGAAACAGCATCCTGCCCTCCTCCAAGTGACAACCTTTCAAATACTTAAAGAGGGCTATCATGTCCCCTCTCAACCTCCTTTTCTCCAGGCTGAACATTCCCAAGTCCCTCAACATATTTTCATAGGGCTTGGTCCCTTGGCCCTAGATCATCCTTGTCGCTCTCCTGTGTACCCTTTCAATTTTAACTACATCCTTCTTGATTTGAGGCCTCCAGAACTGCATACAGTACACCAGGGCCCATTCCGCACAAGTTAAATGTAGCAGGAGTGTGGCAAATTGTAAATGCTACTAATTTGCAGTTACGCATGACGTCGCACACAATCTGCCACACTCCTGAAACAGACCCGCGAAAAGTGCTTCGTTGTAGCGCTTCCAGGGAAATCCCCAAAAGTGGATTCACCCTCTGGAAAGGTGAATTTCACCCTTCAATTCACCCTTCAATTTATCCATCAGAACATCATATCAAAAGCTTTACTAAAATCCAAGTAAACGACATCAACCTAATTTTCCCGATCCAGCAAACCTGTTACTTGGTCAAAGAAGGAAACCAGGTTGGTCTGACAGGACCTGTTGGCGACAAATCCATGCTGACTTCCATGTTTAGTTTTTGGCACCCCAATTGAAGAGGGTTGTAGACAAACTGGAGCGTGTCCAGAGGAAGGCAACAAAGATGGTGAGGGGTTTGGAGACCAAGGCGTCTTTTTTTCAACTGATTATAGGCTTAGTGGAGACCTGGATGGACGCTTGGCCTGAGCCAGCAGGGCCGTTCTTCTAGTCCTATATTCATCCTGGATCAGATCGTCTCTCCTTTCTCCCCATCCCCCAAAGCTGGCTCTTTTAACTATTCTGTCTAAGGCATGCTGACATCATATTTCTATATAGCTAATTTAATGGCAATGTTTCTTGTCGCACAAGAATCACTATTTCCGGCACTAAATGAAATCTGCTTGGGTTTATAGTGGGCTCTTTCTCGTTGTCTATTAGGAAGTCGCTGACACAGGAAACAGGGATGTGCAGCTTGAAGTGCCTTAGAGAAAGCAAAGAGGTATGGGGGGAGAGAGGGGAGGAAAAGGAGTAATCTCCAGCAGTGAAGTTTCGCCAATGAACAGATTATTTGGACACAACTTCAAGTTGTGCTTTTTTCCCAAGAAGCACAGGTCACTGCTGGTTTTGTCAATAGGAAGGACGATGTCTTCTGCTCATGCTCAGAAGCCTCAGGATTGCCTGCTGTAGATGGATCTGAATTATACATGTTTCACTAGAACAAATGTGTGGTTAAAGCTGCTGGAGGGAAAATTTCGCATCCTCACTCACTCTGTTCCAAGGCTGAATCTGCAGGGCAACAATTCCCACTGGGCGCTTATTTGCCCTGCAAGGCCAAGGTTTTCACAGCAGCCCCCCTGCATACATGCAGGGGTGTGTTCTGTGCTTTCCCCATGGCCCTTTTCCTTTGCCTTCTTCTTTTTAAGTGATAGTAGCCAAACCACTATAATATTATGAGGGTTTAGGAACGCCAGCAACCAGGTAGCACGGTTAGAGAAATTCACCTTTTGATCCAATTTGTCCCTGAAGTCCAACAATCCATTCTTTTCCCTATTCTTTAGGCATTTGGAATGATCGCCATCCATTCCATGTTTATCAAAAGACAGGAGGGGAAGCAAGGAAGGTTCTGCAAAATTTCAGAATTGTTGCTCTGCAGAGGCTCGGGGGCAGGCAATGCCTTCCCAAACCTTTCTACCCTCTTATCCAGACTGTCACTTTATGGTATGTAAAATCAAAAAATTGTGCCTGAAAAGGGCACGTTCTGTGGTATAACAGAACACTACAAATACTAGCTGGGACCAATTCTGCTTCACTTCTGAGATCTGATGAGATCAGGGCAGAGTCTGCACTTACTTTCTGTATTCCATTGTCAATCCTGTTGAATTCAGATTGCTTTGAACTCGGGTCTTCCTCTCTCCCCCCCTTCCCCATTGAAACAGGAAAGTCTTCTGCACGTGGTTAGGGAGGCTCAGAAGGTGGGGGGGAGCCAAGCCTCTTTCTTTCTTTTCTTGAAGGGGGGGGGGAGCCAGGCAGGGAGCCTCTTTCTTTTCTTGGAGGGGAGGGGGAGAGGATTGAAAAAGGCAGAGGAGGGAGGAAAAATCCAGGACCGACAGAAATTGAGAGAAATTAGGGGCTTCTCCTTTAAGGCAAGCGTGTCACATGACCAGGTGTAGCCTATCAGAGATTCTCTACCACAGAGCTTTCTTTCCCAAGCTGGATATTCAGGATTAAAAGCAGTCTGAGATATCGCACAATAAAGGTAGGATCACTCCAGATCAATCCTTCTTGCTGCAGAAGGAAAATTAAAATCACCCAAAATCCAAACGGAAATCGGATTCTGCGTAGAGGGCAGGAACTGAATCGATCTGGGGTTGGAATAAAAGTTCCGTGCAGTTTACACCCAAGTTAGCCTGGGTCATTCAGGGAATTTTAGAAAAGAAATTACCAGTCTCCTTAACACTACTGGACAGGGAAATCGAGGGCCAATGGCTAGGACTGCCTTTAAATATCTATCGTCTGTCCGCCCGCCCGCCCGCCCGCCCGCCCGCCCGCCCGCCCGCCCGCCCGTCCGTCCGTCCGTCCGTCCGTCCGTCCGTCCGTCCGTCCGTCCATCTATCTATCTATCTATCTATCCATCTATCTATCTATATCACCTTTCTTCACAATGGTGATCAAAAGCAGCTCATATTATTCTCCTCTCTTCCATTTTATCCTCACAACAACTCTTGCCCTGGAGGGACAGACCAGAACCAATGGGATGAAATCAATGCAAAAGAAATTCTGTCTAAACATCTGGAAGAAGTTCCTGACAGTTAGAGCTGTTTCTCAGTGGAACAGGCTTGGTGGGTTCTCCATCTTTGGAAGTTTTTAAACAGAAGCTGGATAGCCGTCTGACGGAGAGGCTGATTCTGTGAAGATTCAAGGGGGTGACAGTGGATGAGCCAGGGGGTTGTGAGTGTCTTGCATTGTGCAGGGGGGTTGGACTAGATGAAACATGAGGTCCCTTCCAACTCTATGATTCTATGAACTCCATGAGGCAGGTTATGCTGAGAGAGTATAAAAGATTCAAATTCACCCAAGGAACATCCATGGCAGAGTGGGGATTCAAACCTGTATCTTCCAGGCCAACACTAGTCTAACTACTATGCAACACTGGGGGCCATTCCACACAGCGCTAATGTTGCTGAAGTATAACTGTTGTGAAACACTATTTTTTTAAACGTTATGCATGATGTCATACACAATCCACCACACTCCTGCAACACTCCCGCAAAAAGCGCTTTGATGTAGCGCTTTTCGGGGAATCATAAAAAGTGGATTCCCCCCAAAAAAACCGCTTGACTCCTGAGAACCACCTGCAACACTTCTGAAAACGACTTGTGCGTTCTCAATATAGCGGTAGGAAGAAGGTTCCTCCTTTGCTCCCGCCCCCAAGCTTCCGGGAGATGGGGAAGGCTTTTTTCCCCCTTCAAGCCGCCGATAGGAACGAACACGCGAGCACACGGCTTCTTTAACCAAAGTTCCTGGACAACTAAGGCAGCGGTGCCAAACAGAAAGCTCCCTTCTTCAAATGTATTAAAACTTTCCAAGCGCTGTCACCCACAGTCATTGCTCGAAAAAAAATGTTTTTTCATAGAAACGCGTGTGTGTGGCATGTTTTGTCCGATTCAGGAATGTTTTGGGAAGAGAAACCGTAAGACTGCTCTCTAAAGAGCAATGAGTAAACATATTAGTTGCCACTTGTATTTTCAGTTTTAAAAAAAATTAAAGGGAAAAGAGGTTTTTGGTGGCACTAGGATATCGATTTCATTGGCTCTTCAGTTTGATTGACAGCCAGAGGCCAGCAGAAACGCCACAAATTATGTCTCATTTGTAGCAATTCAGGCAAGACTGGAAATTTGTGGGTAACAAAAACAGCGCTAGTGGGAGAGCCCTTTTCCCGCTAGAAACGGCTGTGTGCTATATCAAGACCTTTTCACAGTCAGAGTAGTTCAGCAGTGGAATAGGCTGCCTAAGGAGGTGGTGAGCTCCCCCTCACTGGCAGTCTTCAAGCAAAGGTTGGATACACACTTTTCTTGGATGCTTTAGGATGCTTAGGGCTGATCCTGCGTTGAGCAGGGGGTTGGACTAGATGGCCTGGATGGCCCCTTCCAACTCTATGATTCTAGGATTCTAGGATTGTATGACCTGCCGCTATTAATTGTAGTGCTTTACGATAGTGCTTACATTGGCGGTTGTGCGGAATGGCCCTGGCTCTTTACATCTTCACACACACACAAACACACACAGAGATCACAATGGGTAGCAGCAGAAAAGAGCAAGAGTCCAGTAGCACCTTGAAGAACTTTGTGGCACGGGATGAGCTCCTGAGAATCACTGCTTACTTCTTCAGATAGATCAAGATGGGTAGATGTGTCAGTCTGCCATAGGCCCAGGTGGACAGGAGGGGGTGGTGCCCAGCCCACCAATCTACACCTCCTGGAACCAAACAGTGGTGCATTGATAGATGTACAAGCATGCACACACACACGCACAAAGCTACCAGCACAAGGCACAGCCGCAAGCCCAGATTGCCTGATCCTCCCCCCAATAGCATGCTTAGCTTGGGCATGGATGCTGGCAGGGAGCTCCATTTTCCTTCACCTTGCTCTTTGCCAGGGCTCCTTCCTCTGTGCCAGCCTCCCTGGCACGCACTCCTGGGACCTGGACACTGCCTCCTCCGCAGTGGGGAGCTTCACTTTATGCACTGAGAGCTGGACAGGGATGGAGACAGTCAACCAGGGAAGGCAGGGCATGCCTGAGGAGGCTCACTTGGCCCCACTGCCTTCCCCTCAAGTGGGCCGTGACCCTGCCCTCTCTCTTGGGTTTGTGTCTTCTCAGCTCGATCGCCATTTTTTTTTCTCCGAGCGAGCGGAGATCAACGCACCGGCGAGCCTTCGTTTACCCAGGGAGGCTTCCCCGGCTGCAGTCCCTCTGTTTAAAGTCCCTAAGCACAAGCAACACAGAAGCCCGTTTGCTGGTTTATTTTCCCTTTATTTTTCACACTGTTTTCGGCTGAAAATCGCGCCCGTGAGGGGGGGGGATTTTTTTTTTCACTCGGGGGGAGTGTGGCAATGATGAAACGGCAGCTCAAACCTGCCAGCTGGATGGGTCTCTCCGTTGCAACGAATCAACGCAGATTCGTTGCAACGGGTGGTTTTTTTTT
Organism: Paroedura picta; assembly: GCF_049243985.1. Lineage (NCBI taxonomy): Eukaryota > Metazoa > Chordata > Lepidosauria > Squamata > Gekkonidae > Paroedura > Paroedura picta. The sequence goes on along the minus strand of NC_135384.1, from coordinate 20,009,120 downwards.
TTAACCTTTCTTAAAGGGAAAGGGGTTGTTTGGGAGCATGCTAACGGCCGCCCATTGGCTGCTTGACGGCCAGGGGCGGGACGAGCTCGGCAATAGCGCTTCCTTTCTAGCGATTTTTGCCAAGACCGGAAGCCTGTGGGAAATGATAGAAACGCAACTGGATTCCACTACAGAGGCAGGTATGCATAACGACGAATTCCAATATTTAAAATGGCGATTTTTCATTCAGCAAACAATTTGCTACATGGATCCTGGTGCGGAATGGCCCATAGAGTTGGAAGGGGCCACACAGGCCATCTAGTCCAACCCTCTGCTCAGCGCAGGATCAGCCCAAAGCATCCTAAAGCATCCAAGAAAAGTGTGTATCCAACCTTTGCTTGAAGACTGCCAGTGAGGGGGAGCTCACCACCTCCTTAGGCAGCCTATTCCACTGCTGAACTACTCTGACTGCGAAAGGGATAATATGCAATTGGTTGCCATGTTGTGTGAACACTGGCAACATGCATATCTACTGTGCACATATAATGCTTATGCATGAGCTGACTAAGCAGTTTATCAGGGTTTGAGTTCATGTGTGGCAAGGCCACTATTCACATATGGCAGCCACATGCTGAGATCACATGTCACACACAGTCCTGATACAGCATGCCTCAGTATAACGCCTGAGATGTCTTAAGGGCCGAAGCGCTTGCATGTGCAGCCAACCCTATAGGGCAAATAATGGCCCCCTGGGGCCATTTCAACTCAGGAAAATGACATGGGGGTGACAGGAGCCCCTCCTCGCCCATGCTGCGTTTTCATCCAGATTGAGACCTTGTGTCACGTCTCAATGGAGTTGCTAAAGAGGACTCCCGGATGCAATGTGGTTGCAAATCTCAGTGGTGAACTCATGAGAGAGGTAACTTGTAGTTTGATCCTGCTGTGCTCTGTATAGCCCAGGTGAGCCTGATCTCATCAGATCTCTGAAGCTAAGCAGGGTCTGCCCTGGATGGGAGACCTCCAAGGGATGCCAGGGTCATGGCAGGAAATGGCAAACCACCTCTGCACATCTCTTGCCTTGAAAACTCCACCAGGAGTCCCTGTAAAGCCGCTGTGACTTGACAGCACTTCCCCCCCTCCCCGCAGTTTGGCCCTCTTAAAAGTGTAGCCGTGGTGCATGAATTGGGACACTTCGGCCTGTGACGTGTGCCCTGCACAAGCATTCCTGTGTAGCCCTTTGAGGTGCAAGTCCTGGGGAAACTGGCTGGTGCAGACATATCCCCCCCCCCATTCTGTTCAGTAAGCAGTTCTAGTGTTTACTCCTTCTCCTCCACCAGGAAGTGGGGTTTATTTCAGGCCTCATTTTTGTCTGACTTCACCTCCCAGCTGCTGGCTGAGCCAACTTAGCTCTTCCTAATGGCTTCTGTCTGTGAGCTCAGAAAAAGACCTCCTGTTCTTATTCGACAGCCATCAGATTTCAAGACTGCTCCAATGTTGAATGACTCTGCCCTCTTCTGTAATGTGGTGGTGGTGGAGAGCAGGGGGGGGGGGGGAGTCCATAGACATCAATGTGAGTCAGTGACAAAACACCCAATTTTCTCCAAGGATCTGATTGAATAGGGAAAGACAGCTTGACCATTGGGGGAGGGGGATTCTTAATTTGGTTATATTAATTTGAAGCAGAACTTTCCAGAAGAACCCCCTAAAAGATCAAAGAAAATTCAGGATTTAGATTCAGAACAAAGGAAAAAAGTACTTCTAAGCATGTACAAAATTCATTGGCCCTCCACTTCTGAGATGGTGTGTGTGTGTGTTTAGTGCCATCAAGTCACTTCTGACTTATGGTGACCTTATGGGTTAATGACTTCCCAAATAGAATCTGTACACAGCCCGTGGCGCCACGGGCGCCACGGACTGAATAAAAGAGTAAGGGGTAGTGGGGAGGAGTTAGGGCGGGACCGGTCCGGGATAAAAACTCGGAGGGGTCAATCAGGAGCCGCGAAGCGGCTCCTGATTGGCCCCTCCGAGTGTCAATCCCGCCCATTGCCTGCTTCACCCGCCCAGGGAATATGGCGGAGCGGACTCAGTGAGAGCCTCGCCTGGGGGGGTGGGCCGGGAAGCCTTCTCTCGGCCGGCGGAGCGGCCTCGCAGCGTCTACGACACTGCGAGGCTGCTCTGCCGGCCGAGAGAAGGCTCCAGAGAGCCTCGGGTGGGGGGTGGGCTGGTAAGCCTTCTCTCGGCCCACACAGACCCCTTTCGCCACCGCCATGCCCTTGCCTGAGCCCTCCTAGCGCCCATTTTATTAGTCTTTAAAATGGGCTTATAATCTAGTCATAGAATGATAGAGTTGGAAGTGACCTCTAGGGTCATCTAGTCCAAGGCAGGAACTTTTCCCAGTTCTTGCACACTCAGGGGCATGGCTTCCTTAATCCATCCAGTATTGGGTCTTCCTCTTTTCCTGCTGCGTCCAACTTTTCCTAGCATGATTGTATTTCTCAAAAGAGGGATATTAAGCACTGTCATTTCCCCCATTCCCACCTCTATGGTTTGGATCTATATTACATTTTCTATACCCAGGAGAGGTGTAATTTCTGCCCATTTGCCCTTCCCTCTGCAAATCCCCAGCTTCCCACTCTTGCCACTCTAGCGAGTCCCTTGTTCTTCAAGGACGGCATTTTAGGGGTGTGAGTCGACTACGGTGTAAGGCAGGAATGCTCTAGTCCTCTGATAAAAGGGACTTCCACTCATGGGAAATTTAGTGAGGATCCAACCCCATGCTTTCCCAATCTCAGGATATGGCCAGAGATATCGAGGTTTTACATTCTTCCAGCAGGTTCTCCAGGGGAAGTTCTATGATCTTAGGGCTGATCCTGCGTTGAGCAGGGGGTTGGACTAGATGGCCTGTATGGCCCCTTCCAACTCTATGATTCTATGATTCTATCTCAGGGAGAAGGCTCATAAGTAAGGGGGGGCTTGGCTTATGCTATAAGCCCTGTGCCCCCCCTTTCCCCTGTCCATGCAGCAGTCTATGCATTATGCGGTTGATATCCAGGGGTACAGAAATGTGTGTACAGCAGTCTGACCGGTGTCTCCTCCCATGATTCTCTGCCATGGGGCTGCAGAGAAAAAAACTTGAAAGAGGGGCTACTTTGAAGAGCCATTTTCATCCTCAAGACAGAAGTGAAATATGGAAAATGGAAGGTTGGTTTCTTTCCCATTTTTAATGGGAAAAGGGGGTTGTAATATTTGCTTAAAAATAGATCTGAGAAGATATTAACACAGACGGACACAGGCAATGCAAATCCACAGTTTTTTACAATGCATCGTGAACTTGATTAATGAGGCTTATAGGTCAGTTCCATTAAAGCCATCACTGCAGAGAAATCATTTCTGAAATGAATGCCTTAGATTACCAATGAACAGAAAAGGGAAAAATGCCAGATGTAATGAAACATCTAATGGGAAACTATTGGGAACTATGAAGAACATCTAATGGGAAACCATGAAGATTATCGATGGGACCACCTCTCACGTCAACCTCAGTCACCCTGTTCTTTGATCCCCCGCTGAAAAGCTGTAACTGTCCTCAAGGGACACATTAGAACAGTCTTGGGGGAGAAGATGGAAGCAATCAGGTTGCTCAGATGTCTCGGTTGCAATACCATTAAATTCCCCCAAAGCAATTCCACAAGCCCTCCCATTCAGTGCTTGAAGAGTCAAGGCCACAAATAAAGTTTCCAACCACTGAGCTCTCCTGGGATGACAACTGATCTCCAGGCAACAGAGATCAGTTCACCTGGCAAACATGGCCATTTTGGAAGAAGGATGCAATGAGGGACGTCATTGAGGTCCCACCTCTCCACCCCAGAAATCTCCAGGTATTTCCCAACTCAGAGCTGACAACAACAACCATAAAAGAGACAGGATTGGTAGACCCATGGGCACCTCATAATCCATGTTTAGCAGGAGCTATAAAGGACTGTGGCCAATGGCAGATTGGCCATTTGACCTGCAGGGAAATTTCCAGGAAGGCCACTGCCATAGAGTGGCCAGGAGAAGTAGAGCCATGGCCAGACATCTCATTCAACACTTCAGGATCTGGTCCTTCATTGGCAATGGTAGTTATCAGAGTCTCCTCTGCTCTGCTATCAGTTTGTAGGAAAGAATTCCAGGGAGAGCCAATATCCTCTGTTGGCTCTGAGGGCTAGCAAACAAAACTGAAGACAGCAACAGAATACAGGATGATCTTGATAGGCTCGAGAAGTGGGCTAAACTGAATAAAATGAAGGGACAAATGTAAAGTTCTGCATTTAGGTAGGAGTCTTAGTAGACCATGCATTGAACATGAGTCAGCAGTGTGATTCAGTGGCTAAAAAGGCAAATGGGATTTTGGGCTGTATTAAACAGAGTATCATGTCCAGATCACGGGAGGGGATGTTACTGCTTTACTCTGCTCTAGTTTGGCCTCACTTGGAACGCTGTGTTCAGTTTTGGGCACCCCAGTAGAAGAGGGATGTTGACAAACTGGAGCGCGTCCAGAGGAGGGCAACAAAGATGGTGAGGGGTTTAGAGACCAAGACATATGAAGAAAGGTTGGGGGAGCTTGGTCTGTTTAGCCTGGAGAGGAGACGACTGAGAGGGGATCTGATAACCATCAAGTATTTAAAAGGCTGCCACATGGAGGACGGAGCAGAATTGTTCTCTCTTGCCCCAGAGGGACAGACCAGAACAAATGGGATGAAATTAATTCAAAAGAAATTCCATCTAAACATCTGGAAGAAGTTCCTGACAGAGCTGTTTCTCAGTGGAACAGGCTTGGTGGGTTCTCCATCTTTGGAAATTTTTAAACAGAGGCTGGATAGCCATCTGACAGAGAGGCTGATTCTGTGAAGGCAAAGGGGTGGCAGGTTACAGTAGATGAGCGATTGGCATGTGAGCGTCCTGCATAGTGCAGGGGGTTGGACTAGATGGCCCATGAGGTCCCTTCCAACTCTATTATTCTATGATTCTATAAGCAGGGTGGCCCCCGACGTTCTAGCCTGTAGGTCCACAGGGGCCATGCAGCTTGGCTTGCTCCAGGGCCTTTGTCACTTTTGAGTCCACTCCCGACCACAGCTATGTCATCAAGGAAGGAAGGAAGGCTCTCCCATGTCCCCCACTTGTTAGGACATGCAGAGAACAGCCCCAAGGCCATATGGGGCCTTTCAGTGGCCTTTCGCGTGCCTTCTGTACCCCCCTCCACTTGGAAGGGCCATGGAGAATCCTCCCAAGGTGGCCCCAAGCTCCATAGGGCATTTGAGCAGCCTTTCCCAGGCCTTCCATACTCTCTGCACACTTGGAATGGCTGTGGAGAGGCTTCTAAAGGCTGCCCCAGTCCTCATAGGGCCAGTAGGTAGCTTTTCCAGTGCTTCTGCAGCCCCCCTCCCACAGTCTTCACTGGAAGTCTTCCAGCAAAGGTTGTATACACACTTTTCTTGGATGCTTTAGGATGCTTAGGGCTGATCCTGCATTGAGCAGGGGGTTGGACTAGATGGCCTGGATGGCCCCTTCCAACTCTATGATTCTATGAATCTCAGGAAGTCTGCATAGAGGCTTCTACAGGCTACCTCAGGCCCCATAGGATGGGGGCTTTTCCAGGGCACCCCAATCTTGGGAAGGCTGTGGAGAGACTGTGCTGCCCTGCCAGGCTGCACCAACATGGTGGGGCAGTGAAGGAGCAAAGAGCTTGCCAAAGTCCAGTCTGGGAGGTCAGGAGCCAAGGAAGTCAGCTGTACCACAGAGTGGGGAGGGAAGCATAGTCAGGTGGAGCTTGGATCAAAGAGCCAGAATGTAGATGGTTCGCAATGCTGTAGGTTGAGGGGTCAGAGCATGGACGGAAGAATATACCACAGGTCGAGGAGCCGGGAGGTACAGGAGCAGAGCTTGACCGAGACAAACCAAAAACAGTATTTCCAGGGAACAGGCAGGGTATTTGCACACATTGACCACACAAAGAGCCTTGCCTCAAGGCTCTACTGAAGTAACCAGAAGTCAGGTGGGGCAGCTCTCAGCCAGAGCACCTGCAGCTGGGGCTAACCCTGTCAGAGGAAGGAGCTGCAGCTGAATCCCATTTGCCCTGACTGCTTGCTGCCCCAGGCCCCGTAGGGCCAGCAAGAGGCCTTTCTTGGGCCTTCTGCCCCTCAGGCTCCAGAAGGTGCATGGAGGAGCATGCCAAGGCTGTCCTGGGCCTTATGGAGCATGCAGGTGGCCAGAGCATCTCCCAGCCACTCTGCTCTCTTGCCAACTTACATTTGTGAAATGGGCCAGCAGAGCAGGCCAGCTTTTCTTCCATCGGAAAGGAGGAGGGAGAGGAGGGCAGGGGTGGGACAGACCTGCTATTGGCCCCCTGTGTGCGAGTGGAGTGGCTATTGGGGGCCTATGCCATGGAGGGCCAATCAGCTAGAGCAGTGGTCCGCAACCTTCTTCAGGCTGCGGACCGGCAGCGGCAGAGAGGGCTGCGCATGTGCATTTGTGGCCACACAAACACGCATGCGCGGCCCGGCGCAGCCCTGCAGAGGTAGGGAGCCGCGGCCTGGTGCCAGGGCCTTTGTAGCCCGGCACTGGGCCGCTGCCCGGTGGTTTGGGACCACCGAGCTAGAGCATACTTGGATTTTATTATGGTTAAAGATCACTCTCTTTAATGGCCATTCTAAGTCAGATTCCAGTTGGTCCGAGCCTCACGTTGAAGCTTTTCCTCTTCTTGTTTTTTTGACCTTGCTTGCTGATACATAAATAATTAATTTCCTGTATGCGGTAACTTATAATCCCTTGTCTAATTAATGCCTCTTGTCTCTGCAAGAAAATAAAATCCTTTTCCTGTGCTTGATAGGCATCGATAGCCAGTTATTTTGTTCCATCAAGTTGTTATGCACAGGTGCCTGGCGTAATGTTACTCCATAGGCCTATTCAGTTCTCAGGGTTCTTGGCACTCCAGGCATGGTTGATGAGACAGTGGGTGATCTGGCTGATGCTCACACTCACCGTTTTCTTCCAACAGGGGGCAACACATGTATTTTCAAGCCTCAGTATGTAAGAACGTGCACCCTCAGATCTGGGTTGCTAACTGACGGCAGAACCTGGAAATGCCACATATTGCCTTGTTCAAACAAAAGAAGAAGAAGAAGAGTTGGTTCTAATATGCCGCTTTTCCCTACCCGAAGGAGGCTCAAAGCGGCTTCCCATTCCTCTCCCCACAACAGACACCCTGTGGGGTGGGTGAAGCTGACAGAGCCCTAATATCACTGCTCGGTCAGAACAGTTTTATCAGTGCCGTGGCGAGCCCAAGGTCAACCAGCTGGTTGCATGTGGGGGAGTGCAGAATCGAACCGGGCATGCCAGATTAGAAGTCCGCACTCCTAACCACTACACCAAACTGGCTACCCAAAATGGTGGCCACGCATATCAAGAGGATCTCTGATTCCCATTTGAATCAACAGGATCACAATCACATCACAGGGCTCCCAGGATTGGATTAACTCTGAAAAAGCAGACTAAAAAAATAGTATAATTTCATTTCAATGTACCGGAAACGCTAGAACTGGATTCTCTTGACAGTAGAGGATAAGCAAAGAGCCGTGTTATGGGGCTGTGTTTCAGGGGAAATGCCTGAAGTCATTGAGGAACCTGCATGGGCAAATCCCATGGAGGAGAATTGGACGAGACTGAACAAAAAGAAAAAATTAAGTTGGCTGGACCCTGACTTATGTTTTGTCGCTCCTTTGCCTGTTCTCAATTTTGTTATGAGATTCTAGATAGTTCCTAACTGAGCATAGCAATGTCTATTTGTATGCGCTGTTCCTTTCTTTACAAAGAAGCTTGTTGTGAGTTCTTACAACGCTTGACAGTTCCAACAAAATAAAAGGTGTGCATTTCAACATGATTTCTGTTTTGCAAGAGTTGTTTCCCACCCTTCTTTTGACCAATGCTTAAAGTTGGACATCAAAAGGGGATTTATTTATTTATATTTTTATACTGCCCCTTCATAAAGCTCTGGGCAGGTTACATAGAACATCATAACAAATCTAACAATCATAACGTATCAACTAGAACAATACTTCAACAGGAACGGTAGCTTGACAGAACCCTTAGGTAGGTCAGATTATTCAGTCATGGGAGGGGATGTCTGAGGAGGGACCAACAGATGTTGTTGGGTCGGTTGACCTCAAGCGAATGCCTGGTGGAGGAGCTCCCTTTGGCAGGCCCTGCGAAATTGTGGGAGTTCAGGCAGGGCCCTGATCTCTTCAGGGAGCTCATTCCACCAGAACAGAGAAGGCTCTGGCCCTTGTTGAGGTCCGACATACTTCTTTGAGGCCAGGGATCACCAGCCAGTTGGAGGTGGTGGAGTGTAAGGCTCTTTTGGGGGTGTAGGCAGAGAGACGGTCTCTCAGGTATACTGGGCCCAGACTGCGTATGGCCTTGAAGGTAAGTACCAATACCTTAAGCTTAACCAGGAATTCAATTGGGAGCCAGCTGAGTTGTTGTACAGGCCAGAGGTGGGATCTCCATGGTGTATTAAGTTTGCAGATGACACCAAATTGGGAGGACTGGCAAATACTCTGGAAGATAGAGACAGAGTTCAACGAGATCTGAACACAATGGAAAAATGGGTAAATGAGAACAAGATGCAATTTAATAAAGATAAGTGTAAAGTTCTGCATCTGGGTCAGAAAAATGGAAAGCATGCCTACTGGATGGGAGATACGCTTCTAGGTAACACTGTGTGTGAACGAGACCTTGGGGTACTTGTGGATTGTAAACTAAACATGAGCAGGCAGTGTGATGCAGCGGTAAAAAAGGCAAATGCCATTTTGGGCTGTATCAACAGAGGCTTCAAGTGCAACTTCAAACTTCAAACTTTAAACTTCAAGTACAACGATATAGGTTAGATAACAGGAAAAAAAATTTCACAGTCAGAGTAGTTCAGCAGTGGAATAGGCTGCCTAAGGAGGTGGTGAGCTCCACCTCACTGGCAGTCTTCAAGCAAAGGTTGGATACACACTTTTCTTGGATGCTTTGGGATGCTTTGGGCTGATCCTGCAAAGAGCAGGGGGTTGGACTAGATGGCCTGTATGGCCCCTTCCAACTCTATAATTCTATGATTCTATGATTAGTGAGGATCCTGGACGCAGCATTCTGTACCAGTTATAGTTTACAGATCAAGGATGAGGGTAGGCCTGCGTAGAGCAAGTTGCAGAAGTCCAGTCTAGAGGTGACCGCTGCATGGGTCACTGTGGATAGGTGTTCTAGGGCTAAGTAGGGTGCTAGTAGCTTGGTTTAGCAGAGATGGTAAAATGTCAGCCGTGCTACCTTTATGACCTGGGTTTCCATTGTAAGGGAAGCAACCAGCATCACGCCCAGGTTCTGGTGGAGTGAGTCATTGAGAGCTGCACTCCGTCCAGGGTGGGGAGACGCTCTTCCTCACATGGTCCCTTCCTACCCAGCTATAGGACCTTGTCTTTGCTTGAGCCACTTCATCACTGCTTCCAGACATCTGGCTAATGCTTCTGGGGGAGAGTCAGGGCAGCCATCCATCAGGAGGAAGAGCTGGGTGTCATCTGCACATTGGTAACAACCCAGCCCAAACCTCTATACCAGCTGAGTAAGAGGGTGGATATAATTGTGTATTATATAAAAATATAATAATTATTATTATATTATTACTATTATTGCTGAATATGACTTTCTTTGGTAACTTCTGCATTTGATCTCCAGATGGCAGTATGCTCCTGCAGTTTACAAAACGTTTTTGATCATTTACTTGGCAGGAGGGGAAAAAAAGAAAAGAAGACATTCTGAATATCCATCTTGCAGTTTGTTTAGACTGATATTCCACCCAACTCAAAAGGAAATTGTTCTCCCAAAATATTGAAGGGGGAGTGTCCTCTATGCATTGCGGGCATTTGACTGAAAGTAGTGACAGGACAGTTTGTAAATGGAGTTCAGTGCTGGACATCCATCTATACTCTCCTAACTATAATCTAGGAACAAAGAGTTCTCTGCTACCCAACCTGACCTTCATGTGCTCAAGCACTGTCATTTGGTCCCTCTTGAGAATATAACGTAGTGCACATGCTCTGACCTGGATAGCCCAGCTAGGCTGATCGCAGCAGATCTCAGAAACTAAGCAGGGTCTGCCCTGGTCAGTATTTGGATCCCAGTCCCCCATCCTGCTCAAAGAAGTCCAGATATGGACAAATTCTTCCACTTCATCATTCACAATTGGTGACAATGTTTTAAATTGTCTGGTTCTGTACCGGATTGACATTAATTATAGTCAGGCTTGGTCTTAAGGCTCAGCTACAGGGCTGTGTCCTGACCTGGACAGCCAGGCTAGGCCAGTCTTCTCAGATCTCAGAAGCTCAGCAGGGTTGGCCCTGGTCAGTGACTGGATGGGAGACCACACAGGAAGATCCCGGGTTGCTCTGCAGAGGGAGGCAATGGCCAACCACCTCTGCATGTTCTTGCCTTGGAAGCCCCACAGGGTCACCATAAGTTCACTGTGAGTTGACAACAACAAGCACACACAGGTAGAGCATGAAAACCTTTTAGAAAGACCATGGATGAATGGCAGAGTAAATGCTTTGCATGTAGAAGATCCCAGGTTCAGCCTCCAGTATCTACAATGGAAAGACTTCAGGTAGCAGCTGTTGGAAAACACCTGACTGTGGCTTGGCTCCAGTGAAGTGGAAGCAGAAATGTAAATGAAATTAGTGCATTACCTTGCACGTCCCTTGCTTTATAGCAGCCGTTCTCATTTTTTAAAATTGCTGTGCAATTGTGCAGAATATGGTTGGGAAGCATAACTGTGTACACAACCACCTGGGTCCTCTCCCCTTCCCACCCCCTCCAGGCCCATCACTGGCCATTTTGTGAGGGGGGGGGGGGTTGGTCAACATGACCATATATGGTTTTGAAGTCAATCCCAACACACATTTAGGAGAAAAAGGAAGAAAAATTACACCCCACCAGTCAATTCTCTTGGGTCTCCTTGAAGTTATGTCTGACTGCTCAGTAATCAGGTCCTCCCGCTCATTGCCTCTGGCCTGCTGCTCCTTCTTTTGCCACTCACAGGGAAAGAACTCCCTTGTACCCAAAGATCACCCAGAAGCCTGGGAACCCAGCATGGAGCAGGAGGAAGGCCTGACAACACAACTCAAAATTGTTTGCCCCATCAATCAACATGACCGGGGACCCCCTTCAACCTGCAGGCCCTCTACCTTGAAGTTCTTAGTCTACTTTGTTCTCTAGCAAAAGTCTCATCCGTTCCCATCCAGTCAAGTCTGCTGGCAAAGAGGAGGGGGAGAGGGAAAGGAGGGCCACTTTTGGCTCCATTTCCACCAAACTCAAGCCATCAGGTTCTGATGCCTCACAGACTGAGAGGGCACAAATCAGGAATGGGGGTTCTTCCTTATGGTGGGAATTGGAGCCTGGCTAAGGGGGGAGGGGGGGATGATGGCCATAAATGAAAATAGAAGCATAGTTCCAAGTTTGTGTATTTGGATAAAACTACATGATCACAGAGTCTCTTGTGGCGCAGAGTGGTAAGGCAGCCGTCTGAAAGCTTTGCCCATGAGGCTGGGAGTTCAATCCCAGCAGCCGGCTCAAGGTTGACTCAGCCTTCCATCCTTCCGAGGTCGGTAAAATGAGCACCCAGCTTGCTGGGGGGTAAACGGTAATGACTGGGGAAGGCATTGGCAAACCACCCCGTATTGAGTCTGCCATGAAAACGCTAGAGGGCGTCACCCCAAGGGTCAGACATGACTCAGTGCTTGCACAGGGGATACCTTTACCTTTACCTTACATGATCACAACAGCATTATTTGTGTTCATAAGGCCTTATACACTTACGTCAGATTAAAAGAGGAGATCAACCTGCCCTACAGAGTTTACAATCTTAGGCAGACCAAGGGAACAACAAAAGTGGATGCAGAGGAAGGAAGGAAGGAAGGAAGGAAGGAAGGAAGGAAGGAAGGAAGGAAGGAAGGAAGGAAGGAAGGAAGGAAGGAAGGAAGGAAGGAAGGAAAAGATGCAACTGCATGTCCTTCAACTTCACCAGATCCTGAGCTTATGGAAAACGTCTTTCCAGTTCTTTTTGAGGATAGGAAGACAGGTTAACATTGAAAGGGATAGCACATTGAGTTTCAGAAATGGTCTGAGAAATCCTACTGTCCCCCAACTTGTAAAATAAAGTCATGACTTCCTTATTCATATCACATGTATAGGGACCATGCATTTTGTGCACATCTTGCCTTCTACAGATCCAACCACTTAGTATAAAATTTATTGTTATATCTGTTTCTGAACTAGGCACAAGAATGTGGATTAAACAATCCACACACTGGGGCTAGGGACAGAAAGGGGGATCCCCCCCACGAACAGGAAGTAAGCCCCCGATCTGCAGAAAACCTGAAATTTGGGGGGGGGGGGTACGATACTAAAAATAATGCCTGTCACTTTAAGAGATGAATACCTGCTGAAATCTCACAAGATTATGTTCGAGATCTTGGTGGGGAGGTTACTAGGCAATTACAATAATATTACCAAAACTTGGTTCTTTCAGTTGGAGGCAAAGTGGAAGAGAGACTATAATAGATAAGACATGGGAGGGGATGAAAGCAGATAAAAGGGAAAGAAGGAGAAAAAGTTGAAGGGGTGACTAGAAGAAAGAGGAAAGTCTGCCAGGAGGAAGGAAGCAGAAAAAGCTAAAGACTGTGGAAGGCAGATAAATGCAGGTTGTTTGGTTGGTGGGAGTAAAAGAAAGAGGTTTGTAGAGGGGAGAGCCTATAAGCACTGCTGGAAGGAGGAAGAAAATCACGTGAGGGGAATATGGGGAGAGAATGAGACACCCCACACTGCCCCCTTCTTTGTTGTATACATTGTACATAATTGCTCCTGTGGAACTTGAAATGTTCTTGCATATAAACAGCACAAAATGTGGATAAAAATGCACCTTGAAGTGCATAATGTGCATTGTAATGGTGCATTGTAATGGTCATCTTGGCCCAGCTGGATCTCTATTTAGCTGGACACAGAGATGAACTTTCCCTACTGGGGCCACTACCTCTTGCACATGAGTGGGCTTAGCTAAACCGGGGCATGGTAGCACATGCAACAGGGCACATGGCTCTAGGAATTTTATCGGCTATGAAGCACAGACTCCATGCTCAAGGGGAGGGGCATATGCAGTGATTTTTTCAACTCTTTGCAAGCATGGCCAAAGTACAACAGAAGAAACACGTCCTGTGACTGCATATATGCAAATGCAGCTTCATATCATTGCAAACCCTGCTTGCAGGCCACAAATGGAAACCCAAAACAGTCCATCCTGGAATTTTTGGCCTGACAGCAGCATTGTTCAGGTCAGGATTTCTCAGCCAGGATTTCATGAAACTGTGGGGTTTCTTGACGGTCCTGGAAGAGTTTTCTGAACGGGTGGGAATTAATTAATTTTAATATATTTAATTTAATTTATGTATTTATTTAAATTTATATACCACCCTCCCCTGAGGCTCAGGGTGGTTTACATAAAATGTAGAAACAGTACATAGAACTTAGTTTACATAACAACTTTCATACAACAGTAATAATATTAACACAGGTGCAAAATACAACAATGCGAACAGGTCCAGAGCAGAACACATGGGTGGATTTTTTAAGAGGGAGGGAGCAGGGGCCTTGTAGATGTTTTTGGTCGCTCAGTCTCAACTGAATGCCTGGTGGAAGAACTCCCTTTTAATGCCTTGCAGAACTGTTTTAGCTCTGTCAGGGCCCTGATTTCCAGGAGCTCATTCCACCAGGTGGAGGCCAAGACAGAGAAGGTTCTGGCCCTGGTTGAGGTCAAGCAGACTTCTTTAGGGCCAGGGATCATTAGCAGGTTGGTGGTGGTGGAGCGTAAAGCTCTTTTAGCGGTGTAGGCAGGGAGGCGGTCCCACAGGTACACTGGGCCCTGACTGCATATGGCCGTAAGGGTAATTACCAGAACCTTTAGCCTGATCAGGAATTCAACTGGCAACCACTGTAGTTGGTAGAGAATGGGCTGAATGTGGGGCCGCTGAGTTTTGGACCAGCTGTAGTTTCCGGATCAAGGGCAAGGGCAGGCTTGCCCAGTGTTAAACATTTTGGGTGATATGACTATATATGGTCATGGCAACCCACACCTCCCTCCCAAAATAGCCAATGATGAGCATGTAGGGGTGGGAAGGGGGAGAGGCCATGGGTGGGTAAGCTTCCCAACCATATTCTGCTTGATGGTACCACTGCTGAGCTTTCTCAAAGCCTGAGAAATATTTCTGGGGTCACTCTACAGTAAAAATGTTGAGAAAGGCTGGGTAAGGTGATAGTGATCTGAGAATGGATGTCTATTTACAGCTTTGTCACAGGCCTGCTGGATGGACACAAAAGGGGGGGAGAGGATCAGATGTTCTAAAAGAAATTGGAAGTAGCTATTCAACTGCTGTTCTGCACATGAAAGATGTCAAGCACATGTTAATGAGAAACAAAATACAGAAAATAATATATGAGTCAGCATACCAGCCTCATCCTTACCCATGGTTCCCCTATATATTTGTGAAACAGCTTGGGGGGTGGAACGTGTCTGGCTGTCTGAATTGGAATAGGGCCAATTAGGGTGCAGCCAGCAATGCTCCCTGCCTCCCTCCCTGGACACCTGCCACATTCCTCTCAGACACGCCAGAGACAGAGAGAGACACAGAGAGCCCTACCAGACTGAAAATGAGCCATCAGTCCCTCCTATCGCTCCTGCTGCGAGGGAGACAGAAAGAGCTGCCCCAAGCTGCTGACCAGCCCTGCTTCCCACCTAAGAATGAGCCCTAATTACCTGCTCTGGCTCCTGCTGCCACAGAGAGAGAGACACAGAGGCAGCTGCCCATGCTGCAATGGAGGGAGAGAGAGATAGACAGAGAGAGATGCCCCAAACTGCACACCAGCCCTGCTTCCCTCCTACAAACCAGCCCATATTACCTGCTATGCCTCCTGCTGCGAAACACATAGCGAGAGGGGGAGAGAGAGATCTGCACCTCCCGGTGTTCCCTGGGTCCTAGCGCCCATTGCATTCCTGCTTGCAGTGGGCTTTCTTGCTAGTCGTTAATAATAATGACAATTTAGCTGATGCTCAAGATTTATTTGGGGTATACTGGGGGACATTCGAAACACATACACAAGCAGAAGCATACATGTTCCTAAGAAATGAATGGAGGAAGATGGGGGAATTCAGAATATTTATCTGCTCCAGAAGCAGAAGGGGGGGGGGTCCAAAGAAAGCAGCAGTATGTCCCGCTGGCTGGATTTTATGGATGGGAACCAGAACATGAGGTTGAAAATGGTGGGTTTCTGGTCTATTTTTATAGTCAATTTTGTATCTGGAGGGCATGAGACAGGGCACAGAAGTCCTGATACAATGTTTGACAGGATTAGGTGGAGAACAGTCAAAAGAGCCAATAGCACATTAACGGGTGAACCAGGCTATGACAGTGAAATTATGATTGGCTTATTGGGGAAGCCTTCAGAATCTGGAATGCTTCTGGTCATCTGTAGGCATCAGCCAGATTTGCATACTGGCCAGGAGGAACTGTCAGATGTGTCAACAGAGCATTGTGGCACCATTGATTATGACGCAGGAAAAGGTGTCCAGCATCAGAAAGGAACACTGTGAAGGTGGGCAGGTAGTTGTGAGTTCCTGCATTGTGCAGGGGGTTGGACTACATGACCCAGTGGTCCCTTCCAACTCTATCATTCTAAAGGTGACAGAATAAGATTGTTAAGGGAATCAACCAATCACCTGTTGTTCTTATTCCTTTATCCTAGTTGTACTCGAGTGGGGCAGAGAATGTACTTGCCCATCTCTTTTGTGCAGATTATTGCAGCATTTCTGTAACGACCATGAAATGTCTTTGCTTGAGATCTGACTTTATACAGAGAGCCTGCTTTTGATTATTTCTGACATGCAAAGCTTCCTGGGTAGTTATTCCTGCCTTAGCTATACTTTCTTGTAGTAAAACAGAAATACGATGGAGGTGTGCAGCCGCACTACCCCCTTACACAGTGGGCTCATGTCAAGATCTCCTGTTATTTTAAAATGTATGCGGGAGTCCAATTGGTGGCATTCCAAATAAATGTACATACCAAATTGTATTGGTCAATGTGCAAGAAAGATATTGAATTGTAATTACTTGTATCTTTTATGGTGCCTTGAAAAAAGAGTTGGGGGGGGGGTCTCTCTGGGGTGTTCACTTGAAATGTAGGATTTCCAGCTCCGGATTGAGAGACCTGGAGATTTTGAAGGAGGAGCCTGAGGATGGCAGATTTTTGAAAGGGGAAGGTCATCAGTGGGGTATGAAATACAGTCTACCTTCTGAAGTGGCCATTTTCTCCAGGTGAACTGATCTTTGTCCCCTGGAGATTACTAGCCATCCCAGATCTCCAGTCACCACTTTGAAGGTGACAACCCAATATGTGGAACTGGGTCCTCAAAGCCTGCCTACCAATTTTTGATTCTAATCTCATGCTTCAAGGTCAAGGCCACATTTCTTGCAGTTCCATTCTTTCTTTGAATAAAAAGGTAAAGGTCAAGGTATCCCCTGGGCAAGCACCGAGTCATGTCTGACCCTTGGGGTGACGCCTTCTAGCGTTTTCATGGCAGACTCAATATGGGGCCAAGGGACCAAGCCTATGAAGATAGGTTGAGGGACTTGGGAATGTTCAGCCTGGAGAAAAGGAGGTTGAGAGGGGACGTGATAGCCCTCTTTAAGTATTTGAAAGGTTGTCACTTGGAGGAGGGCAGGATGCTGTTTCTGCTGGCTGCAGAGGAGAGGAGATTAATGGGTTTAAACTTCAAGTACAACGATATAGGCTAGATATCAGGAAAAAACATTTTCACAGTCAGAGTAGTTCAGCAGTGGAATAGGCTGCCTAAGGAGGTGGTGAACTCCCCCTCACTGGCAGTCTTCAAGCAAAGGTTGGATACACACTTCTCTTGGATGCTTTAGGATGCTTTGGGCTGATCCTGTGTTTAGCAGGGGGTTAGACTAGATGGCCTGTATGGCCCCTTCTAACTCTATGATTCTATGATTCAAATACCCTAACAGTACAAATTATTGGGCTGGCATATTCTGTCCTCTATAATAATAATTAAAAGGATCTGAGTGTCCATCTGTCTGTCAATTTGTGAGATGGATAACTTGTCAGAAAATAACACTCGGAACATCAAAACTGAACCACCAGCTTCCAAATGATCATGGGAATTCTGGGGCCCAGGCACAGGAATATATTTGCCCAGGTAATCTGCAGACATCCATGCTATTTGCAGTGGAGACTAAGGTTGTGTAATGGTTAAAGTGTCTGACTAGGAGCTGGGAGACTCAGGTTCAAATGATGCCATGGAAGCTTGCTGAGTGATCTTGAACTGCCACTTCCTCTCAGCACAACCTACCTCATCAAGCTATTATAAGGATAAAACAGAGAAGAGGAGAACAGTGAAAGTTGTTTTGGGTCACCCTTGGGCACTAAAGTAGTATATAGAGTAAATAAATTAATACTAACTTCTGTTCCTCATTTATTACCAGTGAGGCAAAGTAACATCTATGATGATGCATGTTAAGGGTGGAGGGAGGGCAATTATCCTTTTACTGGTTACATGGAAATATTAACTCCCCCCTTCTGTCCATAATATTAACAGAGGTTTGTTTGTACCACTATGAAACACATTCGAAGTTGTCAACCTGGATGAGTGAGGTGGCATTAATGCTGAAAAATATGGGGGTAGGGCAGAGATTAATTAGAAGTTGGGATAGGTGTGGTTTTTTGTTTGTTTGTTTTGCTTCCATACCCCAAAAAGGCTGCCCTGGCAAGATCTGGCTGCACAGGAGCACAAAAGGAAACCATAGACCTTGTTAGGAAGTTGCATTCTGTCCTGGTTGGTCTTCCCTTGCTATAGTACAGGCTTGGCTAATGATGGGCTATCAGCTAATGTTCTCTCCACCTCCCTGTAAACTCTACAGAAGGACCAAGGAACTCTTTGCTATGGTTTGCCTTCCTTGTGCTTCTCATGGTGCTGTAAGAAATAAACTAGGCATTGTTTTAATGCATTCTATGTGAATACAGCATGTCATCAGCTTCAGGGACTCACTGGATGACTTGCTGTTGGAATCGCAATCAGCAAGTAATTTGCTCTGAAGGTCTATTGTGTAGCGGTTTAAGGATCTGAGCTGTACCTATGTGCTAGCTAGTGACACCTAATGGTCTGTCTGAGGTTGCATGGTAGACAATACTTTTCAGATGCAGGCACTTGTTGGAACCTTCCCCATGACACATTTGAGATGAAAGAGTTTACTCTTGCCTATAAAAAGACCCTTCTTGATAGATGGGAGTCCACTGAGTATAAATTCATTGGTAAGACTTGATATGTTGGCAGGATATCCCAGAACAAGGGAGACTTACATGGGGTAGAGTTCAGCATTTGAATTTCCATGTCCTCTAATCTCTGTGAAATTGCCTTAGGTATATATTTTTCAGAGCCTCTTGTGGTGCAGAGTGTTAAGGCAGCAGTCATGCAGTCTGAAAGCTCTGCCCATGAGGCTGGGAGTTCGATCCCAGCAGCCGGCTCAGGGTTGACTCAGCCTTCCATCCTTCCGAGGTCGGTAAAATGAGAAACCAGCTTGCTGGGGGGTAAAACGGTAATGACTGGGGAAGGCACTGGCAAACCACCCCGTATTGAGTCTGCCATGAAAACGCTGAAGGGCATCACCCCAAGGGTCAGACATGACTCGGTGCTTGCACAGGGGATACCTTTACCTTTTTATATATTTTTCATCCTAAACCAAAAGCCACTCAATGTCTAAACCAATACTTGTAAGCTTAGATAGACTTCTATTGTACCAAGTTGAGATATCAGGATCACTTAGTAAGGTCACATATCAGGCTTCCCGAATTGGCTGAGAACTTTTTAATTCAGCCACAAGATTTTCATTTCTCTTTTGATGGTAAAAATTGGGTAGCAAAACTAAAGAGCCTTTCATGGCCTTGACCATCTGCTTTCAATGAAAGGCCCATTTATTGTTACAATTTAGGTTGAGGCCAAGGCATTTGACATCATTTACTTGTTCAATACAGTGACTTCCAACAGTCCAGGAATATTTGTACTGGATGTTTGCAAAAACTATAACTTTTTTTTAAAAAAAAAATGTATTTCCAACTGGTTGCTGTAGCAAAATCTATGTATCCATGCAGATAGCACAGATGACCAATGCAACTTCTTGACATGATGACAGTATCACCTGTGTAGACTAGCAATGGGATTGGTCTTTTCCCCAAAATAGGGGGATGGCCTTTTATTGTCTGGAGAAAACTGGGAAGATCAATTAAATATAGGTTGGAAAAGTGAGGGGTGTACCCTTGTTTAACCCCAATGCTGATAGGGATTTTTTTCAGTTATTACCACTTTAACCTGACAGAAGTTGCCTTGATGTTAATTTCTTAAGAGAAGTAGTAGGAATTGATCAAGCAGCAGACTCACTAGTTTATCCCATAGTTTGTCTCTGTGGATGGAATTGAAGGCCATCTTTAGATCTATAAAAGCTGCAAAAAGTTTGCCACCCTTTGGCCTGGTTTACATCTCACAGAGGAGGGTTAGAACAGCACTGTAGTCTATTGTAAGGTAAAGGTAAAGGTATTCCCTGTGCAAACACCGGGTCATGTCTGACCCTTGGGGTGACGCCTTCTAGCGTTTTCATGGCAGACTCAATAAGGGGAGGTTTGCCAGTGCCTTCCCCAGTCATTACCGTTTACCCCCCAGCAAGCTGGGTACTCATTTTACCGACCTCGGAAGGATGGAGGGTTAAGTCAACCTTGAGCTGGCTGCTGGGATTGAACTCCCAGCCTCATGGGCAGACAGCTTCAGACAGCATTTCTGCTGCCTTACCACCCTGCGCCACAAGAGGCTCATAGTCTATTGTAGAATTCCCTTTTTTGAATCCAATTTTTCCGAACCAATAATATTATCAGTGGGTACCCAGTGTCAAAACCCACTTGTTCTTGCCATTATTTTCTTAACTCTCTATAAGATATTCTGTATTTCATCATATTTATTGCAGTTTGTTTTGCTATAGCCTAGGTGAGGGGCTAGAATGTGAGAGTGCTTTGAGCTAGAGGTTAGAATGTAGGGATACTTCAGGGGTGTGAATTATTGTTGTTGTTAGGTGCGAAGTCGTGTCCGACCCATCGCGACCCCATGGACAATGATCCTCCAGGCCTTCCTGTCCTCTACCATTCCCCGGAGTCCATTTAAGTTTGCACCTACTGCTTCAGTGACTCCATCCAGCCACCTCATTCTCTGTTGTCCCCTTCTTCTTTTGCCCTCAATTGCTCCCAGCATTAGGCTCTTCTCCAGGGAGTCCTTCCTTCTCATGAGGTGGCCAAAGTACTTTTCATCTTCAGGATCTGGCCTTCTAAGGAGCAGGCAGGGCTGATCTCCTCTAGAACTGACCGGTTTGTTCGCCTTGCAGTCCAAGGGACTCACAAGAGTCTTCTCCAGCACCAGAGTTCAAAAGCCTCAATTCTTTGACGCTCGGCCTTCCTTATGGTCCAACTTTCACAGCCATACATTGCAACTGGGCACTTTTGTTGGCAGGGTGATGTCTCTGCTTTTCAGGATGCTGTCTAGATTTGCCATAGCTTTCCTCCCCAGGATCAAGCGTCTTTTAATTTCTTTGCTGCAGTCCCCATCTGCAGTGATCTTGGAGCCGAGGAAAATAAAATCTGTCACTATCTCCATTTCTTCCCCATCTATTTGCCAGGAATTGAGAGGGCCGGATGCCATGATCTTTGTTTTCTTCATGTTGAGTTTCAAGCCAACTTTTGCACTCTCCTCCTTCACCCGCATCAACAGGCTCTTTAGTTCCTCTTCACTTTCTACCATTAGAGTGGTATCATCTGCATATCTGAGGTTGTTGATATTTCTCCCTGCAATCTTGATCCCAATTTGTGACTCCTCTAATCCTGCCTTTCTCATGATGTGCTCCGCATACAAGTTAAATAGGCACGGTGACAGTATACAGCCTTGCTGAACTCCTTTCTCAATTTTGAACCAATCAGTGATTCCATGTTTAGTTCTCACTGTTGCTTCTTGACCTGCATATAAGTTTCTCAAGAGTGTGAATTATAGTACGTACCAATTTTTTCCTTTTGTTTTTGTTCTGCAATGTTTTATCTCTTCTGTTCCTAGGAGAATATAAGGTCTCTGATCTACAGCATGGACATTTCACGGCCAAACTGTTACTCAGGAGAGCCTGTGGGCATGGGGGTGGGGGTGGTTGTTAAAAACGAACCTGTAGCCATCTTTTCTTTAGTCTTGGCAGTAAGTGTATAGGAGCAGCTCATTAACAAAGTTCAAATTGCACAAGGACAACTAACACCCTACCTGATTGGCCCTCAGGAGTGTCCACTATCTCCTGGAGGGCAAAGGGCAGGTCTGGCCCACCCCTGCTGGAAGAAGAGCCCCTCTCCTGGTCCACTTCCCAAAGTCAAGCTGGGCCAGAGGGAGGGAGGGAGGGAGAAGCTCAGCTTACCATCCAGCCCCAGGACACCAAGCATGGTCTCTACAACTGCCCAAGATCAGGGGGGTGGGAGGTGGGGGGAGGGGTCCACCCCCCCCCACTTGCAAGCCCCATGGGACCAAGTGCAGCCTTTGCATGCTCCCCAGCAGGAGAGGTAGGAATTGCAGGAAAGGCCACCCTCTAGACCCACAGAAGCCAATAAGGCCTTTCGGTGTACCCTCCTGAGAGGGGGAAGGGGCTGCAGAAGATGGAAAAAATGCCACCTGCCAGCCCCATAGGGTCCATGGTGGACTTTGGGCACTTCTCCATGCATGTCCCAATTGGGGAAGGTACAGGAGAGAGTCTTCCTTCCTTCCCTCCTTTCCTCCCTGTCTCTTTCCAATCAGGGTGAAGCCAGCTTTGTCCTGATTGGCCTTGCCCCTGCAGCTCCCGCCCTCCGTCCTTAGACTCTAGCCTCTTTGCTCTCAGACGCCTCAGTGCCAGGAGCCAGCAGCAGGTAAGGAGAGAGGCCCTGAGCAAAGGATCGTGGTGGAGGGCCTCCTAACGAGGGCCTCTTGGCCTGCTAGGCTGGGCCTGCTGACAAGGGCCTCCCAGCCTGCTGATTGCTCGTTCAGGACTGCTAAGGAGCTGACTAGCTGACTGCTAAGGAGCTCTGTCCGGCCCTGCTAACGAGCTGCCCAACCCCCGCTCGCCCCACCTGATATGGCTGCAAGCTGCAGCCCAGGCCACCTTAAGCTGCCTGGCTGGGGTCCATGGGAGGGGGCCCTTTCAAGGCCCCTTCTTAGGAATGGTTATGAAAGAAGAGTCATGTGAAAGGACAATAATGCAAGAAAAAGTTGAAGGCAACAGAAAAAGACAAAGACCCAACGTGAGATGGATTGATTCAGCCACAGTCTTCAGTTTGCATGACCTGAACAAGGCTGTGAACAGGAGGATGTTTTGGGTAGCACTGATTCACAGAGCTACCATGAGTCAGAGGCCACTTGACAGGACATCACATACACACAGTTGAAGAGGGCCTCTGTCTGAAATGCTGAGGAGTTATTATGAGAGTTACGCATGATCTCATTCCCTTACATTTTGTGGCTGACTCTGTCTTCTGTGGTAGTCGTTTGTGTTTGGCTCCGCCTCCTGTGGCAGGGCAGTCATTTGTATTTGCATCCACCACTCTGTCACAATTTCCTCAGTCTCAAAAATGTTGCAGGCCCTTGTCCTACACCGGCATGGTGTTCCCATTTCCAGGCACAATGTTCTAGGACAGGGGTAGTCAAACTGTGGCCCTCCAGATGTCCATGGACTACAATTCCCAGGAGCCCCTGCCAGCATTCGCTGGCAGGGGCTCCTGGGAATTGTAGTCCATGGACATCTGGAGGGCCGCAGTTTGACTACCCCTGTTCTAGGACAAGTGACAACAGGAAGTGACATCTCCTACCCCCAGCACAAAACTAGCAAGCCTACGTGCAATAAGAAGGCAGAAGTCCATTCTCCATCCGCACCACAGCCCTGATCCTAATTGGGCACTTGCCTTTGAATAAAAAGAGCTTTCTTCCCACTTAGACACCTCAGCAGCAGCAAGTTATGCTGGGTGGACAGGTGGGCCCTAGACAGCCCCAGTGCTGTCTATCAAGAAGTAGATTCCAATTTCTTGAGAGAGAGGGAGGCCAATCTGTTCCATGAGCCACACAGTCTGCCATCCCAAGAGCTTTGCAAAAGACACCCATCTCCAGAAGAGAAGAGAATATGCACACCTATCATCACTAGAATAGGCCCTTGTTGCATATATTATAGTGTCAGACCAAGAATGATATAAGCAATCATCTCGTATTTATTACAAGCAGACAGAATTCTAATTATGCCGATTTGTGTCGCCAAACACCTCCTCTAAATGGGCCCAGTAATGAAGGGATTGGGTTGTACTAGTAATTGTGGTTGACCATTAAATTGCTTCCCCCTCCCCTCTCCCCCCACCCCCAACATTGCACTCAGGTTAAACTGGCTGCAGCTCAGTTTGTATTTATATTTATCCAACATGCAATCCAAACATCAGGAGACCGGGTGGAGCTCTGAGGAGGACTGAAATTAAAGGTTTGAGAAATTCTGTGGGTTTTTTTTTTCTGCAGAGAGACTCATGCTGCCATCTCCTTTGGCAGGTGAAAGCTGCACCCATAGGAAGGAAGCAAGAACAAAAAGAAGTGCCTCTGTGCACAAGAAGAGTGTTTTCCCCCTCAGCCTTGAGTCGATGCCACCTTTCTGCACTCATCTGCAATCAGAGGAAGAGCTTCTCAGCCAGAGAACGTGATGCTGGAGGCAGGTTGAAGCTTCGTTTTCTCTCCTTTTGGAAATGAGTACAGCCAACGACAGTCATACAATCCTTGTATGAGACAAGGTGATATTCAATATATTGGTTTAAAGTTCTATGGCTCTTATACCATTGCGTTGCACCCAGCTAGTTTGTTCATTCAACCTCTCTTCCGATTCCCTTTTGTACTACTGCCCCCCTTGATCCAAGGGTTGACAGCTTCCAGGTAGTGGACTCAGAAGAAAAAAGGAAATCACGAGGCCCAATGATGCAGTAGTCTTCTCTATGTTTATAAGTGAAAAGGTTATAACATAAAGTCTAAACCAGGGGTAGTCAAACTGCGGCCCTCCAGATGTCCATGGACTACAATTCCCAGAAGCCCCTGCCAGCATTTGCTGGCAGGGGCTTCTGGGAATTGTAGTCCATGGACATCCAGCATTTGTACTCAATTGTAGTCCATGGACATCCAGCATTTGCTGGCAGGGGCTTCTGGGAATTGTAGTCCATGGACATCTGGAGGGCCGCAGTTTGACTACCCCTGGTCTAAACGGTCAAACATATGATCAAACATAAAGAGTCAACCAAAACGGTATCCCAGGTTAAGTGACCCGCTTTCTGTTCTATCTTCGTCAGTGGTTGCTCTTCCAATATACTGTCATAGTAGTAGTTGTAGTATCACATTGGCAAAATGCTCATAATCATCTAGGGATTTCATAAAGTGCCCCAGGTAGTAGCTGGAGAACTCCTGGGATTATAATTACTGCCCAGGTGATAAATCAGTTCACTTGGGGGGATCCCGCAGAGATGGACAATTTCACGGTAGCACTCTTTCAGCTGTGTGGAAATCTTCTGTCTTCACACTAAAATCGAGGTCCTCAGGTGCAGATCCAGTGAGAATGCCGACATCAGTGGCCATCGCCCTGTTTTTGGCAGTTGTGGAAAACAGCAAATTGCCTCCCCTACTGGGTGGGCAATTCACAGCAATCCAATGATTTGAGATGGGTTACGATCAGGCAAAAATTGTAGTGAAACAAAAGATTGAGGATTCAGAGCGCCACACTGATCTTTCTCACTCCCCTAGGTATGGCGCACCACTATGTTCCAGATATATTCAAGCCTCAGCAGACTATCTCTCCTATTTGGAAACAAAATACTATAGGAGAGCATTCACACTAGCAAGATGCTCTGAGTTACCTTCTGCCATGCTGGTGGGCCGCTTCAAGAAAACCCCAGTAGCTGAAAGACTCTGCCCCTGTGATTCCGGGGAGATAGAGTCAATCGAGCATGTCCTCTTGAGGTGCCCTACCTTCAACTCTGCAAGAAATGAGTTCACCCTCCCATTGCTCAGAGATTCCTCCAATAGTTCAAACAAAGGAAAGGTTAAATTTCTCCTGTGGAACAGTAAGGTCCATATTATTAAACAGGCCGCCAAATTTTGCACTCATGTGCTTAGCACACGGAAAAGACAAGCTCAATTAAAAGTGTTTTAGAGGAATTTTATTATGCAATTTTTAATGTACCTATTAATCATGCAATTTTAAAATTTGTATCAGTTCCTAGTGTTTTTTGCTATCTGTTTTATCTGGACTTAGTGCTGTATTAAATAAATTTGATTTGATTAGAATGTGTTTGGTCGGCATTCGAAGTGGCTTTCCACTCCTTTCCCCACCTGGCTCACATCTCTTCTCGTCCATCCTGAGCGCCATTTTTTTAGTGTTTTGCGCTATGACGAATGATTGCTAGGGGGAGGGAACAGTCTCTTTCACGGACCAGCTGAAATGGCAACCATCTATTCGGGACTCCTCCAATCTCACCTAAAGAGTGTTCTGCAAAATGTGCATTCTTAAAATATATATAAAGGTAAAGGTATCCCCTGTGCAAGCACTGGGTCATGTCTGACCCTTGGGGTGAGACCTCCAGCGTTTTCATGAGAGACTCAATACAGGGTGGTTTGCCAGTGCCTTCCCCAGTCATTACCGTTTACCCCCCAGCAAGCTGGGTACTCATTTTACTGACCTCGGAAGGATGGAAGGCTGAGTCAACCTTAGAACTCCCAGCCTCATGGGCAGAGCTTCAGAGTGCGTGTCTGCTGCCTTACCACTCTGCGCCACAAGAGGCTCTTTAAAAATATGTATATATAGATATTAATATTGAGTTAAGACGTGCAAACACGTTTGTGATAGTTATCATCATCCTGATGTCCCCCAGCCCTAATGTTTTGTTCTAGCGGCACTGCTCTTTTCCTCGCACAACAGAACACCGTTTTTTTGTTTGTTATTTTATCCAGCCTCAATGTGGTTTCCCAGTCTCAATCTGTGCATGTGCAAGGTTTTTCTTTGTGACTAGATTCTCCATGTTCATGAGAGACACACCCTATCGCCTCCTACTTCCCTCCCAGTGCTTACGTTTCAATACGAATACGCCAATTGCAGCTACTTGGGCTCGGTCATTCTTGTACTTTTAGATCTGTTGGCCGCATTTGATGTGGTCAACCACGAGATTTTGGCCCACTGGAGATTTTGGCCTTGCTGGAGCCGGGATTGGGGGACCGCACTAAAGTGGCTAGTCTCCTTTCTCCAGAACCGGACACAGAGGGCTGCAGTGGGGGAAGAGTTGTCGTCTCCTTTCAGGGCTGTATTCTACCTTACACTTTTCAACACCTATATGAGCCCTCTAGCCCAGCTGTTCTGGGGCTACGGACTGGGTTGCCATCTATATGCAGATGACAGCCAGCTCTACCTCCTAATGGACAGCTGGCCGGACTCCCCCCAGATACATTTGCCAGATGTTTAGAAGTAGTGGCTGGATGGCTCAGGCAGAGTCGCCTGAAACTCAACCCTCCAAGATGGAGGTCCTGTGGCTGGGTAGAAGGGGGCAGGATTAGGAAGTGCATCTCCCATGCCTGGATGGGGTGCAATTAACACCGGCACCAGAAGCCAGGAACTTGGGTGTGACCTTTGATGCTTTCCTTTCCATGGATGCTCAGGTCACAAAAGTAACCCGAACGGCATTTTTTCATCTGCACCAAGTGCGGCTACTAGCACCCTATCTGCCCTCCGCACACTTGGCGACAGTAATCCATATAACTGTCACTTCCAGACTAGACTACTGTAACTCGCTCTACATGAGCCTACCCTTGGCTTTGATGCGGAAATTGCAGCTGGTACAGAACGCAGCTGCAAGGATCCTCAGCCGGTGCTATGCCATCTGCACTGGTTACCAGTCTACTTCTGGATCAAGTTTAAGGTTCTGCTTTTAACCTTTAAGGCTATACGCCGCCTGGGTCTGGCTTATCTGCGGGACTGCTTATCTGCTTATGACCCCTGCAGGGCTCTTCGCTCTGCAGGTATGAATTTACTGGTGGTCCCAGGCTCCTCGACCAGGGCCAGGGCTTTTTCAGCCCTGGCCCCATCCTGGTGAAATGAGTTCCCGGAAGAGCTACGGGCCCAGTGGGATTTGTCAGCTTTCCGCAGGGCCTGCAAGACAATATATGGTTGAGGCCAAGGCGGCTCCCAGCGCTGTCGGCAGTGGATCTCTAGCCGAAACCAATTAAGTCCCTCGCTCCCAGATAAAGAGTAATAGACCTTTGCTGAACGGGGGGGGGGGGGGGGGGTAGGTTATATATTTATTATCCGCCATAGTGATATTGTATTTTTATTATGTTTTAATGGGTTTTTATGGGATTTTATTGTATTTATGAATTTTTGTAAACCGCCACAAGACATTTGAGAGCGGCGGTATATAAATATAGATATAGATATAGATATAGATATAGATATAGATATAGATATAGATATAGATATAGATATAGATATAGATATAGATATAGATAATAGCTAATGTTGTTCCTGGCTTTGGGGACAGGGGGATTTAAAATCATGGTTTGTCTTTCCTGGAGGTTTAAAAAGCAGTTTAAGAGCCTGGTGGCATCTTGACTTAAAACAAAACTCCAGGAAACATTCTAGCCATCTTGTAATTGTATACTTCCTCAAATTCAGTGGCTCAAGTTCTCCCTAAATGAATAATAATTTTAAGAACTTAAGGTTGACTCAGGAAACTGAATTTGATCTGTGGAAATATGCCTCCCGGCTTCCTCTCCCCCCCCTCCCTCAGCATAGCACATCTATGAAGTAACGCAAAAAAATTAAATGTTTAAATAAGTGTTTACAAGGATTTAAAAATCAACCATTATGTGAAAGTACTGAATTTTGAACAGCAAGAAATATTGGCAGACATTCTGACTTCTTTCACAAGTAATTATATTGGCTAATCAACCCATGACAAGGGATATAACATGCAACAAAGCAAAGGTCAAGACATGGCTGGGAGCAAAGTCCAGGAAAGTTCATGACCACGCAATGCCTCTACCTAGGCCTATGAGCACTCATGAATCTAGCCACTGCATCCCTAACCATTTTCCCCTCCCTGCAGTTCCGCCTGACACTGTTCTGGGGGTTGTATTCAACTTGAGGAATCAACATGATGTCCTGCTCTGGCAAATCCACTAGAACTTCATGCCCTTTGGCTTCACAAATATTATGCAAAATGACACACATTGAAATAATTGCAGGACTTCTATGAGGACTTCTAGCCTCCCAGAAATGCAGCACCAGCTAGCCCTTAGCTGGCCAAAAGCCCACTCCACCACACTGCATGCTCTGCTCAACTTGTAATTATAGTTTCTTTGCACAGCACCTCTTGGTGTGCAATAGGGCGTCATGAGCCACTTTTGTATGGGATGAACATTATCTGCAATCATTAGGGCAGGAACGATAACACCATTCCAGATCACTGTAATGCGAGCTGTGACTCCAAAGCCATAGCAAACAATAGAGAAGAGAAGCAGAAATGTGACCCCAGACCAAGGAATCTCCACAATCCACGTGCTGATTAAGCAACAAGAGAATGATGAGATGCCCAATGGGCCGTGCCTCTTACCTTAAACTTCGCACCTTTGCATTAGATCAATCAGTCATTAGTGCACATGTGCAAAGAGAAGAAAAGGGGAAAGACCGTGGCTCTGAGGTTAATGCGAATGGCAGGAACCTAAACCTATTCACAGTATTTGCCTTTGGAGGCAACTAATGCGGACAGCCAGGTGTGAAATCAAATTGACTCTCCAGAGACCAACATGAGGGAGATCCGGAGAATACAGACAACTGTGGAAACGATCCTGGGGGAAAGGGCCACTTTGGGAGGTGGGTTAGGGATGCCAGTCCCCAGGTGGGATCTGGGGATCCCTTGGAATTATAGCTCATCTCCAGGTGATAAAGTTTTTTATTTTAAAAAATATTTAACATTTTCATCGTTCCCTGGTATATTTTCTTCTCCGTCCTTGTATAATAATTTTATGCCCTTAAACGTGCTTGTATGTTGTTTGTTGGCAGAGGTCAGTTCCCCTGGAGAAAATGACTGCTTTGGAGAATGGACTCCATAGCACAGGCGTTCTCAGCAGGGCTTATGAAACCCTGGAGTTTCTTGACAGTCCTGAAAGGGTTTTCTGAATGTGTGCAAGTTAATTAATTAATTTTTCATATATCTTTTACATTTATAGGGTGATATAACCATATAAGATCCTCTTCAGGCAGCAGACATGTAGCCTGAAGCTCTTCCCATGAGGCTGGGAGTTCGACCCCAGCAGCCAGCTCAAGATTGACTCAGCCTTCCATCCTTCTGAGGTCAGTAAATTGAGTACCCAGCTTGCTGCTGGTAATGACTGGAGAAGGGAATGGCAATCCACCCTGTCTGCCATGACAGGGTGGATTGCCATGAAAACACTAGAGGGCGTCACCCCAAGGGTCAGACATGACCCGGTGCTTGCACAGGGGATACCTTTACCTTTATCTTTATAACCATATATGGTCATGTCAACTGCCCCCCCCTTTCCAAAATGGACGATGGGAAGGAGAGGGGGCCCAGGTGGATGTGTCCACAGCTTTGCTTCCCAGCCATATTCTACATGATCTTCTGGGGTTTCTTGAAGCCAGAAGAAAGTTTCAGGGGGTTCTCAATGGTAAAAAATTTGAGAAAAGCTACCATAGTAATATACTCCACTCCCGAAATCTCCAGAAGACTCCTGTACCCAGAGCTGGCAATGATTGGTTGTAGCTGTAGTTGTAGCTGGGCCTAAAGACCAATCCTGATTATACTTAATGTCAATCAATAATTTTTTTTAAAAAAGTGTTATCGGTTGTGATTGTGAACTGGAGTTAGTTTGGGGGGGGGGGGTCACAGACCAAGCATGGAGCAGAATCATTCTTGTTATATAGTAAATAAACCTTAAACTACAGATACCTTAAATTGGCCAAAATAACTTCTCCCAGCCCACGCACTGTGACCTAGAAGGGGGACAAGGGCACCTCCCATGGCTCCATCTGGGACTAATGACATTATTTTGTTGCGGTTTCACTTATCGCTTTGTGAAACCAAACCACCCCGGCTAAGATACGGTCTGCTTCCTGTTGCTATTTCAGCCTGGCTCCATCTAAACAGGACAACTGACTGCAATCCATTTCCCCCCCCCCCCCAAAAAAAAGGAGGAGGTGCTGGGAAGGGGAGAAAGCATAATTCTTGTCACAAAAGACTGCTTCAAACATCTATCTGTCTGGAGGAAACCACATCCAAAACACATGTAGGCACCACATCCACGCCCAACAAAACAGGTGCTTGCATGAATCCTCAGGGCTGGCAGGTTCAGTGTAAACAAAAGAACATCCCATCTGAAGCCTCTGGGAGGGGAACGAACCCCAGACACACACACCAGCTGCCTCCGTCTCTCCCTGCCTTGCGGTCTGGTGGAGACAGGAAACAGCAGTCAACTGCCCTTGGCTATGCAGCTTTTAGTAGGAACTCAATTTATTCAAGCTTTCCAGATGGGGAACTGAGGTTGAGAGAGAGAGGGAGAAAGGGAGAGAGAGGGGGAGAGAGAGACAGAGAGAGAGGGAGAGAGAGATTTGCCCAAGGCCACCCAGACCATCCACAGCAGCAGTGCCAATTTTAAACTCAGTACACATCCAAATATAGAAGGGACCAGTGTTTAGTGTCCTTAAACAGGGTGCAAGAGGGATTGTAAACAGTATTCTGATCCTGGTGGTCCATTACTGCCCAGAGTAGCCAACATTTTAGTTAGCCCTTGCTCCTATGTCTTTAGCATCCCCTCTATTGTTTTAGTTCATTGTCTTATGGCAGCTGACATGCTGACCCCTGTTATGCCTGTGGTCATGTTCACAATCCTGCAGAGGACCAAGTTTGAGGTCCAAAGATCCAGATTGATGCCACCGGAATCCACTCCACACTGGACAAGATCAAGGCAAATCCAGAATGCACCTCCACCATAGTCAAAACATGACTTGCAGGCCTTCCTGAGCACGAAGCCCCTGTGACTCTCAGACCATCTGGGTGCAACTATGCTCAGATTGACATGGAGGCACTCACTATAGTTGTGGGAATAAAGAAGTTCCATAACTATCTCTATGGCCATCACTTCACAGTCGTCACAGACCACAAGCCTCTGCTGGAACTCTTCATGACAGATGGACAGAGATCCTGTCCCAATGAATGCTATGTTGGTCCATATTCCTGCCCAGCTATGACTTTTGCTTTTCTCCTGTGGCCTCAACTGGGTGTGGAGGAGGTGGCCTAGCAGCAAGCAGGACCCAGGACTTTGTACCTTTTGTGGCCTGACAGACTGAACTGTCAATGCATAAGGGCTGTCTGTTGTGGGGCCACCGGGTTGTGGTCACCCTTAATCTGTGCCCACAAATCCTGGAAGCACTGCACGACGGCCACCCTGGCATTGTACACATGAAGGGGCTTGCCCACTGTTATGCGGCGGCCTGGCATCCACAAGCAGGTCAAAGCCTGGGTCCACCAGTGTTCAACCTGTCAAGAGTGCTGGCCAGTAATGCCACATGCTCCTGTGTAGACCTGGGAGTTAGCTAAGAATCCCTGGTCCAGGTTGCACATTGGTTTTTCCTGGCCCTTCCAGGGACACATGTTCCTGGCTGTAGTGGACTCTTTCTCGAAGTGGCTGGAGGTGGTGCCAGTCTCTGCCATGAATTCTGTTGTGGTCATCTGAGTGCTCCAAAATGTATTTGCAGTACACAGCCAGCCCCAATAGCTGCACCTCAAAAACCGACATCACAGCCTGTTGTCCCTGATCCTCCAGGACCTGCAGGATTGAACCCATTTATACATAGGATTCTCCACTATAGATTTTTTGGGGAGCTGATGGCCAAAGTGATACTTTAAAAAATCTCTACATATTGGTGAAATCACATGGTTACATATATACTACTATAGATTATTTAAGGGGGTTAGTCACTGAGGAAAGTGCTACCTGTGGAAACAGGAGTAAAACCCAGGACTTAATTATAGCAAACTCCACTTGTTTTGCTGTATTGGATGTGAAATGCCAAGTCAGTGGTGAAAGGAAAGATGGAAAGACTGGGTGACTTTAATTTCCTTCCCTCTCTAGCAAGTGATAAATGACAAGAAGCAGTCCTCTATTAATTAAACCTGCCCAAGCCTGGTGAGAAGGCCCAGGGAAGAGAAAGGCTCTGAATTCCTTCCGTTCCCCAACCATGAGAAGGTGCCCCCCAGCCCTCCACACCCTACTGGGGTCAATTGCACATAGGGGCTTAAAGGATCATTGTTCCATGGCAAGTGCAGAGCGGGAAGGAGCATTAGCACAACATAAAGTGCTGAGGTGAATAAAGTGAATTCCAGAAGCAAGTTGGAGGAAAAAGGAGGGATGGGAGGGAGGGATGGCATTTTTATATTGAGGTTATCTTGTTATCCTGACTGGCCTCAACCATATGCGTGGCAGAAGAGCTCCATCTTACAGGCCCTGCAGAACTCCACAAGTTCTAACAGGGCCCTGATCTCCCCCAGGAGCTCATTTTACCAGGCAGTAGCCGGGGCCAAAAAGGTTCTTGTTGATGCCAGGCGAAATTCTTTAGCATCAGGGATCCTTAACTGGTTGCCTCCTTGATCATGGATAAAGGAGGTGACCCACTGAAGGGTTGTCCTTCAGAGTTCCACATCAACAAGGCAGTGAGCAAAAAGTTCATGTTCTACCACATCAAACCCTGTTGTGAGATTGAACAACTTCAGCAGCGGTCCACCTCGGTCCAGCTGACATCAGGGCAACTAGAACAATCTTGACCCAGGGTCAACGCAGAAGCCTGACTGGAATGGATCCAGAAACAGTGTCTCAACCAAGAATGTTAGCGATTGGTCCCTTTCACTCACCATCCCCAGGAATACAAGATGCAAAATGCTGGCTGGCTGAGTCCCAAGGATCCAATGAAGGTTTTTTTTCAATAGAGGCCTCCTTCAGGCCATCCCATAAAGTTCCTGTAGAAAAGAAGAGATTTATGATTTCCCAAAGTGGCCCTCCTACCTTCTCATTGCTCGTTTCCAGGAGCCATGTTGAGCAGATTTCTGCAGTGGTCCCCAACCCCCGGTCTGGGAACCATTACCAGTCCGTGGATCAGTTGGTACCGGGCCGCGGTTCCTCCTCCCCAGCTGCTGCCTCGGGGGCTGCCCTGCCAGTCTGCCGCCGGCTTACCTTTGGTGCTCTCCAGCGGCCGCCATGTCTGGGGCTCCTCCTCGGCATGGCACTGTACAGCTGCTGCTGGCAGCACCCCCCAGCGAGTGCATGAAGTCATGGGCACCAGCGGGAAAGTAAGTGGAGCAGGGGCTCAGGCAGCAGCGACGTTCCTCGGCAAAAGACTACCCCCCCCCCAGGCCTCAGTAAAATTGTCAAGCGTTGACCGGTCCCCAGTGATAAAAAGGTTGGGGACCACTGTTCTAGAGGACATCTGGTTAGCCTCATTGATGCTAACAACTTGTAAACATCTGTCTGCACAAGACATCGGATATTGTCAAGGTGCTCATTCAAAGATGGCCAAGGGGCCTCCAGTTCTTTTACTGTATTAAGTGTGGGAGGAAGGTCAAGATGGAGCGACAAGATTAACACAAGAAGACACAAAAAGTCATATGTGGTATGTGGACTATGCCTGTCTAACTCACATGTCTGCTCATAATGATTTCTTTGAAATATTAGATGAAGAAAAGAAAGAGATATTAAGACCAGCTGTACAAGGGAGGAAAATGCCAGGCTATTGCTTGCATAGCAGTGGGGTAGATTCCTGCTTGCACACAATATCAATGCCTGCTCAGGCCCTCTTGGCCCTGGCCAATTTTAGGGCCTGCAATGCCCCACAGCAAGGGAACCCTGGTTTTTTCACATTCCCTTTTTGGCTGTGGCTGTCATTGGTAGCCATGCCAGGCCCATGCATACAGGGAAGAGCCTGGCATTCCAGGCTGGGCTCCTCCCCTGCCTAAAGTATCCCAGCAGGGACAGAAAACACCCCGTTTGTCTTTGCAGGGCCATGGAGCTGAATGGGCCATCTTTTGTTACCTTCCATAAAGGTGGGATTGTGTTGGCATGCAATCCCACCCTTGAGGAAGTAACTGCGGCAAAGTGTGGTGGAACCTTTCCACCCCAGAGGAAATCGTTTTCAGGGGAAATCGCCCCCTGTTCATACATGGGAAGGGGCGGAGCATGCTGCTCTGCCACAAGAAGCTGGCGGCAGCCCAGCACAGCCACCACCATGCGTAATCAGTCTAAGTGTTGCAGTTGGACAATCTATAAGGGCAGAAAGTATTGGCTCAGGAACCATAAAATGCAAAGTCCCTAGCACAGAGACTCGAGACATCCCTGTAAAAACTGCCTTCATGTCCCAAAACTGGCACAAATTCTTATTTCTGTGAGAGAACTCACAAAGAATGGCATGACTGCATCTTTTGAAGAAAAATGCTATATCAGCCAGAGGAGACAGTTCATTGCAACTAGCAAAGTGCTCTTGAGACTTGCATACAGAAAGCAAAGTTTACCAAACATTGTGATCACAAGGATTTCTCTTGGTTATGGCACCAATGGTTGAGACAGACACGCTTGTGTATTTGGTCCGCTTGAAAGCCATAATTTAACTAAATGCTGTACGAAAAAAGTGGACGATTCCAAAATTGTAACAAAGGAGAGACAGAATCTGTCCAGTGGCTTAATTAAATATAAGAAGATAAAATGTCTCTTATCACATTTATTTAGACTTTGACTCTGCCAAAACGGTCTCTAGATTCATTTGTTTTCCGTTTTCAGTCTGGCTTTCGTCAGTGGCAATGAGTCCGTCCTTGTTAATGTTTGAAAATATACTAAGGTAAATGCTCTTGTGTAATGGAGAGTCAAGGCTGGGAGATACAGGGCTCCGCTGTGATCTTTTTTAAAGGTCTTAAACTCACCTGGACTACACAATCAAAGATCCATCAATTTTTGCATCCTGGAGGAAAACCCACTCTCTTAGGTCTTTATTATTTCCTAATTCTGCTAATAAATCATCTGGGACAGTCTAATGTGAAATAATGGCATCTATGAAGGCAGAAAGTGGCCCTTTAAATTCTATGGGGCAGAGTTAAAGCACTGATGGCTAAAAGAGTTGGTAGTAGACAGTATATTTTTCTTCCACCATTTTATCAGGGCAAGATGAGCGTGAGCTCTAAAAGAGGGAAGTCCAAGCTCTGCCCTCATCAAGGTGGCCAGGGCCCCTTTGGAAGGAGCTAAGACACTGATCAAAGGAGAAATCAAGAAATATGGAGAAAGTATACATCAGTGAATCTATACCGATAGTACTATGGACAACACACACGACACACCTGCAGAATCTAAAGAACCAGAAGGGGTTGCAGAGCCAAGACTATCAACCAGATCAAAGGAGTACTACCAAGAAGACTTTCTTACCTTACAAAGTCAGAAGTTATACCTGAGCCCCCCACATGGGAAGACATAGCAAGAAAACCTGCATAAGAAGGCGAAACATAGAGAAAACTAACTTCAATAAGAATGTAGTGGTCCCCAACCTTTTTCCGGCTGGGGAGGGGGGGAGAGGGAGGCCCGGGGACCAGGGGGGAGAGGGAGGCGCAGGCCCCGGTACCATGGCGGGTGCAAACGCGCAAGCGCAGAACTTCCACGCCTGTGCATTTGCGCCCGCCAGCGTGCCTCCCTCCCGCCATGGCCCAATACCGAGGGCTCCACGTCCCGGTACCGGTTTGCGGCTCAGGGGTTGGGGAACACTATTGAGCATAGCAGCAGCAAGGAAGAAGCATGTGGAGTATCTGGAAATAAATACATTTTTCTACATAGAGAAATAAAAGAAGATGTTTACATAGAACACTCAAAAGACAAGCAACCTATCTGTAAACTGCAACAGCGCATTTATGGACTGAAACAAGATGCAAGATGTTCAAATGAGAAATTTCATCAAATGCTAACCAAGGAGGGATTTGGGCAAAGCAAGCCAGAACTATTCCTATATTCAAGATACAGCTACAACAAATTCTGACTTATGTTGGTGACTTGATTTTATCCTATAAAGACCAGGAGGGGTGTGATAGAATAGTTCAACATCTGAATCAAGAAGTAGAAGAATCAACCACTACCTTGCAGTACAAGTAGAATGAGAGGAAGATGGAAGCCATCTTTTCAAGCAAAAACACAAAATCCTAGAATTCCGGGATATTAAAGGAGACAAGCCAGCAAGCACTCTTAAGGAAACAAACAACTTGAATCAGCAAGGAAACAGTGAACTTCTGCCTGACAACAAGCAATACAGAGAAGCAACTGGAAGACTGCTGTACATAAGCATATTGATACAGGAGCTGTGAGCATGTTATGAAGAAAAGATGGAATCACCAAGCAAAAGGAACTGGAATGCAGTCAAAAGACTTGCAAAATTCCTGCATGGTGTTGCACATTTGAAAGTTGTTGGAATGTGAAACACCTGCAGTGTGCATGATTGAACAGAATATGAAGAAAGAACGCGGAGATACTACAGACAGGAAGTCAACCAATGGGCATTTGTTCTTCTATAGCAGCAGAGCAGTCAGCTGGAGCAGCAAGAAGCAAGAAACTGTTGCTTTGTCCTCAGCTGAAGCTATGTATCTGCAGCAGAAGCATGCAGACAACTGAAATGGATACTGCAACTACTACAAAACTTTAGGATAGAGGAATCCAAGCCAGTACAACTCTGAAAACAAGTGTTTAGCTGGATGGAGTCGTGTGTGTGTGTGCGTAAATTAATAAAATAAAATAAAACCAAGGGTGCATAAAACTTGTACAGATGAAGATCAACTCAAGAACTAAACAAATGGATGTGAAGCATCACCTAATAAGAAATATGCAAGAAGAAGGGCTTGTTGAGTTAGAACAGCGGTCCCCAACCCCCGGTCCAGGGACCAGTACCGATCCCTGGATCAGTCGGTACTGGGCTGCAGCTCTTCCAGTTTGGTGTAGAGCCAGTTTGGTGTAGTGGTTAGGAGTGCGGATTTCTAATCTGACCTGCCAGGTTCGAATCTGCGCTCCCCTACATGCAACCGGCTGGGTGACCTTGGGCTCACCACGGCACTGATAAAACTGTTCTGACCGAGCAGTGATATCAGCGCTCTCTCAGTCTCACCCACCCCACAGGGTGTCTGTTGTGGGGAGAGGAATGGGAAGGTGACTGTAAGCCACTTTGAGCCTCTTTCGGGTAGGGAAAAGCAGCATATAAGAACCAACTCTTCTTCTTCTTCTTCTTCTTCTTCTTCTTCTTCTTCTTCTTCTTCCCCAGCTGCTGCCTCAGGATATGCCCTGCCACTCTGCCACTGACTTGCCTTTGGTGCTCTCCGGCAGCTGCCATGGCTGGTGCTCCCCCTCGGCGTGGCACTATGC
Organism: Paroedura picta; assembly: GCF_049243985.1. Classification (NCBI taxonomy): domain Eukaryota; kingdom Metazoa; phylum Chordata; class Lepidosauria; order Squamata; family Gekkonidae; genus Paroedura; species Paroedura picta. The sequence goes on along the minus strand of NC_135384.1, from coordinate 19,971,466 downwards.
AGCTGCTGCTGGCAGCGCCCCCCCCCCCCCGCGGGCAGCAGGAAGTCAGGGAAAGTCAGCACCACCGGGAAAGCAAGTGGAGCAGGGGCTCAGGCAGCGGCGATGACGTCCCTTGGCAAAAGGCTACACCCCCGGGCCTCAGTAAAATTGTCAAGCGTTGACCGATCCCCGGTGCTAAAAAGGTTGGGGACCACTGAGTTAGAATACTATCCTACAGGTCAAACAATTGCAGATGTACTCACCAAGCCATTTTCTCGAGAAAAATTTGGAAGTCTGTATAAGATGTTTCTTGTGGATTTTGTACACTAGACCCTCTTCAAGGGATTTCCACATCCATTAAATGTAGTGAAATGCTTACCTTATGTAGTCGTTATATTCCGGTTCCTCCATATGACGTCGACAACATCCAGCATCTGGGCAGTAACTGGCTGGCTACATCCTCCATTTTAAAGTGCTACTCAGGAAATCACATAAAGTGGATTCCCCAACCTATTTAGTGCTAGCTAAGGGAGAGCAACTAGCAGAGGGAAGGTATGGAGGCCCTCGCACCCACCTCCCTCTCCCTTTTTCCCTGGGATAGAAATGTGTTTTTTTTAATGGCTAACTTCCTGGAGCAACGAATAGGCAGACAAATGTGCAGGCGAAGCCAGAAATAATTTTTCGCAAAGTTGTAACACAAAGCATGCCTCTCTAAAGTCCCCCCCCAAAAAAAATCAGGAATTAGATGCATAGGCGTTTAAATGGAGAAGTATGAATTAAAAATTAGCGGGCATCATGGGACTTTTACAGCATGGAGAAAAGCAATTGGTTGCCTGGATTGATTGACAGGTGGAAGTGAGTCACATATAAAGCACGTTGCTCTCTTCCATCATTTGCAGCAGCCATAGTAGAGGCTGCGAAGCGTGAAAAGGCAGCAGACAAAAGCAAGAAAGCAAAAAGAGGGGCTGGGATGCATGATAATATTTAGCACTACGCCATTCAGCTGGCTTAACACTATTTTTACCAATGTGCGGTAATGCCCCCAGTCTTTACTTTCTCACTCATCTACCTCTGTTTCTCTTCTTTCCTATCAAGTATATTAATTTCTAAATAAACTATCTGGTCTTTAATCAGGTTGCGTACTTTTGCTGTGTTAGTTACTCTGCCAACAAGAGGCACTTTTCTTCACTATTCAGCAGGTCTAAGGCAGAGTCTTGCTCTGAAGCAAATTCTTCTCTTGGCCCTCATCTCAAACTGTGATTACCCAGGATCATGCAAAGAGAAATCTGCACACGTTCAGAGTCACTCGTCACTCTCCCTCTCTTTCTCTCTCCCCCTCTCTCATTTTTACTTAATGCATTCTTGGTTCAAGACTTGGCACTGAAATGGTGGCGCTCTTGCTCAAATTAAGATCTGGGGACCACACAAGCATACGCCTTCTACCTCGGTGGTCTGGGAGGCGTCTATACCACACAGGAAATACATGCGTTCTAAATTATCAGCTCGCCAACAAGCAGGATTTCAACAAACTATACATTGTGTTCAATTTTAGACAAGGAAGAGCTCCTCCTTGCTCTTCTGAACTGGAGCTTGGCACAGAAAATGCAGCTGCCATTTCAGCCACTTTCTAGACTATGCAATTCTGCAAGATCTGTCAGTCTTTATATGGAAGCTCCATTTGTCTTCTGTAGCCTCAGACTGGAAGCTTGGGGGATTATGTGGGTTTCCACCCTCTTACTTGCAGGTTCCATATTTATGAGTCCATCCACAAATACAAAGTATATTTTTGAGCTCTGTGTCTCAAAAAGGGCTTTGAGCCTCTCCAAATCAGATTGGGGGACTCTGCCTTACAAGGGGACATACATAGGAGCCCTGCTGATCATGAATCTCAGTAAACTAAACTGAATGGAGCCCAGGTACAAACACTGCTTTTTGTACTAACTGCTCCAAAGTCGGTCTAAAGTCCTTGCTGTAAGGTAAAGGTATCCCCTGTGCAAGCACCGAGTCATGTCTGACCCTTGGGGTGACACCCTCTAGAGTTTTCATGGCAGACTCAATACGGGGTGGTTTGCCACTGCCTTCCCCAGTCATTACCGTTTACCCCCCAGCAAGCAAGCTGGGTACTCATTTACCGACCTCGGAAGGATGGAAGGCTGAATCAACCTTGAGCCGGCTGCTGGGATTGAACTCCCAGCCTCATGGGCAAAGCTTTCAGATGGCTGCCTTACCACTCTGCGCCACAAGAGGCTCTAAAAAAGTCCTTGCTGAGAGAACTTTATTCGGGCTAAATTCTGTAAATTCTGTCAAATCTGGGGCTAAATTCACAAAGAACTGCTTGGTGTCAGTGTGGCTCTCCCAGTGTTCTTGTGATGCTCAGGTTTTCTGTACATCTCCTGCAACACATCCAACAGCAGAAACATGCTTCTTGCACATCATTTCAGACTGCTTCCATGCAGCTGTGGGTAATGACTGTAATCACTGACTATGAAAAACAGGGAATCATCATCTAACAGAAGGCCAAAATACCTGCTTCACTCAAGAGGTGGTAGCCAGTTCAGAAATCAAAACACAGCTAAAGACCCAGAGGCTTCAGTAAGAAGGATTGACTTCACATTTCACAGATAACCCAGCCAGAGTAAGTTTCTTTGCAACTCCCCTGGAAGAGTGTCCCCAAAGGTGGTTGTCATCCAAGGCTATTATGGAGGACAAATCTAACTCCCTAGAACAGGGATTCCCAACAGGGTTGTGCCAGAGCTCTCAAAGGGTTATGTGGCCTTTCCTAGAAGTTTGGATGGCCCCTGACATCACTAGACTTCATGGGAGGCCATTTCCCCTGTGGCTCTACAGGCCTTTCTCTTTCTCCACAATGGAAATGGCAAATGATCAATGGATTGATTGATTGATTGATTGATTGATTGATTGATTGATTGATTGATTGATTGATTGATTGATTGATTGATTGATTGATTGATTGATTGATTGATTGATTGATTGATTGATTGGCTCCCACATCTTAACTTCCAAACCCACTTCTCTGAAGAGACATATCATCACTTCTGAGGGTACCCAAAGCCTGAAAAAATATTTAGGGGGTTGTCCATGATCAAAAGGTTGAAAAAAGCTGCCCTAGAAGAAAGGATCTTAAAGAGGGCTGGTCAGAGAGGGGCCATGTATCTGTACAGGGTAAGGCAGTCATTCCATCTATTGATGTACTCTATTTGTAGTCTTCCTCTCTCACTAAAGTTACCATCCTTTATATTGCAGAAGTTGCCAACAACCTGGGGGGGGGATGACCTGTGCTATAGAGACATGATGTATGGGAACGGGCTTTTCAGCCCCTGGCGAATAACATTTCTCTGGTGGTGGTGATGGTGGAAAGTGCCACCAAACCACAGCTGCCATATGGTGACCCAGTAGGATCCAGAGGTGGTTGGCCATCGCCTGCCTTTGTGATATGATCCTGCACTTTCTCAGTGGTCCCCCATCCAAATGGGTCTGCCATCCAAAGCAGTCTGGCCCTAAGCAAAAAATCTGATGAGATCAGGCTAGCTTGGTCCATCCCGGTCAGGGCAACATCTCATTAAGCCTTTATGAAAGGGACAAGGCACATTTTCTCCAGGCTGTTAGAAACCCTGATTGTTACATATCAAAAAAAATCTGGGCAGCTACAAGAGCTGGTTCCAGAGGGGAGAACTGGGTGAAGTCCCCTGTTAATGTCTTTATGAATACAAACACCCTAAACGAAAGAAAAGCTAGTGAGGAAGATTTGCCTGTGCATCATTCATGCGTTGCTCCTTAGAAGATGAGAGAAAAGTTGATCCGATGTGCAAATCATTAGCAGAACTGAGACAACAGTCTCAGAACTGGGAAGGTTTGGATTTGAATGGACAATGTTGGATCAGAAGCCAGCATGTGCAACAGAAAATCAGGGAAAGAGAGCCAGTGGGTGGCCCGTAGGACAAGAGGGATTTTAACAAAAACACATTTGGAGCTGGAGTTTTGGGGGAGAGGGAAGGGAAAAGAACACAAGACCTCACACACAAACCTCATGGAAACAAGGGTTTGCAAGCCAAACGTAACATGGAGTCCATGTCATGGAGTCGCTTCAGCCAAGATGAATTTCAATCTTGAGTGGTTCTCCCTGTGGAAGGACAACTGGGGACGTTGCCAAACATGCAGATGAGCCACGAACACTCCACTGCTGTTTGACATCTGCAGGCTATTCTAGGAACTATCCCCAGCGTGGGCTGATTCTGTGGCTTCAGCAGAACCATCCCACCCCATGGCAAGCAGAAGAAGACAGGGAGGCTTCCAGATGAGAGGAATCAACAGTTTCTCCCTCAAAACATGTCCAAGGTCACTGTTAGGAGCCAACAGCGGGATCGGGGCCAGACTTAAGTGCCACAGCAGGTGAGAGTACAGGATAGAAAGAAACAGAATCAAACTTCATAGGGCAGAGTGGCCAAACTGTGGCTTTCCAGATGTCCATGGACTACAATTACCATGAAACCCTGCTGAAGAACCACAATTTGGCCACCTCTTCATAGGGTGATCTGCAAGCTTGTGATCAAATCCACAGGGAAAGCAATGGGACTGGAAGCTGGCAGTACAAAGCCAAGGTTGTACAGGTTGCCACCATTTTATGTCTCCCTTTGACAAGACAGATGGGTCCCCTCCTCCATTAGGGCCCAGAACACATGTTCAAGCATTGTATTTATCTCTTGGGAATTCCCTCTCCATCCCTCTCCATTTCAGATGATACGTATTACTTCTAGTCACCATTCCTGCTCCTTTCACTTTGTTACCGTGTTCCCTCAGAGAGAGTGTGACCCTCTTATAGGTCCCTGAAGCTGGTCCATATTGCCTGGTGATGAGGTTTCCCCATGCCCTGGAGGCCAAGGACTCTGCCCTGGTAATAGAGGCTTAAGATGCCACTGTCCATTAAGCCTCTGTTAAAAGCACAGGACAATTTTCTCCATCTTCTTTGTACTTTAGGGTTGCCAGCCTCCAGATGCAAAACCAGTGCAAAACCAATACTGAAGTGCATATTCAGGTATGATAGCTAAAGGTACAATATATTATCAGAAACATGAACTCTAAGTAATCAATTATACAAAAAGGAATTCCCATGGAAAGCGAAGAATAGCGGAACATACAGAATAAACCCTCTCACCTAACATAGCGAAACGTGGATTTTATGCAGTGCTTCAATGCTATTCTTTAAACGCGGATTTATATTTAAACAGCATTATATTTGCAAAGTGCTTCAGTGCATTTGTGTACTTCAGACTGCTCCTTAATTTTGGCCTGAATGACCGTAAATAAATATTGATTGACTGCTCCTTGTCTTTATTGTTGATTCCTTATATGGGACCATCACTGACTCTTAAATGAGAATATTTATCAAAGAAAATGGCTGCTTTGGAAGGTGAATTCTATGGCATTTTACCCTATTGAAGTCCCTCCCCTCCCCGCACCCCACCCTCTGCAGGCTCCAACCTCAAACTCTTCAGGTATTTCCTAACTCGGTGCTGGCAAGTCCTATTGTAAGTACTCTCAGCTCATAATGCAATTAGTAGCAATCTGACTATAAACGTGCTCTGCCCACCTGCCCCTGCCCTCCACTACGCCCATCCTTCTTTTGCCTGGTCTTTAGTGATACTGTTGAGGCTGGAGAAGAGCCTTGCTGGTTTCCCCGATTAGCTGATATCCCTGCCCAGAGATCTGTTCATTTTCACCCATGGTGGAGGGCAAGAATTTCCACCCCAGGCACAGAATCCATTAATGAGAATCACTTGGGCATGAAATTGTGGTCACTGTGGGTGGGCACATAGTTGTGAGTGTCCTGCAGAGTGCAGGGGGTTGGACTAGATGAGCCTGGAGGGCCCTTCCAACTCTATGATTCTGTGATACTAACCCATCTTTCTTATGTCCGCTCTTGTACAGACACTGATAAGAACCTTCCAATCAGTCTAGATCAGACAGAATTGCATTAAAATTACAATATTTGATGTGCCTCCTTGGAGGAGGGTAACTAAATTAGGTGTAAATTTTAATATTAAAATGAGGTGGGTTCACTGACAGAGTAACACCTGGCATTTTGTCAAACACCAATGTCCCCTCTTATCAGTTACCGAGGCAAAGTCTCTAGAAACAGGTGTCTTCAGACTATATGAAACCTCTAGAACACAGAGCTCCAATTTCCGGGGGCCCATAGCATTTTGAGTGGCACAATTAAAATTTCTGCTAGACCAAATACATTTAATACCACCTAAAATTGTGACTGTCCTTCTGATGACATGCCAGCCTCCTACTGCTCCTCAGGGGGGGAGGCCAGGCACACTCTCCCCCAGGCCTCTAATTGCCTGTCAGTGGGAGGGCCAATCAGGCAGTGCTGCTCTCCCAGCCCTCCTCACCACTGGAGAACGGCACAGAACAGCGACTATGCATTCTGCACCAGCCCTACCTCTGTCCCCACCATCCTTACTGCCGGGGAGGAGCCGCCCTGAGCAGGTGAGCCATGGAGCTGAAGGAGGACGCTGACCTCTGGGATAAGGTGACCAGATTTTAACATTGGTAAAGCTGGACAACATTGACCGGGGGGGGGGGGTTCTTGATTAAAAATTTGGTCTATATGGAGCAACAAAAAGTTTCATAGAACGCATAGAATGCAAAAATAGTATTGTAATATATATATATTTAATTTCAACCTAAGTACAATTTGCCAAGAACCCCCAGATGTCCCTCCAAAAGTGGGACAATCTGGTCACCTGACTCTGGGAGGCTGAGAGATGCCGCATGGCCATGTTCCACCACGGCCTGCAGCTCTCCCCCCACGTCGGCAGGAAGGTGAAAGTGCAAGTGTAAATCTACCCTCCTGCCGTACCTATCAATCAGTTCAAAAATCTGATACTACATTTTTTTGAAAGCCACAGTGGGAGGCAGGGCCCAAAGCACAGTGATCATATGCACTCAAGGATTTCTACATTTTGATTAAAAGAGGCAGGAAACCGCGGCCAGAACAAAGAAGCCTACAGTAAAGATGGCTTCATCCGAACTGCGCTGCACCTGGGAGAGCCCATTTGCAGTACGTGATGCCATTCTGCTGCAGGAGCAAACAAGACCAGGGACGGGGAAAGAAAAGCAAGCTGCTGGGGTGGAAGCCCCCCTCCCTCCCTCCCTCCCTCCTTCCCTCTGTGAAGCAGCCATGCAGCCTGCACCTCACTGCTCCTGCTGCACCCCGTCATACTCCGGATCGGGTGAGGGGGTGTCTTGCTCCTGAGGGGAAAGGGCTGAAGCGCAGGCCTCTGCGACAGTACTCCGGAGTACTTCAGTTATCGGCAGGTCTCCTTGGAGGTCTCCTGGAAGCAGCAGGCCTGCTGGCCAGGTCCCTGCTGTGCTCTTCTGTAGGTCCCTGCCCTACTGAGGGAAAGACGCCTCGCCTGGCCTGGCTTGCCCCCTCCTCCTGGAGCCCCACGAGCTGCCACCCCTGTCCATCAGAAACTAGTTCTCACGGGGCTCGTTGAGAAGGGCAGAAGAGGAAATTTGGATCTACAGGAACATGGGCCAACCCAGACATTTCGTCTACAGCTTTACATGCACATAGGTTTGCATGACTAGTAGCAGCTGGGAATGTGCACCCTCTTGTAACGTGGAGTTGTAATAGAGATCTGTGTTTTGATGACTGTTCTGCTTCAGTTTCTCAACTTCCCACCTCCCATCCAGATTGTTTAAGAGTCTAGCTACTGATTCTCTCTCTCTCTCTCTCTCTCACACACACACACACACACACACGCACGCACACAAATAATGTTCGACATATTAAAGACTTTGGGATACTGATTTGCACCAGTAGAACAATGTATTAAACCTTGCCATGTAACATGTTGTCCTCAGTCAGGACTGAGGGGGGGGGGGGGGCTGTTAGACTATTAACAAATTCCTCTCTCTCCAGGATCCACTTCCAAAACCTCCAGGAATTCCCTAATCTGGAGGTGGCAACCCTACAGGAACTTCAAACCTACCTTGAAGGGTTATCGTATGGCAAAAATGAGGAGGGGATAATTCATTTGTGCTATCCTTGCAGGAAGACAATATCTGAAGAGCACTTTCAGCCCTCTGCCCATGAGGATCCTCCCCCCCTCCCAATCTCCAGGTATTCCCCAACCAGAAGATGACAGCCCTAAAAGTGGTCAGTGTTTCCACATAATCCATGACAATGTGATTCTCACAATTTTTTTGTTTACATTGGGCATGTCCATTAAGGTACATGTTGAGCAGAGCCAATTCGGGAAGGGAAGGAGATTGTAAGCCGCTCTGAGACACATGAGGGCTGCTGAGGGACCTTGGACCAGTCACCGTTCTCTCAGTCAGCCCCCCCCCCCCGCCTCACAAGGCACCTGTTGTGGGGAGAGGAAGGGAAGGTCATAATAAGCTGCTTTGAGACACAAGGGGCTGCTGGGTAACCTTGGACTGGACATGGTTCGAACTCTCTTAGCCCCATCTGCTTCACAAAGTGCCTGTTGTGGGGAGAGGAAAGGGAGGCAGTTATAAGCCAATTTGAGACCCCTTAAGGTAGAGAATGAGCCTCTTGTGGCGCAGAGTGGTAAGGCAGTGATATGCTGTCTGAAGCTGTCTGCCCATGAGGTTGGGAGTTCAATCCCAGCAGCCGGCTCAAGGTTGACTCAGCCTTCCATCCTTCCGAGGTCGGTAAAATGAGTACCCAGCTTACTGCTGGGGGGTAAACGGTAATGACTGGGGAAGGCACTGGCAAACCACCCCGTATTGAGTCTGCCATGAAAACGCTAGAGGGCGTCACCCCAAGGGTCAGACATGACTCGGTGCTTGCACAGGGGATACCTTTACCTTTACCTTTAAGGTAGAGAAATGAGGCAGTATTAAAAACTCCTCTTATTTTTCTTTTTTTTGTTACCTTCCAGTCAGCTTCGCTGAAGACCGGTGCACTATGGATGTTCCCCATTGTCCTTGGCCAGACCTGCTAAAGCAACACTCATGAACTCAACCCCCGTCTCTGCATCATTCCTGCTGAGCCACTATTACCCGGAGACAGCATCCCCGGTTCTTGGCACCACCTTCCATTTGCGAACTAGAAAATAATTTGTCGACCGCAGCCCGGCATCTTCTCTCCTCACAAACCCACAGGAAAGAATTTATAGAGCCTTCTCGTGCCTGCGGCTGGAATCACGGAGGATGTGGGCAGGTTCGGCTGCGTATCAACAACAGGACAGGACTTCTGGGGCTGCTGCCTTCTTGCAGAAATCTGTTTGAACTCCCTGCCTGGCTTCACACACAGTCTTTTTCCAGCACTCTTGGCCACGAGGTTTGGAAGCATCTCAGGCCCCTAACTTTCTAGGGACTACCTGAAAGGGTTGGTCTCTCGGGGCCATGAAGTTTGTTGGCTGAAAACATGGGTGACTGGCATGAAAAGAAGAGGCTAGAGCAGGGGTAGTCAAACTGCGGCCCTCCAGATGTCCATGGACTACAATTCCCACGAGCCCCCTGCCAGCGTTCGCTGGCAGGGGGCTCCTGGGAATTGTAGTCCATGGACATCTGGAGGGCCGCAGTTTGACTACCCCTGGGCTAGAGCATGCATTCGTAATGATGGGCCACTGTGATGTCTCATGTCCTCTCTGTGTGCCAGTGCGCTGTACAGAAGTTGTTGCAGAGTTTCCCGCTATAGGCACACTATTTCCATAAGGATCGGTTTCTGCACAGGAAGCAATAAAAATCTTTGGCTGAGGCAGTCAAATCCCCTGAGGCTTACAAGCATTTAATGTTTGGAAAGATCAGCTGTCTAATAGCCAAAGAGAGCCCCCTCCCAGAGATCCCTGGTTTTCAGGGGAAATATGAAAAAGGGGGATAATAAAAAGCCACAATGTTAAATGTATTCTCTGTGCAATCACAGTCACGATAACAAAGAAAAAAAGTTTGTGTAAGTGGGTTCGTGGGAAGAACATCAGGCTACTGGGCCAACAGACAGCTCTTTATTGGTGATCCCAGTAATGAGTACATGTTGTAGTAGAAACGGAGGAGAAAAGAAGACTGAGAAACCCTTTAGAACTCCCCCCCCCCCAAAACACACACTTTTATACACAAAGCAGACAATAGGTCTCCATGCCATTGGCCGGATTAGCTCTGATTGGTTTAACCTGATTGGTCAGTTACGTGTCTGGTTGGATCCTGCCGGGGACCCCAGACCCAGTCCTTGGCAGATCCACATACCCCATAGTTAAGTAGCATTTTGGAAGCTGTAACAATCCTAAATTGTCACTCCCTATGGGGTGAGGTGAACTGAAAGAGTAGCAGACGTGGGAAGGGAGAGGGGAAGGAGAAACGGCTGGAGCAATGGAGTTTCTAAAAGGAAGGAAACAGCAGGTGGGATGAGTTGCTGGGAGGGGGAGAAAGTCCAAGTGAGGAGTTAAACAAGGGAGGGGGAGGGGGGAAGATTGGGAGAGTGAATGGATGAGGAGGGATGTGTATGGGAGAGAAGCAGAGCAGAGTTCGGTGGCCAAGAAGAGTCAAAAGGAGATTAGAGGGAGTAGGGAGCAGTGAGGAAGGGAACTGGGTTTTTCCCTCCCTGTCAGTCCCTGTGGGTCCTCCGCTTGTAAAGTTCCTATCTAAAATATAAAGTATAAGTGGAAGTTTTTAAAAACGCCTCTCTTTTTTTTTAGAAAAAAAATTGGGACTTTATGCCTCCATGCGGAAACAGTCATGGTAAAGAAGCTGAGAGGAAGGACAGCAAATTAGGGTCTGAGAAGCCCTCTATTCAAAGAGGCCTGGTGCTGCCCAGATCAATCCAAAGACGTTCAGTCCACAATACCAGTCTGTCCCAGTCACCAGATGGAAGTGGATCAGTAGGGGGTTCTCCTCCCCTGGTCACCCTCGGGAAAGAACACTCTGTGCCCACAGGCCTCTGATGTTACAGAAAGAACACACTGACCTTTGCCATCAACTGGAGCTCCCAGCATTGTACAGTGCAGAACTCTGGGGGTTGTTTTAAATCTATTGTTCATAAGCTGCTTTGAGGCTCACCGGATCAAAAGGCAGAATATGAGTCTTTGGTTCAGACATGGAGCATCTGGTTTGCATGCAGAAGGCCCCAGGTTCAATCCCTGCCATTTCTGCTTGAAAGGGACAGATTGTCCATGATGGGAAAGAACTATACAGGAAATTCTCGCAAGCTCCTGACATTCAAGCAGGTAGCCGTGTTGGTCTGAAGTAGTGCAACAAAAATTGAATCCGATAGCGTCTTTAAGACCAACAAGGATTTATTCAAGGCATGAGCATTCGTGTGTGTGTACACTTCCTCAGACAAAATAGAGCAAGGATAATGAGAGTACAGATATATAGAAAAGGTACACACACAAATTAGTAAACTGTGTCATTGTATCCATATTATGCCAGATGATAATTCTTTGCTAAAACAGCTAATCAGTCCTTTTGAGTTCAGGTGTAGTTCACAAAAACATAGGAGAAATAAAACTGTCCATGTCAGTAATTAATGGCAGACACTTTCCCAGTTGTGAAAAGAAATAATTAAAAGAGACTAGTTGCTTCCCCTAATAGGCAAGAACCAAAAAGATACATTTTATTGGAGCTCATACATTTAAAAACACTAAACTGTCTGATGGCGCACACAAAATATCTGGGTGAATACATCACTATTGCCAAGTTTTTAGGACCAGTGTTTTGACTCAATGAAAAGGGTAGGTTCATGTGTTCATGCTTGGAGGAGGGATACTGTGGTTCATTAACACAACATCTGCTTTGCAAACAGAAGGTCTTAGGTTCAATCCCTGGCATTTCCAGTGAAAAAGATTAGGGGATACAAAGAGACCTCCTTGCTCAAAACAGATGCCTAGTCAGAGTAGACAGTTTTGACTAATAGGTATTGAGCTGTCTCTATCAGGCAGTTTCCTGTGTTCAATATAAACTGTTTTAAGGAAAAAGTAGTATTAATACAAGCAAAGCAGAAGTTGGGAACTTTGATTCAGGTGATGTGTTATACTGGTCCCAGATCTATCCCCTGGTTCACTCTACATTACAGGTCTGGAAATAGGATTCCCAGCTTTGGGATAGGAAACACCTGGAGACTTTGAGGGTGAAAACGGGTGGGATTTGGGGCAGGGAGGGACCTCAGTATAATGCTATGAGGTCTGTTGAATCCGTGGATCAAGAACATGCAGACACTGGAATTGCTACACTTTATTGGTGACAACACATAATACAAGGGAATACCAAGACTTCACTAAAAATCCCCCAAACAAACCCCACAGTATATTCAGTTAGGGACAATAGATAGGCCCATGGTTGCAGGTGATTGGAGATGCCATGTTTAAACTGATTGGATCCACGGAGGATCTGGCTGTGTGCTGGCCAGTCAGACTGCGGCTACTCGGTATGAATCCACTGGCTCCTGTGGGTAAGCCATGAGCCATTTGGTGGCTCAGAATCTTCATTCTGCCTTGGACCTCAAACTCGGTCCTTGGCAGGGCTGCATACACAACACCCCTCCCTCCTAAGAAAGTCCTGTAGCTACCAGGGAACTGTCTGTGTGCGCGGGGACCTCCAGGGTTCTGCAACAGTGAAGGCTGGAGGTGAAGATAAACCCAACATGGGCCAAGAGTCCACCCTGGCTGGAGTTGGGGCAGCCATAGGGACATGGAAGCCACCAAAATGGCCTGGATGACAATGGTGTTGGTTGAGGTGCCCAGATGGGAGACTCCTGTGTGCATGTCTGGGTACAAAATTCCATGGTCCCAGCACCGTAGCTGGACAATGTGCCAGTGAAGGTTGAGGCTGTCCAGTGGGTAGACCTGGTAGGTGGCCCTGGAGACCATGGCAGTGATCCAGTTGGGCCTGTCTGTTTAGTTCCAAGCGAACACTGGATCATCAGGGCCAAATGAATGGGTCATCAGTGTTGGTACATCCGAGGAGCACCTGTTGGGGCAGTCCTCCAATTGGTCCAGGTGGAATCTATCAAAGAGGGTTGTTAAATGCTGGTTCATTTGTAGCTCCCTCATCTTGCATGGAAGTTCCATTAATGGTTTCCAGATAAGTCTGCTCCAGGGTGATCTGTGGAGGGGAGAAGGTGGCCCTTCAGGAAGGAAACTGGCCCAGAGAAGGAATGGAATTTGTAAGTGGCCTTCTAGCAACAGAGATGCACACACAAGTTCTGGAAAAGCATCCAAATAAAACAAACTTTCATGTTGCAAAATGACACAAGAAATAAATGTGCTGTATTCAGCTTGGGCTAGAGCTCTTGTGCAGTGGGAAACACAAGGAAAAGACTATGGTAGCTACTTGTGCTTAAAGGTAAAGGTAAAGGTATCCCCTGTGCAAGCACTGGGTCATGTCTGACCCCTGGGGTGACACCCTCTAGTGTTTTCATGGCAGACTCAATACGGGGTGGTTTACCAGTGCCTTCCCCAGTCATTCCCATTTACCCCCCAGCAAGCTGGGTACTCATTTTACCAATCTCAGAAGGATGGAAGGCTGAGTCAACCTTGAGCCGGCTGCTGGGATTGAACTCCTAGCCTCATGGGCAGACAGCTTCAGACAGCATTTCTGCTGCCTTACCACCCTGCACCACAAGTTCAACAGGTTTGAGGCAATAAAACATAGAGTATTCCCTGATTGGAATAGCCCAGGCTCTCAGAAGCTAAGCAGGGATGACCCTGGTTAATACTTAGATGGAAGACAACAAGGAATACCAGGGTCATGACACAGAGACAGACAGACACAACCAAACTGTCCCATAGACCCAAGCTCCAATGAGGTAGTGAAAATGTCATTAAGTTGGACCTGACTTACAGAGACCTCAAAGGGTTCTCAAGGCAAGAGAGATTCAGAGGTGGTTCACCATTGCCTACATCCACAAGGTCTCCCATCCAAATACTAAGTAGGAATGACCCTGCTTAGCTTACAACCTTTGACATGATGGGCTAGGCTGGGCCATCCAGGTTAGGTCAAGCTCCAATGTACATCCATGCACAACCAAACTGTGAATAGGTGTTCTCATATGCACACAATCTCCAATGTGCATTCATGTGCAGCCCAACTGTGCACCGGTGTTTTCCAGCAGACACTACATGAGCCATCTTCCTCTTTAAATATCTTGAAGGCTGTAGCACTTTCCTGCTCCCCAAAACCCTTTCCTCTCCTTGCTTGAGGAGTAAGCAAGGCTTAAGTCCCTACAAATAGATTCTTTTACCCCTCCCCTCCAAATGAAGATGTAATTATGTTCAATTGAAGACTTATTTCAGGCTTAAGGAGGTTAGGAGAAATAAATGACAGACTGAGCTTTTCTGGCAATGCTGGATTTGCACGAGAATGAAATGAGTTCTTTTACAACTGAGGGGAGGAAGGAAATGGAGACGCGGAAGGAAGGAAAGGAGGAAGCAAAGATTAGATGCAAATAGTCTCAGAGGAGCCATGCTGTCCCAAGGCCATTGCCGCAGGGATGTTCTGCATGGAAGAATCTGAACAGGGATGACCTCATCGGCTGTTTGTCTGGCCAGGCAGGAGCTGTTGCTTAAGTCATGGAAATAACCCTCTACCACAAGCACTACAAGAATTGGCAACGTGATAAAGAATCACATTGTTTTAACGTGGGGGCTCAATAACCCAACATGTAAACAGAACTGGCCAGGACAGCCTGGTTGTGTGTGTGTGTGGGGGGGAGGTCGCAGAGGACGTGAATAGACTGATATAGCTGTAAATACCTCAAGTGCAGGCTGGGCTAAGCCCACAGCGTTCAAGAGAGAAGGTGAAAATACCCTTGGTCCATCAATAGAGTGCCAGGGCCCCGAAAAGTTGAGCAGCAGCAGCATATATTATATATTAAAGTGCAAATATTTATTTCAATACATGTGTCCATATAACATTTTAAAACATCAACATATATCACACACTACTGCACAAATCCAAAACATTTTGACACATGGATAAATAACCAAAACCCAGAAAACTAAACGCGTTTCAACCCCTCTTGGGGTGGTTTAATATTTAAATACACTCATGGGGACTATAAGTTGGTAAACAATCCAAAATAAATACAAATATATTATGAAGAGCATCTTTATGCAATAAAAATCTATTAACTGTGTGTGTGTATGTGTTTTAGGGTGATAATTACTCACATGAATGAAGAGGCTCCCACACTTATAAAATGTATCCAAATATATATCTTGGAACCCCCCAATTAAAATATTTATTCTTCAAAGTGCCACCCTATGAAAATTTCAATATATAAAGTTAATTCATTATAAAAATCCAAGGAATGTTCTTATTAAAAACCTTTTATATGCATATACACACCTTATTGAAGCCCTCATTCAGCCTGACTATATTCTCATGTGTCTCATAGAATGTAGGGGAAAAGTGACTGGGGAAAAAAAAAAGTTTAAATCCTATCTGCTGTCCTACTGTCCTACTCAGGATCCACCCCCAAAATCTCCATGTATCCTCTAACCAAGAACTGTCCACTAAGGTCAGTCTTTGACTGCTCTAAGTAGCAGCTACTCTTTCATATCACCTGTGGTCTGATCCAGGGATAGTCAAACTGCGGGCCTCCAGATGTCCATGGACTACAATTCCCATGAGCAAACGCTGGCAGGGGCTCATGGGAATTGTAGTCCATGTACATCTGGAGGACTGCAGTTTGACTACCCCTGAACTCTGATCCTTTTGGAGATAGCAGGGATGGGATCTGGACCTTCTGCATGCCAAGGGATGGAGCAAAATCCCTCTCAACCCAACCTCCCAACAGGATTCACAGCCAGGGATTGTTTTCTAGGCAAATGCTGAATGACAGACCACAGGCAGTGGAACGGGGCCCCTGAGACTGGGCCAAGTGCTCAGTATTCCAAGCATGCACCTGCAGTGTGGACAGCAACTTTGAAATGTCCCGAGGAGCAGCTGTAACCACATGTTTGTGGACAAGAACTTGTCACCTCCATCTTGGCGGTGAGGCGGCTGTAGCCTCTCCCTCTGCAATTGGTTTAGAGAGATTAGAAGTGACCACTGTTCCCAAAGGTACACATGGAAACAGACATTGTGCCATCTCCTGACTTAGCACAACTGGCCTTATGGTTTGCTTTGAGATTAAGGCACATTCGCAGTCATTGCTTTTAATTGTTTTAAGGGATAGCTCAATGGATTTGGTCTCATCCTGAAGTGTCAAAAGTGCCAGGCTTCTGCCACAATTCCTAGCAACTGTTAAATGTGTAGATGTTAGGAACATATGCCTAGTTTAATTGCTCCTGTGGCCAGCTCTGTTTCCTTTCATTTTCACACTTTCCCCTGTATTCATTTTTGCCTGGTGCTGAAAACTCAGCGGCCAGGCCTTGGAGTGCATTGCTCCCTGGTCTTTGCTTGGGCATTGAAAATTTCCCACATCTCATGGGTTCTCACAGGAGGGGAGGGGGGTTGAGTGTGGGGTTAAATGCTAAACATACTTTGTTGTATTTCAGTTCTATCAAGGTATTGTTTGGGTTAACTTGCTTGTTCTGAATAAACTTGATATTTTGCACCAAGTCAAGGATTTGCAGAAACCTAACATAAAGACTGTTCTCCCAAGTCTGAGATTCTGGAGATTTGTGAAGAGATGACTAGGCACGTCTCAGCTGTGGAGGAAAGAAAAGATCTGATTGTCAGGCCCACTGTCAGGATGAGCTGCAGACTGATTTTGGCTAATGGAAATCCAGGAGATTAATAAATATAGAACAATTTTCAACCATGAGATGTAGATGGCAGGTGAGGAAGTGGAGATGAGCTTTCTAGCTGGCAAACACCAAGTGTGTAACATCTAGCTGACTTTATTTCCCTTCCACTTCACAGGTGTTTAAGGCCTTGGCATGCCAGAGGCATGAGCCCTTGGGCAAGAGCCAAAGGGATCTTGTTCTTCAGGTCTTAGGCTGAGGGTCACAGTCTTGAACTAGCAAGAAGATTAATCAGGAGAGAAAGGGAGATCAGCTCCATCCCCTACCCTTTTCTTGTTTATCGTATTTTCTGTATAGTAATCTAAGCTCCTTTGGGTCCCCACTGGGGTGAAAAGCTGGGCACAGCTAATTAAATCAGTAAAATAAATAGACACAGGGCAATGGGATTATGGTTCCTATCCCTGCTCTGGCAAATGCCAGAAGATTTGGGGAATATTGCCTGGGGGAGCACAGTTTCAAGAGGAAGTGACATCACTTCCGAGTGCTGCTCTAGGAAGTTCCCCTTATCTCTGTGGCAAAGACCAGAAAAGCTAGATGAATTTCCTAGGGTCATTCCACACCCGATTAAAGAACTAGGAATCTTACCTTTTGCAAATGCCATATTTTTGGAATTTCGCACAACATTGTAAACATCCAGCATTACATCTGCAAACCAGCTGCAACATCCTCCATTTTAAAGCACTTGCAGGAGAATCCACAAAACTGGATTACCCCTGCTATGTAGCGCTAGTAGGATGAGAGCAGCCAGCAAGACACTCGCACAAGACATGTGCATGATCAAAGTGGCTAAAGTAGTGAGATTTCCAGCTCCAGTGCCTGCCCTTGAGCCCTTCTCCCCCTCTCTTCACCCAGAATGGGGTTTTCTATTTAAAAAAGAACAACTGCCTGGAACAACGAATAGACACACAATCGCTTGGCAAAGCACAAAATAAACTTTTCCCCACCAGTTTGCCCATAAAGCATGCCTCTTCCCCACCAAACAAACAAATCCCCCCCCCAAATTTTGTTTTAAGGGTCAAGGCTCTGGATTCCAAGAGGGCTTGCAGTGAAAGGAGCCCTATGCATCCATGAATATGCATTTGAATGAACAAGTCACTTTTAAAAAAAATTGCAGGCATCGCGGTCCCTTTAAAAGAGGGAAAAAGTTGATTGGCTGCCTGTCTTGATTGACAGGTGGAAGAGAAGAGCATGTCTAGCCCATTCCCCTCTTCCACCATTTCAAGCAGGCATGCAAAATGCCAGGAAGCACTACACGGCAGCAGAAGAGCCAGCCGGTGGGGAATTCCAGGAGGTGTGGGGTTTTTTAGCATTACACCATTGCAAGGCTTTTTTTTTCTGTGTGGACTGGCCCCTAGAGTGTCACCACTTATGCCATTCTCCTCCCATTTCTTATTCCACTCCTCAAATTATAAAAAGCGGGGGAATGAGGGATGAGGACTGTTTGATGGCAGCAAGAGAATGATTGTGGTATACATGAAATATGAAAGTAATCTAAATTTCCTTCCTATGACTTCTTCAACCCGCTCTTTTTCTACATCTCAGTCAACAAAGCCAGATAAAGCTGGGGCAGGCAGTAGAAAAACTAAGATGGCAGTGCCACAGTTGTACCCCCAAACCAAGGGTTTCATGGCAGCCCCGGAAGGGTTTCCCAAATGGGTGGGAGTTAATTAATTTTTAATATCATTTTTCAATTTGTTAAACATTTATCAGGTGATATGACCATATATGGTCATGTTGACCTCCCCCCCCCATCCCAAAATGACCAATGACAGGGCTGGAGGGGGTGGGGAGGGGCCCCAGGTAGGCATGTACACAACTATGATTTCCAACCCTATTCTGCATGATTGAGCCACTTCTGGAGTTTCTTGAAGCCTGAAGAATGTTTTAGGGGTTTCTCAATGGTAAAAAAGTTGAGAAAGGCTGCCCTAGGACATGTCCCAGCTCCATTCTAGGCATTGAGGAAAGAACGGCCTACAAACAAGTGCAGCTGTCACAAGATAGATTACATTTGACCCTCTAAACCTGGGCTCTCTGTTGCCTGGACAGATTTTTATCATTTTTGAAGAAGATCCTTCCTGTTTCACTGGTGAAAAAAAATAAGCCAAGTTCTGTCAGTATTATGTATCCATTTTACATCACTGTGACCACATTGACTTGCAGGAGGGCATTCATTATGTGCTGGAATAAGATGCGACACCAATGTTGGGATAAACAAGGCCACAGGAGGGTGGGCACAGCATGGGGGAGGGAGCCTGACCAAGCAGTCAGCAGACTGCACCAACAACCCACGGAGTCCAGAGGCGCCCTGGGGACCCACACCGTTCCCAGCCAGGAGAGCAGATCCCCTTGCCTACTGAAGTCCGCCACTAAGGGAAGCAACCTATGCAGGGTGATAACGGGTGTCCACCTCATTTGGCTGTCACCAGGCCACCTGGCAAACGAGCCCCTGGCCTCCCAGCTGGGTAAGCTGCGCTCGTATATGCGCTGCCTCGTAGAGAGGCCCCCGAACCCCAGGGAGTCCGATCACACACCGGACTCCCTACCAACAGGCTCCATCTCATGCAAACCCGCCACAGAATGAGGCCAAACAGGCCGCGTTCCCGCCAACCCTCCTAGAACCACTTCCACACCACCAGGGAATAAAACTCCACCTGCATTCCCAGTCCGGCCATCAGACCACATGGCCTGGAGAGAACAACCAGCCTGTCGGGCAGTCCAGATACCACTACCCTTGGATCACAGCCCAATCTGATGATCAGACTCCTATGCTCCCGTTGTTCCAGGGAGACCTAGCCCCAGATGAACTGCAATAACTGCAGGGTGCCTGCGTGTTGGGCCTCCAACATGGCAGAATCTGGCC
Organism: Paroedura picta; assembly: GCF_049243985.1. NCBI lineage: Eukaryota > Metazoa > Chordata > Lepidosauria > Squamata > Gekkonidae > Paroedura > Paroedura picta. The sequence continues at coordinate 19,951,885 of NC_135384.1, read as the reverse complement.
ACCTCATGCCATGATAACCTGGCCAAGTTTCTGGATGCTGGTTCTAAGTCCCAGGTGCGTGACGTCTTTCTATCCTGCTGTATGGTCAGCACTGACTGCATGCAGCATTGTCCTGGATGACATGCATGCCCCTGTACTCAACGTTCAACAGCTTGGCCCAACTGTTTGTGTCCCAGGAGGCCTTGCCAGGAGGTCATCAGGTCCATCAACAGAGCATCTGCAGCCAAGGACATTCAGTCATCGACAGGGCACTTGTTATGGGAAGCCTTCCTCCTAATGGTGCCCTGGCATGCGAGCTACGCCTTGCCACGGTGTCTAACCAGGTGAAGTGAAGGCGGTCTCCAAAACCCCAGGGCAGGGGGGCATACAGGGGGGCATCCTGCAGCATCTACAGCTCATCCAGCATACAACACTCTGCCACCACGTCTGACACTGGCATCATTGACATCCGACCTGGAACAGTTCAGAAGGTAGACAAAGGGATTAGACCCACATCCCTACTTTGTACCAAGTGAACTCCATCCGCTGGCCTGCTGACTGCTAGGGGATGTGTGTGTGTGGGGAAAACAACAGTAATCATATGACTGAGTTCCCGTGGATGCCATCTGCCAATGAGGTTGGAGAGCAAGGAAGAAAATCAAGCAGCGCTCCATCCGCTTAGGTGCAGCGAACCCTTTTCCATTGAGACAGGGGTCAAAACTACCGCTGAATCCGAAATATCCCCAAAACTGTCAAAGTGAAAAAACTTGTTGACACAAGCACATGCATGTGAACTGAGGCATGTGGTTCAAGACTGTGCCACAGGCTTGTGGGTAGTCATGATTTCGTTTACCTTCCCCATCTCTAACCAAAACAGACTCTGGGAAGAAGAGTTGGGTCTTATGTCACTTGTCTCTACTCAAAGGAATCTCAAAGCTAAAATAATATGCACAATCAATAATTATATTTATATCAAACCAAATAATAATATTATTTGTTCTACTTATATAAATAGATCCTTGAAAACAGCAAAAGCTAGCTAGATACCATTTTGGCTTGACCTTAATATACTAAAGAAATTTTCGATAAAGTAGAAGAAGAAGAAGAAGAGTTGGTTCTTATATGCCGCTTTTCCCTACCCGAAGGAGGCTCATAGCGGCTTATAGTCGCCTTCCCATTCCTCTCCCCACAACAGACACCCTGTGGGGTGGGTGAGGCTGAGAGAGCACTGATATCACTGCCCGGTCAGAACAGCTCTGGCAGGAGTCTCAAAGTGGTTTACAGTCACCTTCCCTTTCCTCTCCCCTGTGGGGGAGGTGAGGCTGAGAGCGCCCTGATATATTAGATAGGCGGTTAGAGCAGCTTTTTCAGTGCTGTAATGAGCCCAAGATCACCCAGCTGGCTGCATGTGGAGGAGTGGGAAATCAAACCCAGCACACCAGAACAGAAATCCCCCTCCTAACCACTGCACAAAGCTGGGTCTTGGTGTAGGAGAAATCCCTGATCTGACATCTTTGCAGTGCTATGATGAGAGTCCCCAGTTGGTTGCAAGTATTACAGTGGGAATAAAAGCCGAGCTGACCAGATAGCATCAGCACCTGTGCCACGTCCCTAAGCTGGCTGCAGCTGTGCCAAGCCTGTTTGTATCTGGAATCTGGAGTAGCAGGCTGACCTCCTGTCCCAGGCAACTGGAGTAGGTTGGGGGGGGAGCTTTCCATCCCCTGCCCCTGTTGCCTGTTGCTGGGAGGGGGCTTGCAGGGACTCTCACTAAATGGTGACTGCCTGCTGGCCAGTTGATCCAACCCCATGTTGCCATGGGCCACCCTGACATTTGATTATATATTATTCATTTGCTCCTCAATGAAACAACGGGGATTCAAGGCCCTGGGAGCATCTGGCTACAATCATCCCACCTGGGAGACCAAGCGTGAATGCAAGAAGCCACCTTGACTGCTTCTGACTCTCATTCAGGTGCAGGCAATATAAACAGGCCAAGCTGACGGCAGCTCTCTCTCCTGTAGAGGTCGGACACATCAACCCCGGCCAGGGTTGCTAACCACAGGTTGGGCAAAGGAGTTCCCACTTATCTCCAGTCTACAAAGATCAGGTGCCTCAAATGGTATCTTTGAGGGACAGATTCTATGGGATACTATAGCATGTAGGAGAAACGGAAGTTAACAGAATGTCATCACATTTGTGCTGAGTTACCTTTTTTCCTTTCCCAACTCCATCTCACACCCCCTCCCCCAGGCACCCCCCTTAAATCTCCAGGAATTTCCCTAGTCAGAGACTTGGTATTGCCATGGGTATAGCCAGAAATGTAGGAACACAGTAGCAGTTCTTGACCAACAGGAGCATAGATGATATCTTTGTGCACAGAAACAAAGCTAGCCTTGGCCTCTTAATTAAGGATGCCAAAAAGAGAGTCTAGAGCAGGGGTGGGCAAACTGTGGCCCTCCAGATGTCCACGGACTACAATTCCCATGAGCCCCTGCCAGCAAATGCCGCAGTTTGTCCAGCCCTGCTCTAGAAACTCAGAATAGAATAGCCTTGGAGAGGGGCAAGGAAGCAAAGTAGTGACATAATTATACATACCTCTTATTTACCTCTTATCTAATGATGATTGTTATGTGACCTATATGTTGTCACTGTATGTATTGGCTTCCAAGAAGATCCATTCAAAACTTTTGCCCTGATCTTCAGCATGTTGTATTCATTGCTATATCTGGTTTCTGACAATTTCAACCTTGTTTTTATTGTAATATTTATTACTGTTCAGGCAGCTATTATTATATTGTTATGGTGGATGATATAGTTTTCTGTTGATTTAGTCAATGTTAAGAATGTAATAGTTCTGTTTTAATAAATGCTTTACGGGAAGCAGAGATTTTTCTAATGATACCAATTGTGCACTATACTCATAACAAACCTGAATCATTACTGAGATGTACATACCTCTTTCCAGAAATTAACTAGACACCTAGAGTTGTTTATGTACATGCCTATATCTGAATTCAGCCTGGCCTAAGTAACAATATGGCCTCAGGGAGGACCCAGGCAAAAATGTAAGATGGTTAAACTACGGATGAGACAAGAGTCAAATAAAGGACTCCTTGATTATTTTTATTTACTTACTTAGAAGATCTATATGCCACCTCCCATATTCATGATTCTGTTGCTTAGCAACTATGGTTCCTTCCTGCTTTCCATCTCTGGTTGTGGAAAGTGCCTTCAAGTCAAAGCTGACCTATGGTGACCCTGGTGGGGCTTCCATGGCAAGAAATGGTCAGAGTTGATTTGCTGTTGCTTGGCCCCACATCATGACCTGGTATTCTGTGGAGGTCCCCCATCCAAATGCTTCCAGCGCTGACCAGCTTAACTTCTGAGACGGCCTGAGCTGTCTAGGTCAGGGTGACCATCTTTGTTGCTCATTCCCATTTATTTGCCATTTTCTTACAGTGCCCAGAACCAAACTCAGTATTAGTCTAGATGAGATAAGATCTGGCCATTTTTTTCACTGACCTATGCTACTCCTTATCACAGTCCCATCCCATGTGACTTTTGCCCATGCTTCAGGGAGGATCATCAGTATAGTGTTATCGGGGTGCTCAAGGGTAGACCTCTCATTCCTTTTCCTGCTGCTGAAATGCTGGCTGGATCCAATTCAAGGTTTAACTAGTCTGAAAAGGAAATGAAACAGCTACTTATGTTGACTGGAATACTCTGCTTGTATTGATGAAGCTTGAAATCACAGCCCTGTTTTGCATCTGCTAACACTTATGACTCACATTCAATTGCAAACTCAAGACCCTCACTGCTGCCAAACCTGGTATCACCTGTCCTTTATCTCTGCAATTGATTCTTTGTGCCAAAAGACAGAACTTTGATATCCGATAGCAATGTGATTGTTTTGAACTTTCCCTGCAGGGTGTAACTTGGTACACTTGCTCCTTGGAGAAATTAGGTAACAGCTGGTACAATCAGTTCTCTTTGCCCCATGCCCCTCTGCCCCCATGGGATGGTTTATGGAAGGCTGAAACAGATCCTTCTCCAGGGCAAGGTAGTAGACCAGTTGACCAAATGGTTCTCGCCATAGCATTTGGGTTTCACTCCCGCCCTGCCCCCCGCCCCAAATCATCACTCTTCCTTTTCACAAATATAATTTTATTAATTTAAAACTCTTAATAATATATCTGTATAACTCTTAAACATGCTACATAATTCTGGAGCAGTGTTGCCTAGTTGCGATAAGGGGAAAAAACACCAAAGAAACAAATAGCATAAATACTTTTTACAGTTAAATAAATATGCCTTTCAGTCTTGGAAAATAGAACATTTTCGCTGCCAGGTCCGTTGTCCATCCCACTCAGATGCAAAGATCCACTGAGGTTTTTAGAAAGTCACAGGAGAGCAAACAAAGGAGCATGAAGAATTGTGGACAGGGAAAGGCATCAGGGGCTGGATTTGTGCTGCAACACTTTGCTCTTTATACCAAACCGCCCTGCAAGTAGGGACTGCCCCACGACAGCCAAAGCAGGGAGCAGAAGTGGCCTTGAGCTCCCCAGGAAACAGGCAAGAGCTTTGGGCTGCCCACGTCCACTTGGGCTGGAGTTGCCATTAATCTCCAGACTGCAGAGATCAGTTCCCCCAGAGGAAAGAGCAGCAGGAGGGCAGATTCTATGGCATCCCATCTCTGCTGAGTTCTCTCCCCTCCCCAGAGTCCACCCTCTGCAGCCTCTGCCTTCAGATCACCAGGGAGTTTCCAGTCTGAAGCTGTCAACCCTACATATGCTTGACTGAAACATTCTTTAGTACCAGCCAAAAGTGGTCTTCCAGAAGACCCTACCAGGCCAGTCCACATCCCACCCCTCTTTCTTGATCTTCACCAAATAATCTCTTAAAATATATATGTTTACATCCATCTCATTGATGTTGCTTTCTTTTTCTCCTGCGTTATGTGCTCTTGTCCCTAACAAAGACACAGTTTCAATAATAAATTGGCCCATTTCTTTGGCTTTTCAGTCCCATGCACTCCCTAGGCCAAGAGACTAGTGTATAAAGAGGTGTGCAATATAGTCTGACTTGAAAGCCCTCTTCCCTCAGCCCTTGGGCTTTTGCAGAATGCCTCCCCAGTGGCTCCAGGAAGGGAAAGTACTGTCTGCAGAGTACGATACACATATCTTTGGCAATGCTGCAGTGCAACAAGGCACTGTGCATGCATCAACGCATTAATATACAGCCCAGTGAAAAGCAAAGGACAGCCGTGTATTATGGGGTGCCATGGAAATCTGCAGGCGACTGCAACACCCTTGCTGATGTTGTGCCAGTCTGAACTCATGTTTCTTTTAACAGAATGGTGTTGGTCCTCCTTCTGACCAAATAAGGGCAAGGAAGTCTTGAAGAACGTAGTGGTGTGTGGGAACCGCCTCTTTCGGTATGATGTCATATGACACCTCCCCCACTCAACTCTTAAGCCAATGGCTGCTTCTTTGAGCTCAGTTCCACTCCAACCCCCCATTCCTGCTATTCAAGGAGTTTCTGGTAGCTTTTGATGGCATGGATAGGGACAACCACTGTACCCACAGTTATCCCCTCTCTCATATTCATCCATCAAAAAGGAAGGGCACCAGGCAAAAAAAAAACCCTCTCAACTTCCAGGCTGGGTCTCAGGGTGGGAAAAAAAACCCCAAGCTAGTAGGAGTTCTCGAGTTCAGGCTGCTTGGCCTTACTGCCCCTGGCCCTTGAGAGGTGGACTTTTCTGTTCTTCTGAGGCCGGGCAGTCTCTTTGCTGAAATCTTTCAGCTGGGAGCGGTTGTGGTAGCGGGTGTAGCGTTTGCACTTGCAAGAGGTGATGGCCCTGATCTTGATAGTCCGTGTGTCCTCGTTGGGGCAGGCAAGCTGGACCCGCTGCGGGCGACTGTGTGAGGGGATGCAGCGGTAATCCAGAGCGTTCTGCCGCCACCATTTGCCCTTGCCAATGGAGTTGGGAAGAAGATGGGAGGGGAGGCACTGGCCAGTGCAGACCAGCTCCCTGATGGGCTTAATGCTGCGGCACAGACCGCTGGTGATATAGCGTGTAGAATACATCTCCCGACAAGTGAACTCCTGAGGTTCTGGAAAGAAGGAGACATGAATTACTGAGAGAGAAGATATATGTTGGCACCTCAGCTGCCTCGTAGGAAACAAAGAATCACAGCCCACCATCAGTTACAGAGAATACAAGCTGGAGAAAGACCCAAAGCTCATGTCATCCAGCTCTCTGCTCCAGAATAAGAGCACTAAACCGTATGAATTTAAATCATAAGATCTTTGGATGTAGGACCAGTGCTTTCTTGCTTGCAAAATTCTCTAAAGCAGTGGTCCCCAACCCCCAGTCTGCGGACCGGTACTGGTCTATGGATCAGTCAGTACCGGGCCACGGCTCCTCCTCGTCCTCCTTTACGGCTGCTGCCTCAGGGGCTGCCCTGCCACTCTACTGCCCTGCCACTTTGGTGCTCTTCAGCGGCCGCCATGGCTGGGGCTCCCCCTTGGTGTGCCACTGCGCATTTACTGCTGGCAGTGCCCCCCAGCAGGCAGCAGGAAGTCAGGAGCGCCAGCGGGAAAGCAAGTGGAGCAGGGGCTCAGGTGGTGGCGGCAATGTCCCTTGGCAAAAGACTACCCCCCCCCGGGCCTCAGTAAAATTATCAAGTGTTGACCGGTCCTTGGTGATAAAAAGGTCTGGGACCACTCTCTAAAGTACGTTATTAATCTCAGGCTTATTGAATTGGTTGAAAACCTTTGATCAGCTTAACAAGGCAGCCATTTTTCAAAATTAAAAATCATTTAATACTTCTGAAAAACCAACAAGTATCAAGAATGAAAGCTGTATTCCCATCCCTTTCATTCAGAACAGGGAATGCCTCTTCTAAGATGGACCCTGCTGTGACCCATCTTCTAAAAACAAGGAAAACATCTTTCTTGATTTCTTGAACAGGATGGTAGCCCTAATGGTACTCATGAAATCCCTACCAAAGTGTACTGTAAGCCCCTACCCAGAGAAAGCAGATGCCCACCTATGGCTACTAGACAGCTGTTTTACCTGGCAGCTGCCCACTTTCCCATACATTAGGTGGATCCAATGAGTTTTCCCATTTGATCTAACCAAATTCTCCTCCATGCTACACCCCCCGTGCCCCCCTTTATCCATACAGATTCCATGATGCCCAGTATTTTTTACCAGTGGAAAGGCTGGGTGGAGCCAGTCTACTATTAGAAGTAAAGATTCACAAGTCCAATCAATGGGGGTTAAATTTGCACCAATGTAACTAATCACATAAAATGTGGAATCATCCCTAAAGTGTTTGGGGACTGCATGATGTGCCAGGAACCTTCCTAAGCCCTTTACCTAAACGTTGGTACCTTTCACATGGTGACGGTTCCATAACACTCTGAATATGCAGTGAGAGGTCTCTAATAGTCTAGCACAGACAAGCAAATGGGGGGGGGGAGTTGAGTCAGATATTTTGTTTAACTACATTATTAACTGTTGTAGATGTGTTTAGGCTGGAGAAATGCTGCCTAGGATTGTATGTGTTGGATCAAATATCTCCTATCAGATTATTTTAGCTGCTTTCCCCTCCATAAATTCCTTCTATATGGTTCTCCTGCTCTGGCTATGTTGAGCCCTAAACAAGACCTGAAGGGGGCTGAGCTGGAACTTATTGACAGTGATTAATAATTGTTAAATGCTAGGTCCCAAGTAGAATGTCAGAGGCTTTGTTTGTAAACAACTGGTGAAACCCTGGTTTCTGAGCTGTACTGTTTCAGAGCCCCACTGTAGAAAACTGTGCCCTCCATATAAAAGCAATAGATGTCATGAAAAATATTAGGCCAGAAGATGTGGTCTGATATGGTTAAGAAACAGATGGAATTCCTCACCTCAAGTAGATCTGTCTTGGTGTTGACAGGACCTTGGAGAGTTCTCAGTGAGCTTAGATGTTGCTCTAGCAATTGACAGTGATTTTAAATACTTGTGTAGAATTCCTAAATGCTCTAAGCCCCAGTCCTCAAGTGAGATATGTTCAAAGAGGGTTTTCTTCAAATAATAGTGCTTCCACTTTGAAAAAACCCTAGCCTCCATGCGCCTGACTTAATAGCTAACAGGTTATGTTTTTAGGACTTCAGCATGTCATTTTCATGCTACTTAGTCTTTCTAATGCACTCTGGGGGTTTCAAAGCACTTCACATTATTTTAGTAATCCCTACCACACTCCTGTAGACTAGGCCAGGATTATTATCACCATATTGCTGACAGAGGACAGAGGCTGACATGGTAAATTTTGGAACTCTGTGATGTAGTCCAGGAGTATTTTGTTCATGCTGCAAACTAGGGAGAAAGGCTCCATTGAGACAATTGGCATTCGTGAGTACTTCATTGGATGCTTATATGGAAAGTATGGTGCAACTCTTGCATGCTTAGGGTCAGACTACATGTGATGATGCGTTCCTTTTCACTGGAATTCTGGAAGTGCAATTTGACATTGAAAATCAGTCACAAAATGGGAGTAATGCAGAGTGGGGCTGGGTTGCTGGGAGATCACTTTGATCTTTTTACCTGTGCTGTTTCCCCAGTGAAAACCAGACCTTAGACCTATGCTTAGCACCATAGCTATGATCCCCTGCAACATGCTCCTTGTGACCCCACTGGACCCACAGAGTCTGGCGTTGCTATGCAGTGGCAGACAAGAACAAATCAACTCCTTTATTCTCTTGTCTTGATCGCCATAAGTCAGCTGTGACTTGGTCACCTGGTCTACTCCCCGCCCCTCCCCGGACTGTCACAACATCAAGGCAGCTAACCACTGAGAGCTAATATTTGAGAAAAGGGTAAATTTGCCACTTTGTTCTCATTTAAAGGGGTACTGTTATGAAGTAATAACCAGGTGATTTTGTGTGTGTGTATGTATGTGTGTGTGTACATGGCCCCTTGTGCTGGAAACTTTTTTAAAAATCTGATCATTTAGGGTGGATTCACCACTTACTATGAAATATTGTGTCAATATTGTTATTGATTGTAATATCCCCAATAACTGAAATATGCCCAAAAGCCATTGATATTTCTATTGACCAAGTTATAAATAAACATGGAGTACTATTCATTTTCTGAGTAACAGCACGAAAGACTGTTGATATTTCAACCTTGAAGGGGAAGGAAAAATACCTACAATAGAAGAGCCCAGAAGTAGCACCTTAAAGACTAACACAATTTGTGTCAAGGGATGCCAGTTCTTCAGACAACTGTGACACATGAGAGCTCATAACCTCCAATAAATGTTGCTACCCTTTAAGGTGCTATTGGACTCTTTTCTACTGCTACAGACAAACACACCTGCCCATCTATATCAGAAAAGTGAAGAGCATTGAGGCTAAGGCTTTCCCCCAATGTTGCCTTCTGGCTCTGAGACTCAGAGGTTGACTGCCTCTGAACGTGGAGGTTCCCCTCAGTTGCTATGACTAGCAGCCATTGATAGACATCCTCTATGAATGAGCAGCACAAGTGCTCTCAGAAAGTAGAGTTTGGAGGTGTTCAAGAAAGGAATTGGACCTTGGAGGTGGTGACAGGTGTTTTATTGGGAGAAAAGGTTTTGGGAGAATAGAGCAGTCACACAAGCACAATGGATTTGATAGTGGGGAGAAGCAAACACAGACCAATTGGTTGTGAGCTCTGTGTGTATGTGACAATACAATTCCATCGTTGTTTACCAACCTGCCAAATTCTGTCCAGACCCTTCTGGGCTTGTATTGTCAATGTATGGACTCTTTTCGGGATCCAGCTGGGCAGGACAGATGGAAAGCATACCCCATACTTCATTGCAATTTATGCTTTTGGCATAAACTAGTTGAAAGATCATGAGCCTCTTGTGGCGCAGAGTGGTAAGGCAGCCGTCTGAAAGCTTTGCCCATAAGGCTGGGAGTTCAATCCCAGCAGCCGGCTCAAGGTTGACTCAGCCTTCCATCCTTCCGAGGTCGGTAAAATGAGTACCCAGCTTGCTGGGGGGTAAACGGTCATGACTGGGGAAGGCACTGGCAAACCACCCCGTATTGAGTCTGCCATGAAAACGCTAGAGGGCGTCACCCCAAGGGTCAGACATGACTCGGTGCTTGCACAGGGGATACCTTTACCTTTACCTTTAGTTGAAAGATCAAGGGATGTTCTCTAAGGTGCGTGGGGAAGACGAATGCGGGCTCTTTCCCACCCAGATAATCAGAACGCAAAAGCTGAAACCTGCTTTGAAATCACTCCCCTAGCACAGTCTGATCTGCTGAGACTTAGAACATCTGTCAAACTTTGAAGGACATTTGGTACTTGTATTTTTTTAAATTAAAAAATTAAATAAAAAAAAACAAAATAACAAAAGTCCGGCATTAAAACTCCGATTAGAAAATGTTACAGATATATACAAATTAAGAGAACTGACCCAGGTGTGTGTGTGTGTGTGTGTGTGTGTGTGTGTGTGTGTGTGTGTGTGTGTGTAAAGGGCCATCAGGTCCCAGCTGACTTATGGTGGCCGGAGCAAGGGGCTTTCTAGGCAAGGCAGAAGCAGAGGTTGGCCCTTGCCTTCTTTTCCAGAGTTTGCCTTGGGGGGCTCCCTTCCAAGTACCCACCCTGCTTAGCTTCCAAGCTCTGAGGAGATGGGCCCATATCATGCTGCCTTCCCCTCTTGCCTCATTTATAAACCTCCAAAAATAAATACCCATTGCTAAAAGGCCATGATGAAATTAAGAAGCAGCTCCATTTCCTATCTGCTGAATTTCATTCTGCAACAGGCTTCTTTCATAGGCAGCAATTCATGTTCTAGGCTAATGGTGCCCAGGAATGCCCAGCTGCTGACAGAATGTCCTGTCATATCGCTCTTCTAGGGGGAATCCAGATTACTTTAGTGCAGGGGTAGTCAACCTGTGGTCCTCCAGATGTCCATGGACTACAATTCCCATGAGCCCCTGCCAGCATTTGCTCATGGGAATTGTAGTCCATGGACATCTGGAGGACCACAGGTTGACTACCCCTGCTTTAGTGTATGTTTGATATCCAACCCTGGGCAGAGGATTGGCTCAGCCTATGCTCTTTCCTTGGGATCTTTTTCAAATCAGCCTGGCCCACATGAAGTTTGCCTGGCCTCAGCCAGGGCCTTCTTGGCACTGTCCCCCGCCTGGTGGAATGAGCTCCCACAAGAACTAAGAACCCTGTTAGAGCCAACCCAGTTCTGCAGGGCCTGCAAGACGGAGCTCTTCCACCAGGCATTGGTTGAGGCTGGGCAGGCAGAAGGTCTTGCCCCTCCTCTAATGTCTCCCATGGGTACCATTATTCCTGGAGACTTGGCAAATTGGGGGAGGCAAGGGTATGTGGGGGGGGGGTCTTAATTTGTTGTGAGATTTGGGAATCACAGACTTTTATGTATTTTATTGTATTGAGTTTGTTAAAATCTGTTGCATCATTATTGCATTATTGTTGTTGGCCACTGCAAACTGACATGTCAGGAGAGGCAGGCAGGCAGGCAGGCAGGCAGGCAGGCAGGCAGGAAGAAAGAAAGAAAGAAAGAAAGAAAGAAAGAAAGAAAGAAAGAAAGAAAGAAAGAAAGAAAGAAAGAAAGAAAGAAAGAAAGAAAGAAAGAAAGAAAGAAAGAAGAGAGAGAGAGAGAGAGAGAGAGAGAGAGAGAGAGAGAGAGAGAGAGAGAAAGAAAGAAAGAAAGAAAGAAAGAAAGAAAGAAAGAAAGAAAGAAAGAAAGAAAGAGAGAAAGAGAGAAAAAGAAAGAAAGAAAGAGAGAGAGAGAGAGAGAGAGAGAAAGAAAGAAAGAAAGAAAGAAAGAAAGAAAGAAAGAAAGAAAGAAAGAAAGAAAGAAAGAAAGAAAGAAAGAAAGAAAGAAAGAGAAAGTTACCACTGGGGTAGTTCCTAAAATCCAGTTCTTTTGCACCCTTTTCCTCCTGGGAAAAAAGAGAAGGAAGGCAAGCAGAATTTTGTTGTGTTTTGCACATTTGCAGCCTGCTCCTTCACAAGGTAGCACATGAATTACTTGTGAGTGTGCACCCCAATCTGCTTTGCCAAGGGGGGAAGCAGAACAGCTGCTAATTAAGGGTACGGGTATCTGCTTGCAAATGAACCTCCTGTCAAGGAAGCAGGCTCCAGCCTCATCCCTTAATGAGTGTTTATGTATTGACAATTTATTCCCTGTCTTTCTCTCCAGTGGGAACTCACAGTGGCTTCTGACAAAGAACTCTGTGTAACATGAAAGCTTTCACATTCAGTGACCTGCTCCTGCATCGTATCCTTACAACAACCCTGTGAGGTATGTCAGTTGGTATGTGACTGGCCCAAGGTCACCCAGTGAGCTTCCAGGACAGAGTGAGAATTTTAACCTGGGTCTCCCAGGTTCCAGCCTGACACTGTAATTACTCTAGCACATGGATTCTAGTAACTTTTACGACCACTACAATAATCACTGCCATTTGAGGTGCCAGACTTGAGTAGAAATATAGATCCTCAGCGTGTGCATGGAGAATTACAGGGAAATAACTCAAGAAGAGTGTTAGCTGGCATCTGAAATCACTCCACTCTCCAAGATACAAGGACAGATGAACCCACATTCTAGCTGTATCTGAAAAAGTGAGCAGTGACTTACGGAAGCTCCTCTTCTGCCACATATTTTGTGACTCTTTGAGGTGCTGCTGGACTGTTGCTCTTTTCTACAGCTAGGGAAATCATTTTTTTCACGCTGTGTCATAAATACTAGCAGTAGAGCCTTAATGAGGCCATTCGCTCAAGATGAAGTACACAAAGCCCTAGCAGATCCCAGAATAGGGCAAAAAGTGTGCCTAAGTGGAAGGCACTGTGGCACATGGTCCAAGGCCTTGAGACAGTTAACATTAACATCTAGCTATTTTTCATGGAAAACAGAAACCTTTGTTATGCAGCTGAGCTTTTTGCAGTTAGGTTTGCAGAAGAGGGCAATATTTGCAAGAGCCACTTCACATATCACACTGGCTAGTTGCTGACTAAAAAAAATTATGACTAAACAATTTTTATCAGGTCACTGAATGTGAAAGCTTCCGTGTTACACAGAGTTCTTTGTCAGATTGTTACCAAGCAAGACAACTGACGACTGCGCTCCAGTCAGAAAGGGCTCTTGTCACCAAAACCATTAACCACAAAAGGCCACAAATGGTACCTGTCTGTCCCCAGGACTTTCTGTCCAAGCAAGTCCAATCTTGTCAGACCTCAGAAGCCCTCCACAGCCAGTCGAGATGCTCCCACACGCCAGAAAGCCCCAAGGTGCCTCTGTTTTCCTTACCAATCTGGCCCAGGGAAACCTGGGGGCGCCTCTCTCCTTGCTGGGCCCGGTTGCTCATGGTGTCATTCTCGCTCTGGATGCTGAACTGCTGGTCCTCCGCCGGCATCTCTGTGGCATCAGGAAGGATCTCTGTGGCATCGTTTTTAAGTACTTGCCACCCTTTCCCAGCGGGGAAGATGAACTGGAGCAAGAGGCAGAGGGAGCAAACAGCCTCAGAGGTCCTCATAGCAGCAGGCAGCTGTGTGAAGGTCTCCAGCGCTCAGGTTGGATCCTCCCGAATCTTCAGCTGGGTGGAATTAGTCTCCTTTTTAAATTGCTCCTTAGAAACAGGCCAGCCAATGATGGGGAGGGGGAAGGACTAGGGGGGGTGAAGAGGAGGGGGTGGGGACTGCTTCCTACCAATTTGTCTGCAGCAGGCCAGGAATCCTGTGGGTGGCTGGGCAGGCAGCTGTGGCCTGGGCAGGCCAAACAGTGTTTCTCTTCACACAAACCTTTCTTACTTGTTTCATTCCTGGACAACAGCTAAAGGGGAGGGCTGGCAAGGCAAAGGAGGATAGAGAAGTGTTTTCTCAGACGTTGGCCAGAATTTTTCCCCAGTTTAAAAAATGCAAACCGTGTTTGTCTCCTTGAGTTTACTAGTCTTCCGGGTCTTTAAAACTGGGGGCTAGCTTTTTCACTCCATTTTCTCCTCATGACAGCTGCTGTTCCACAAGGATTTGTTCATGCAAGTCCTGTGAGCACCTTTGTGGAAAGGAGGGCTCACAAGAAGGCTATGGCTCAGTGGAAGAGCCTCTGTGTGGCATGCAGAAGCCCCCACGTTCAATCCTGGCATCTCCAGTTAAAGGGATCAAAGCGTAGGTGATGGGAATGACTCCTGCCTGAGACCCTGGGAGTTGCTGCCAGGCTGAGTAGGCAATACCGACCATGATGGACCAATGGCCGGATTCAGTATAAGGCAGCTTCGTGTGTGCTGACATGTGATCTTTCCTTCCATTCGCACCTGCATAAAATCCAGCTGGGTCCAACCCCAGGATCCTCCCCCCCTCCCCCCCCCAATGCTGCACTGCACAAAGTGCTAATTAGAATCACAGGTGGGTGCACGCAGATTGGCAAGATCTAACGCAAGGGAGCAAAAAAATAAGATTGGTTTAGTCATATGCAACTAGTTTCAAGGTTGAAAGATTTAAAAATCTCTGATGCTTAACTGAATTTGAATCAGAGGCTTTTTGTCATATGTGGTGGCTATGTGGGAGAGTTTAAAAGTTTTGGATAAAAATTAATGAGAAGCTGCAGAGATTACCCAAAATTGTCTCCATTGGATCCAAAATGTATGTTGCTAGGTATTTTTCCTGAGAGTTTGCCTGTGTTTGCTGGGGAATTCTTCTAGGTGACAATAATAGCCAGTCTTCTAATCACCTCAAGATAGAAGCAGCAAGAATTACCGGATGTGGATTTATGGACTGAGAAATTAGGAGAATATGCTGCAATGGCAAAATTTACCAAATGAACAGTAGACGACCTGAAGAATTCCATGAATGCTGAGATTTCTTTCTGAAACATGCTGAGTTGTAATGTAGTAGACTAAGATTTCTGTGTTATTTTTTGTCTTCCCCCCATATTTCTAAATAACTAAATAGACTTAAAAAAAAAAGAATCATGGAATAGTACAGTTTCAAGGGTCACACAGACACCATGCAGATCCCCCTCCCCTCAAAAGTGCCTCTTCTTCCATATATTTTGTAGTAATCAACTGGGAATGCAGATGTAGGCGTTTCAAATGTATTTTGTTTTATGGCCTGTTCTGATTCCCCTCTGCTTTCACACCACCTATCCCTTCCTCCCTCAATTTATTTTCTAACTGTTCCAGGGAGAGCAGGCAATGGCCTTGGAGTGGAGGTGTGTTCTCACACCAGGGCAGTTGTTCCCATGTTTGAAGTTCCCCTGCTCAAACCAGGATCCCATCCACAGGGGGCATGGGATTAAGGAATGGATGCCAATGTTTCTGGACCAGAAAGCAGTTCTGGCAAAGTATTGATCTGGCTTAATGGCCTACTTTCTAATAAATTGACTTTTGCACCAAGTCAGGGATTCATTTATTGAGCAATCTGCAGAACCCTCACACTGACCCATTATGCACGGCGGCAGTTACTCTGCACTGCTGCCGTGCCATTGCGATGGGGCAAAAGCCCTGTCGTGCCCCATGTATGCCCGGGGGCGAGGCTCTGCCAGCTGTCGGAAGCACAGGTAAGCGGCGACAGCAGCTGGGGGGGGGGGGAGTTGGGTGCAGGGGGCCCCTACTGCAGGATGGTGGGGAGCAGCATGCTGCCCTCCCAGCATGGTGGGGGCGGGGGGTTGTCCCTGTTGGCTCCGCTAACTATGAGCTAAGTCCCTGCAGAGACGTTGTAGTTTGGGGGAGGAGTTCCAGGACTCCTCCGATTATGCACGGGGCTCGGGCGGCCTGGCCCTCGCCTGTGCCCTCGGGAGTCCTGGGACTCGTTAACACGGGTCTTCTGAGGGCCTGGGCTGGAACATGCCTGCGCTGGCGGCGGTGGCGTGCATTATCGGGGATTTTCCTCGAAGCCCTGCCACCGCCAGCGCAGGCGTTCTGGCCCGTGCATAATGGGTCACTGCCTTGGCTCAGCAACACACAACAGTAAAGCAAGGAAGATTATACATGCAGGATTCCCAAGTAGCAACCACATGCTAAACAGACATATTAATTGGCCTCATTTCTCCGGAGACAGATTAATTGTCAATTACAAAGTTTCCACTGTAACATGTCAGAGACTCACTTTGGTTTCTACTCAAAACCCCATTTGGTGGTTGAAATCCCAAGTGGCTCTGGAATGTGTATGGGTGGATCCAGACGGACACATTTTTTTACTTGATTCTTTACTGACTTGGTATTAATCTGCATGCACTTCCTACAAATATAAATGGCCTGCTTCTTAACACTATGAGCTAAGTGACAGCTAAGTGACAGAAGGCCATCATTCTGCTCTAAGAACATCAGAAGAACCCTGTGGGGTCAGACCAGTGGACCATGTACTCCAGGGCAGAGTCTGCACTTACTATGTTTATTCCATTGTCAATCCTGTTGAATTCAGATCGATTTGAACACGGGTCTTCTTCTTCCCCCCCCCCATTGAAACAAGAAAGTGTTCTGCACGTGGCCAAGTAGTTCAGAAGGGGGGGGGGAGACAAGCCTCTTTCTTTTTTTGAAGGGGGGGAGGGGAGCCAAGCATGGAGCCTCTTTATTTTCTTGGAGGGGGGGGAGAGAGCATCGAAGAAGGCAGAGGAGGGGGGGAAAATACAAGACCAACAGAAGTTGAGAGACATTAGGGGCTTCTCCTTTAAGGCAAGCTGGTCACATGGCCACCTTTGACCAATCAGGGCATCTCTACCATGGAGGTTCAAAATAGCCTGCTTTTTCAATATGGATTTGAAAAATATTGAGCATTAAAAGCACTCTAAGATATTGCACAATAAAAGTAGGATCACTCCGGATCAAAGAATCATAGAATCGTAGAGTTGGAAGGGGCCATACAGGCCATCTAGTCCAACCCCCTGCTCAACGCAGGACCTGCCCTAAGCATCAATCCTTCTTGATGCGGAATGAAAAATTTAATCGCCCCAGAAAACGGAAATTGCATTCTGTGTAGACGGCAGGAACCGAATCAACCTGGGATTGGAATAAAAACTCCATGCAGTTTACATCCAGGATCATGTCTCACGCAGTGGCCAACCAGTTCTTCTGGAGGTTCAACAACAGGGCAAAGAGGCTGAGACCTTAATGAGAACATCAGAAGAGCCCTTCTGGATCAGAACAGTGCTCCAACCTTTCTCACACACTGACCAACCAGTTCTTCTAGAAAGCCAACAACAGGGCAAAAGGCTGATGTCTCCTGGCTCTGGAATTCAGAGGCTTAGTGTTTCTGAATGTGGAAGTTCCCCTTAGTTGCTATAACTAGTAGTTAACTTTGCAGGCTCACAAGATTCAGGTTGACTTTGCAGTCTCATGAGACTGAAACGCAGTACTAGATAGACATGAGTTGTTGAAAAGAAACAGAAAAGATCTAAGAGAAGGTAGAGTGGTGCTGTCTGTGAGGAGAGGGCTTGTCTGTCAAGAGATACTAGAGGAGGACACTTTGTTGGAAAGTATCTGGGTAAAGATAAGGGAGGGGATAACAAATAGTTTAGTGGTTGGCATCTGCTGCAGACCACCTAACCAGGTGAAGATGTGGACACTGCCCTCCATAAGCAGCTTCATAGACTATCTGAACCAAAAGATACACTGACCAGATGACGTTCCAGAAAAATAAAGTGCTTATAACTGGTTTGCTTCCATTTGTTTTCTCAACTGGAGAGCCAGTTTGGTGTAGTGGTTAGGAGTGCGGACTTCTAATCTGGCAAGCCAGGTTCGATTCTGCGCTCCCCCACATGCAACCAGCTGGGTGACCTTGGGCTCACCATGGCACTGATAAAACTGTTCTGACCGAGCAGTGATATCGGGGCTCTCTCAGCTTCACTCACCTCACAGGGTGTCTGTTGTGGGGAGAGGAATGGGAAAGATGACTGTAAGCCGCTTTGAGCTTCCTTCGGGTAGGGAAAAGCGGCATATAAGAACCAACTCTTCTTCTTCTTCTTCTACTTTATCTAAAATTACTTTAGTATATTAAGGTCAAGCCAAAATGGTATCTAGCTAGCTTTTGCTGTTTTCAAGGATCTATTTATATAAGTAGAACAAATAATATTATTATTTGGTTTGTTATAAATATAATTATTGATTGTGCATATTATTTTAGCTTTTTAGGGAAAGCCACCGAGGAAAGGCTTGATCCTTGAAAACAGCAAAAGCTAGCTAGGTATAGTTTTGGCTTGACCCTAACATATTAGAGCAGTGGTCTCCAACCTTTTTCAGGCTGGGGACTGGGGGGGGGGGGAGAGGGAGGTGCTGGTGCGCCGGCGCCCACAAACCAGCAGGCATGTCTCTCCCCCCCCCCCCACCCCGGCGCAGCATTTGCTGTGCCGGGAGCAATCAGCCACCTCCCGGCGAAGCGAGTGCCATGCTGTGTGTGGGGGGGAGGTGTGGGCACCGGCACACTGGCGCCCACAAACACGCAGGCATGGCAGGGGGGGAGGGAGGTGCACCTACTGGCACTCTGGCGCCCGTGCCTCCCTCCCTCCCCCCCCCCGGTGGTTGGGGAACACCGTATTAGAGTACTTTTCAATAAACAGACAAAATGGAAGCATAAGAAATTAATTTTTCTGGAACATCATCTGGTCCGTCTTTCTTTCAGTTTGGACTTCAGAGACTGATTTGCCTTCATTTTTTCACTTCTTTAGACTATCTGGGCAACAGGACCTTGTAATTATGGGTGACTTCAATTTCCCTGATGTGTGCTGGGAAACAAACTCTGCTAAGCATCCTGGCTGACAATCTGATTTATCAAATGGTGGAAGAACTTATGCGAGGCTCAGGCATATTCAACTTAATACTGACAAAGAGGCAGGAGCTGGTAGATGGGGTGAAGTAGGTGGGGAACCTGGTGGGGTGAGTGACCATGCCCTCTTAGAATTTCATATAAGATGGGTGGCTGAGGAAGTTCATAGTCAGATAAATCTGTTAGACTGTCATAGGGCAGATGTTAATAAACTCAGAGAGATGATGGGAGTCATCCCATGGACAAGAATGCAGGAAGAGAAAGGAGCAAATGTCAGGTGGGCTCTCTTTAAACAAGAGCCATGATTATTCCAGCAAGATGAAAACATGGTAAGGGATCAAAGAATCCTATTTTCATGAACAGATAACTTCAGGACGAAGAGTGCTTGTACTTGAAAGCTCACGCCCTGAATAAATCTTTGTTGGTCTTAAAGGTGCTACTGGAGTCTGATTTTAAGGAAGAAAAAGGAAATGTTCAAGAAATGAAAGGACAGACCTCTAAAGAAGAGTATTTGCAGGTGACAGGACATTGTAAGTCAGCCATCCATGAGGCCAAAGCTGGGAGTAACTAACACTAGCCAGGAAAGCGCACTAGAAAAGCTTTTTCAGATATGTGAGCAGCAAATGCAAGGTAAAAGAGGCAATAGGCCCTCTGCTGGGTGAAGATGGAGAAACTCTGGTAGAGGACAGAGAGAAAGCAGAAAGGCTCAGTACCTATTTTGCCTCTGTATTTTCCCAGAAGAATATGGACACATCTAGGGATGGTAGAAGGCAAGGTATAGGGTCTGGGGGGGGGGGGAGAGGTTGACATGGACAGGGAGCTTGTGGAACCATTGTCCATCATCTTTAGGACCTTTTGGAGGGCTGGAGAGGTGCCAGAAGACTGGAGGAGAATGATTGTTATTCAGATCTTCAAAAAAGGGAGGAGAGATGACCCAGGAAACTACTGGCCAGTGAGTCTGACCTCAATTGCAGTGAAGATAATGGAACAGATTTTAAAGGGGGCAATCTGCAATCATCTGGAGAGGAATCTGTTGATCCGGGGAAGTCAGCATGGATTTGTCTCCAACAGGTCCTGCCAGACCAACCTTGACCGAATGATGGGCTTATTAGATCGTGAAAACTCAATGGATGTTATATATCTTGATTTCAGTAAGGCTTTCGACAAGGTTCCCCATGATGTTCTGATGGGTAAACTGGAGGACTGTAGTCCCGATTTTCAGATGGTTAGGTGGATAACAAACTGGCTGGAGAACCACACCCAAAGAGAGGTTGCCAATGGTATTTTATCACAGCAGAGGGAAGTGAGCAGCAGAGTATCACAGAGCTCGGTACTGGGTCTGATACTTTTCAACATTTTTATCAATGATCTGTACAAAGGGATAGGGGGACTCATTAAATTTGCAGATGACACCAAATTAGGAGGATTCCAGAAGGTGGAAACAGTTCAACGAAATTTGAACATGCTGGGAAAGTGGGCAAATGAGAACAAGATGTAGAGTTATACATCTGGGTCACAAAAATGAGAAATGGATGGGACATACACTTTTGGGTGGCAGTGTATGTGAAGGTGATCTTGGGGTTCTTGTGGACTATAAGCTAAATATGAGCAGAGAGTATGATGTGGTGGTAAAGAAGGTGAATGCAGTCTTGGGCTGTATCCACAGAGGCATCACATCAATCCCTCTCAGTGGCATCGAGGATCACACCCAGGTTTCTGGCAGAGTGAGCCACTGACACCTGCTCCCCGTCCAGGCTGTGTAGGCACGCTTCCTCGCTTGTACTCTTCCTGCCCAGCCACAGGACCTCTATCTTTGAAAGGTTGAGTTTCAGACAACTCTGCTTGAGCCACCTCATCACCACTTCCAGGTAAAGGTAAAGGTAAAGGTATCCCCTGTGCAAGCACCGAGTCATGTCTGACCCTTAGGGTGACGCCCTCCAGCGTTTTCATGGCAGACTCAATACGGGGTGGTTTGCCAGTGCCTTCCCCAGTCATGACCGTTTACCCCCCAGCAAGCTGGGTACTCATTTTACCGACCTCGGAAGGATGGAAGGCTGAGTCAACCTTGAGCCGGCTGCTGGGATTGAACTCCCAGCCTTATGGGCAAAGCTTTCAGACGGCTGCCTTACCACTCTGCGCCACAAGAGGCTCTTCACCACTTCCAGACATCTGGCTAAAGCTTGGAAAGGGGGGGGGATCAAGGTAACCATCCATCAGGAGGAAGAGCTAGGTGTGATCTGCATATTGGTGACATCCCAGTCCAAACCTCTCACCATTTGAGCAAGAGGGCACATGAAGATGCTGAAACCAAGTTCCTGGACAGTACTGGCATATCCACCAACTGTCCTATACCATGGAGTCCTCAGTTAATGACAGTTTTGCACCTAAATTATGTTCTGTGAAATACATCTCTTTGGATCATAGACTAATATAATCATAAAGTTGGAAGGGACCTCCATGGTCATCTACTCCAATCTCCTGCACAATGCAGGAACTCACAAGTACCTGCCTACCCACAGTGACCCCAATTTCATGCCCAAGTGATCCCTCCAAACAAAAATCTCCAGAATTCAACCTTCACGTACCATCCCACAGTGGCATTTAGCAAATCCCTGGGTATGCAAGGAAGGGCCACAAGAGACAAACACTGGCACATCCCTTTCTACCCACCCACTCACAATCTGCCTAAGTTCATAAAATCAGCATTTTTGTCAGATGACTATCTAACCTCTGCTTTAAAACTTCCAAAGATGGAGAACTCACCACCTCCCAAGGAAACCTGTTCCACTGAGGAACTGCTCTGTCAGGACCTTCTTCTGAGTGTTAGCTGGAACTTCTTTTGAATTAATTTCAACTCATTGGTTTGGTCTGACCCTCTGGGACAACAGAAAACAACTCTGCTCCATCTTCTATACGACAACCCTTCAAGTATTCAAAGATGATTATATCACCTCTTAGTCATCTTTTCTCCAGGATAAACAGATCAAGCTCCTGCAACCTTTCCTCATACGACTTGGTCTCCAAACTCCTCAACATCTTTGTTGCCCTCCTCTGGACACACTCCAGTTTCTCTACATATTTCTTTAATTGGTGGTGTCCAAAACTGAACACAGTACTCCAAGTAAGGTCTTATGAGAGCTGAGTAAAGTGGTAGCACTACCTCATGTTATCTGGACACTCTACTTCTTTTAATACAGCCTAAAATCCCATTTGCCTTTCTAGCCACCGAGTCACACTGATCCCCAAATTCTTTTCATTTGTACAACTGCCAAGACAACCGCCCATCCTATAGTGATGCATATGTTTTATCCCTACCTAAATGAAGTTTTCTAGCCTCTCAAGATCATCTTGTATTCTGTCTTATAGTGTGTTCACTACCCCTCCCAGTTTAGTGTCATCTGCAAATTTAATAAGTACCCCCTCTATTCCTTCATCCAAATCATTTAGGAGAAGAGGAAGAGTTGGTTCTTATATGCTGCTTTTCTCTACCCGAAGGAGTCTCAAAGTGGCTTACAGTCACCTTCCCTTTCCTCTCCCCACAACAGACACCCTGTGGGGTTGGTGAGGCTGAGAGAGCCCCTAGATTGCTGATATTTATACATATGTTGAACAACACAGTGTCCAGGACAGATTCCTGAAGCACTCCAGTCATCACTCCTCTCCAAGAAGAATACCAACCATTTACCAATACTCTTTGGGTATTTGTAAGGTGGATCAAGAACTGGTTGACACCTTACAGTAGTAGGATCCATACTGCATTTTACCAACTTGTCAATAAAAATATCATGTGGATCCTTATCAAAAGCCTTATTGAATCAAAATAAACGATGTCCACAGCATTCCCCTGATCTAGCAAGGTAGTAAACTTCTCAAAAAAAGAGATAAGTTTAGTCTGACATTACTTGTTCTTGAGAAAGAAATGCTCATGGGATCTGGGGTTGAAAATATGTTTCTGTATTATCAAGGCATTATTAATCAACACAGCTTTTGAGGAGCTGCTTCTACAGCACATGGAGGTTTTCAGGACAACCAGCCCAATGCTACACAATGCACAGCTGCTACAGAGCATCAGAGAGGATATAGTGCCAGAGGATGCAGAGGTGGCCACTGAAATAAACAGCTTTTAAAGGGGATTAGATAGATTCACTGATAGATCGATCAACTAGAGCAAAGCAATACAACGGGCGCTAGGATGTATCCTGCGCTGTGTCCTTCCTGGGTGCTGGTCTTCCTCACCCTGTTTCCTGCTCGATCTTGAAATCCAACACAGTGAAGTGGTTAAAGAGTAGCAGACTGTCATCTCAAGGACTGGGTTTGATCCCCCATTCCTCCTCCATGTACAAGCAGCTAGGTCACCAACCCCCAGGTGGGGGCCTGGAGATCTTCAGGAATAACAACTGGTTTCCAGGCACAAGTTCCTCTGGAGAATACAACTGGAAGGAAGAAGGAAAGAAAAACAGAAGGAAGAGGAAGGAAAGAAGAAAAGGAAAAGAGAGAAAGAACAAAAGAAAAAAGATGGAGGGAGGAAGAAAGAAACAAACAAACAAAAAAGGAAGGAGGGAGGGAAGGAAGGAAGGAGGGAAGAATGAAAGAAAGAAAACATGAAAAGTCCAATAATTTTTTGACTTGTTTTGATGACTACTTCATTTCCCAGGAGGTGGAGTGGGCAACTATGGAGTCTGCAATTTTAGACTTGATTCATACCCATAGGGAGAAACTGATGAGTTGAAAGTAGTGGGCACACTTGGTAGTCGTGACCATGCGATTTTGGAAGAGAAGAACTGTACGTAATCAGACATATAGGCTGGACTTCATGAAAGCAAATTTTTAAAAACTTAATGCTGGGTAGAATCCATTGGTCAGAAAAACTTAAGGAGATGGGAGTTCATGAAGGATAGGAGTTTCCTAAAAGTGAAATACTGAAGGCACAATGACAAACAATTCCCTTGAAAAGGAAAAATGGGAGCAGCCTAAAGAAGTCAGCGTGGCTTCATAAATAGCTTTCAAAAGAACAGAGTAATAAGAGACACATTTAGGAAATGGATAGAGGGCCTTATAGAAGAGATAAGATGGCGGCGCGGTCAGTTGTTGGAGTTTAATGCTCCACCCGACGCCTAAGGAAAATGGGTTTTAATGAGGCTTCAAGCATCCTTTTTTATCTGTATTTGGGGAGGATTTTAGAAAGAACCACCTGGTCCCCCTCACCCGACGGAACTGACTTGAAAAAGAACTGGAAAAAGAACTGGACAGAGCTGAGAACAGTGAGTGCGGTGAGAGCGACGAGGGAGGGGGATGGGCAGAACAGAAAGAACAGAGAGAACGCAGAGCTAGTAAAGGGAGTGACGACCCTGCGGCTTGATAAAGACACCCGGCTGGATTTATTGCAGCTGTGGAATGCAACTCAAGTCAGGGGTGTAGTGGAAACGCTACCGTTCACCCCCCCTCGCCCTCCCCCCCTCCTCACCTGCTCCTTATTCCTCACGTCTGCTAGCTCACCCTCCTCCCTCTGGGGAGCTGCCTTTAGGCTTGTTCCCCGATTAAGTCCACAGAGGGAGACAAAAGAAGAAGTCCCTACCAGGGTGGGAATTGTGGGTGAGGCCACAGCAACTGAAACACGCTCCTGCACGGCAAGGGACTGGAGAGAGACCGCGGAGCGGCATTCAGGGTTTGGGCAGCCATTTGCTTGGCAAGTGCGTAGAACCAGCACCCCAAACTTAAGAAATCGAGCTGCGGAGGAAGATCTCCCTGCGTATTCCCTGCTGGCCCTGCCGCTGGGTGGGGCGTTCAAGGGCCTTTGTTCTATTGTGAGCTGCCGGCCTGGGAGGCCTTCGGAGCTGTGCTACCACTTTAAGCTACGAACCGGCATTACGAAGATCTACCATCCTGCGCTCTCTAGTGGCTCGACCTGGCAGGGTCGTGAAGATCATCCGGGAAACGCAGCCCTGGACCTCCAGCGTCATCTACTGGCCTCCAGAATAATCATTCAAGATTATCAGGATCATTCTGCTGGACTAGCAAAACAGCTGCCTCCTGGAGTTACCATTGGAAGCAGGCGACCGACTAAAGTGGAAATTGGACTCAGCACCTGCACGAATCAGCTCATTAGGGGGTTGAGGGGGAGGGGCAAGATAAGGATAAGAATACGGGCATACTCAAGGTCATCTACGGGGAATTAGATAAGTTAAGGTGCCCTAGCAGGGATCTATTGGAACCAGTGGGGGGCAAGGTCGTGAGAACCCCCTCGAGGCGGGATCTGACTAGGCCCTAGCCTGCTGGTGAAATAGGACTGCTGGCTTGCAGAGATAAGGTTAGGGAGGGAGGTTAGGGTGGGTTTAGTGGGTGGAATTGGGTTGGGGGGGCTAGGGTGGGATATTCAGTGCAACCTAGGAGTATTAGTGCTAGGGTTCTAGGGCAGCTAGTTAGCTGAGGGTTTGTTCCCCTGGGAGTATGATTGGAGGGGTACCACCACGAGGGGGGGCCCAAGTTGGGGCCGGGATCTCGTCCATAATGGGTCAAGGGCGATATGGCTGGGGGAGGAGGTTAGACAAGAGAAGGTCAGAGAGCACTTGTGTTAGTCCTTGGGCCAAGCCGTGGTTACACGGCAGACGCCCGAGGCGTGCTCGCTGCCCTTCTAACCTCCGTCCCATCCCCAGATATACGGGGGAGGAGGCAAGGGTGGACCCGGTCTTGGTCCTGTGCAATGCAAGGTCAATCAACAACAAGGCCTCAACTCTGCAACAATTTTTCGCGGAGTCTGGGGCCGACCTTGCGTGTGTGACTGAGACCTGGGCGAGGGGTGGCGAAACAGTCGCCTTAAAGGAACTTGCCCCCCCAGGGTTTGCGGTCCTGCACCAATCCCGGGTCCATAGGAGGGGAGGGGGGGTGGCAATCTTGGTCCGGGAGGATTTCTCCTACAGGGCTCTCCCGGCCCCAGACATCAGGGGAGTGGAGTGCGTCGGTATTGGGTTGGACTCGGTCGAGAGTTTGGCCATCTGGTTGGTATACCGTCCGCCCAACGCCCGACCAGATGTCCTGCCGAGCCTGCTGGAGGCGGTGGCCGCCTGGGCCTTGCAGTACCCCAGGCTTATAATCTTGGGGGACTTCAATGTCCATGCGGACGCGCTGCCCCCAGGACTTGGCTCGGACCTAGTGTCGGCCATGACGACGCTGGGGCTCTCGCAATTTGTTGCTGGGCCCACCCATCAGGCCGGCCACACCCTCGACCTGATCTTTGGGGCAGGGATAGAGGTGGTTCTGGATACAGCTTTGGCCGTACCATGGTCAGACCATTATGCCCTGCGGGCTCGGATCAAGACCCCACCCCCTCCCCAGTTGGGCGGCGGGCGCATTTTTGCCCGCCCAAGGAGACTCATGGATCCAATTGGTTTCCAGAATGCTCTGCGGGACCCGAAACCTCCCGGCATCTCGTTAGCGGCCATGGTGGAGGACTGGCAGTCCCGCCTGTCGGCTGCCATAGACGAGATTGCTCCTAGACGTCTTCTCTGCCCTCGACTCAAACGGGCACCCTGGTATACTGGGGAGCTCCGGGAGAAGAAGAGGGAATTGAGACGACTAGAGCGAGTGTGGCGGAAGGCCCGTGACGAGGCTACAAGAACATCTCATCGCACATTTATGAGGGCGTATGAGATGGCAGTGAAAGCGGCTAAACGTGAATTCTTTGCCGCGGAAATTGCATCCGCTAGCTCTCGCCCAGCTCAACTATTTAGGGTTGTTAGATCTCTTACCGCCCTGGAAGATGGGCGCCAAAATAGTAGGAATTTGACCATCAGCTGTGAGGCATTTGCGAGCCATTTCGCGGATAAAGTCTTGTCGCTCCACCACTCCCTTCCAGCTACAGTTAATACAGTTAATGAACTAGAGGCCCGTTGGCCGCCTTTGGAGGTAACGTTTGATGGCTTCAGGCGGCTCTCTTTATCCGAAGTGGACGGGTTGCTGGGGAGGATGAGGGCAACCACCTGCCCCCTTGATCCCTGTCCGTCTTGGCTCCTTAAGGGGAGGGATGGACGGATAGGTGAGCAGCTCAGGGATATTGTTAACTGCTCTCTCCAGTTGGGGGAGTTTCCTGAGGTGCTGAAGGAGGCGATGGTGTGCCCTCTCCTCAAGAAGCCATCCCTGGACCCACATGACCCTGCAAGCTACCGCCCAGTAGCGCATCTAGCGTTCCTGGGTAAGGTGGTGGAAAGGGCTGCGGCGGACCAGCTCCTAGCGTTCCTGGAAGATACTTCGGCACTCGATCCATACCAGTCTGGCTTCCGCCCTGGTCATGGGGTGGAGACTGTGTTGGTCTCCTTGTTGGATGACCTTCGTCGCCAGCTTGACCGAGGTGGCTCTGCTGTGCTAGTTCTTTTAGATCTGTCGGCCGCGTTTGACGTGGTCGATCACGAGCTGCTAGCGAGCCGCCTTGCCGGTACGGGGATAAGGGGTACAGCGTTACGCTGGATACGCTCCTTCCTCCAAAACCGGACACAGAGGGTAGCCGTGGGAGAGGAAGTATCGGGCCCTTACCGGCTCCCTTGTGGGGTCCCACAGGGCTCGGTGCTCTCTCCTACATTATTTAACATCTTTATGCACCCTCTGGCTCAACTGGTACGGAGCTATGGGCTGGGTTGCCACCAGTACGCTGATGACACCCAGCTCTTTCTCCTCATGGATGGCCACCCGGACTCCCCCCCAGATCCATTTGCCAGATGTTTGGAAGCCGTAGCTGGATGGCTCGAGCAGAGTCGCCTGAAACTCAACCCCTCCAAGACGGAGGTTCTGTGGTTGGGCCGTAGGGGGGCAGATCAGGAAGCGCGCTTACCCTTTCTGGCCGGGACGCAACTTAATATCGCATCTCAGGCCAGGAATTTAGGGGTGACCATCGATGCCTCACTAACACTCGAGGCACAGGTTAAACAGGTAGCTAGCCGGGCATTTTTCCATCTTCGCCAGGCTCGGCTACTAGCGCCCTATCTGTCCTCTGAACACCTGGCCACAGTGACCCATGCGACGGTCACCTCTAGACTAGATTTCTGTAACTCGCTCTACACCGGCCTGCCTCTGGGCTTGATCCGGAAACTGCAACTCGTCCAAAATGCGGCTGCTAGAGTCCTCACAGCTACACCATGGAGGGCTCACATCCAGCCAGTTCTGAGGCAGCTGCATTGGTTACCGGTTGCCTTCCGGATCAGGTTCAAGGTTTTGGTTTTGACCTTCAAGGTCATCCGTGGTCTAGGCCCAGCATATATGAGGGACCGCCTTTTGCCCTATATCCCCCGCAGGGCTTTACGCTCTGCGGGGGCTAACCTACTGGTCGTTCCCGGCCCCAAGGAAGCCCGCCTGGCCTCGACTAGGGCCAGGGCCTTTTCGGTCCTGGCCCCAACCTGGTGGAATGAGCTCCCGGAAGAGCTGAGGGCCCTGCGGGAATTACCAGCATTCCGCAGGGCCTGTAAGACGGAGCTCTTCCGCCAGGCTTATAACTGAGGCCGGGCGGAAAGAAGATCAGCCCCCCCTCACAAACCGGTGGTAGAGAGCGTCACCCCCCACCGTAGATGAGGATGCGGAGAGCAAATGAGTAGGCTACGCCATCGCTGTTACAATTATTGTAAATCATTGGTTTTTATTGTCATTTTATGGTTTTAGGGGACGGGTTTATGTAAGCCGCCTCGAGCCTTCGGGGGGAGGCGGGGTATAAATATAAATATAATAATAATAATAATAATAATAACCATTATAAACAAATAACCAATGCTTGTAAAGAGAGTGTTAGAAAAGCTAAAGCTCAGTATGAGCCTAGGCTATCAAGAAATGCTAAAACCAACAAAAAACAGTACTTTAGTTACATTCAAAGTAAGAAAAAGAATAGGTAGGACCATTGTGGGGACAAGAAAGTGCCATTGTAGCAAGTACTGAAGGCTGAACTGCTCAATTCCTACTTTCCAGTCTTCTCTTGTGAGGGAAATCGTGCTCAACATGACAAAATCCTATCACATGATGAGAGATGGGAATTGCAGCCTAGGATCACTGCAGGGATGTACCAATTGCCGGCGTATAAGACGACTGGGCGTATAAGACGACCCCCCAACGTTTCCACTTAAAATATAGAGTTTGTTACATTACATTACAGTACTATGGGCCACTATGGGCAGCTATGTCTATCCCAACTGAAGTGCACCCGGCGTATAAGACGACTCCCCCACTTGGAGGCATATTTTTCAAGGAAAAAAAGTAGTCTTATACGCCAGCAAATACTGTAATTTCTGAACATCTGTCCTTTATTTTTGACAATTCTTGAAGAAAAGGTGAAATGCCAGAAGGTTGGAGGTGGGCAAATATTGTCCCCATCTTCAAGAAGGGGGGAAAGGGAGGGTCCGGGTAACTACCGACCTGTCAGCTTGACATCTATAACTGGCAAAATGTTAGAACAAATCATCAAACAGTTGGTCTTTGAGCAGCTAGAGCACACGGCTGTGATGACTAAGAGTCAGCACAGCTTTTTC
Organism: Paroedura picta; assembly: GCF_049243985.1. Lineage (NCBI taxonomy): Eukaryota > Metazoa > Chordata > Lepidosauria > Squamata > Gekkonidae > Paroedura > Paroedura picta. The sequence continues at coordinate 19,922,638 of NC_135384.1, read as the reverse complement.
AAGAACAAGTCCTGTCAGACTAATCTTATCACTTTTTTTTGCGAAAGTTACTACCTTGCTTGATCAGAAAAAAATGATTCCCCACAGATTATCTTCAAGGAATTAATAAAGAACAGTTAAAGATTCCATGCAATTTTGTGCATGGGAAAACCCCATATGAAACAAGCTGAGTACTACTTGTACAGTCATATCTCCACTTTTCCCAGATGACAGGATCGGGAAGCTGACCACCTGTTTCCCAGTCGTCTTTCCCATGTAGTCACGTTCAACTCAGTTGCATGGAGCAATATAGTGCCTACAGAATCACAGAATCATAGAGTTGGAAGGGGCCATACAGGCCATCTAGTCCAACCCCCTGCTCAACGCAGGATTAGCCCAAAGCATCCTAAAGCATCCAAGAAAAGTGTGTATCCAACCTTTGCTTGAAGACTGCCAGTGAGGGGGAGCTCACCACCTCCTTAGGCAGCCTATTCCACTGCTGAACTACTCTCACTGTGAAAAACTTTTTCCTGATATCTAGCCTATATCGTTGTACTTGAAGTTTAAACCCATTACTGCGTGTCCTCTCCTCTGCAGCCAACAGAAACAGCATCCTGCCCTCCTCCAAGTGACAACCTTTCAAATACTTAAAGAGGGCTATCATGTCCCCTCTCAACCTCCTTTTCTCCAGGCTGAACATTTCCAAGTCCCTCAACCTATCTTCATAGGGCTTGGTCCCTTGGCCCCAGATCATCCTCGTCGCTCTCCTCTGTACCCTTTCAATTTTATCGATGTCCTTCTTGAAGTGAGGCCTCCAGAACTGCACACAGTACTCCAAGTGTGGTCTGACCAGTGCCGTATACAATGGGACTATGACATCTTGTGATTTTGATGTGATGCCTCTGTTGATACAGCCCAAAATGGCATTTGCCTTTTTTACCGCTGCATCACACTGCCTGCTCATGTTTAGTTTACTATCCACAAGTACCCCAAGGTCTCGTTCACACACAGTGTTACCTAGAAGCGTATCCCCCATCCAGTAGGCATGCTTTTCATTTTTTCTGACCCAGATGCAGAACTTTACACTTATCTTTATTAAATTGCATCTTGTTCTCATTTGCCCATTTTTCCATTGTGTTTAGATCTCGTTGAACTCTGTCTCTATCTTCCGGAGTATTTGCCAATCCTCCCAATTTGGTGTCATCTGCAAACTTGATGAATAGTCCCTCCACCCCCTCATCTAGATCATTAATAAATATGTTAAAAAGTACCGGGCCAAGCACCGAGCCCTGAGGTACCCCGCTACTCACCTCTCTCCAGTCTGATGAAACACCATTGACAACATCTCTTTGAGTGCGGTTCTCTAACCAATTCCCTATCCACCTGACTATCTGAAAATCCAGATTGCAGTCCTTCAATTTATCCATCAGAACATCATGGGGAACCTTGTCAAAAGCTTTACTAAAATCCAAGTAAACGACATCAACCGAATTTCCCCGATCCAGCAAACCTGTTACTTGGTCAAAAAAGGAAACCAGGTTGGTCTGGCAGGACCTGTTGGAGACAAATCCATGCTGACTTCCTTGGATCACCAAATTGTCCTCCAGATGTTTGCAGATCGCTCCCTTTAATATCTGCTCCATTATCTTCCCCACAACAGAGGTCAGACTCACTGGTCTGTAGTTTCCCGGGTCATCCTTCCTCCCTTTTTTGACTACCAATTGACTAATGTAGGTCCAGGAATGGCCCTGAATGGAAATGGCAAGGTTTTGTTTAAAAAAGAATCTATATACAATGTATTATTTTTCTTCTTTTCTATTAATAATGAAAATTAAATTTTAAAAAAGAATCAAAAAGCCAAGGTTTGAAGCAGGGCTATACATGCTTGTGTCTATTAAATCCGGTGGAATGAGATCTCCAAGCATTGATTAGATGTGCCTGTAGAATAGAAGCTTACGTGTGTGTATTTTCTTTATTTCTTATAGAGCCCATTGTATCGAGGAATACAATGGGCGCTAGACATTGGCGGTGGGAAGAGTAAGGGGAGGGGTTGTCCAGTCTATAAGGGCATGGGGTTGAATGTGTGCGATGGGGGGGCAGTTGTGGTGGCCTGGTGGCAAATGAGGGCATGGGAGTGAAGACGTGAGTGTCAAGAAGGTGTGGTTTGGAAAGTTTATTGAGTGTGGGAGAGGACTGACCTTTGGGAATTGTGGCATAGTGGTTACAGATGAGCTTTCCAGAGCCATGTCTTCAGATATGTGAAGGGGAAATCAGACTGGAGACTCTTCTTAGGGGGAGAGTACATGGCAACCAATTCCTCCACAGTCTGCTTTCAACCTCATTTCCTTTCTTGTGTGAATTAGATCACAGATACTGAAATGCCCCCCTGTCCTATTCCACATGGGGTAGTCACAGTGCACAGGTGTCTGCCCTGCTCCTTCTGTCTCCATTTTTTTACTGTTGATAAAATGTTACGGTCTAACATGCTTCTTTTACTGTTGCCCCTTGGAAGAAGAAGAACTGGATTTTTGTACCCTGCTGTTTACTACCCAATAAAGTCTCAAAGCAGTTTACAAACACCTTTTCCCTCCATCTCCCCACAATAGACAGCCTGTGAGGGATGTGGGGCTGCGAGGGCTCTGAGACAACTGGGAATAGGCCGCAGTCACCCAGAAGGCCTCAGGTGTCTCAGAGCAGTTTAGAATCATCTTCCCTTCCTCTCACCATAAAATACACCCTGTGAGGAAGGTGCAGCTGAGAGAGCTCTGAGAGAACTGGGAGTGTCCCTAGGTCACCCAGCCGCCTGCCTGTAGGGAATCAAACCTGGCTCTCCAGTTTAGAGGCCACCATTCTTTAACTATTGTCCCGCAATGGTTCTCAGAGACCAACGCTAAAGGTGCTCTTCTCCCTCCCCCAGCGGTTTCGTCCTGGCAGATGAGGTCCAGCATTTAATCTCTGGCAAGGAATCTTCCAGTCACCCCCGACCGGAGGGATTTCTCCTCAGAATTCCCACAGCACACGGAAGCCAGGCCCTAGAGGCTCTCCCTCTGATTGGCTGGTTCTCCTTTCCCCGCATTCTCATTGGCTCTGGTCACTGTCTGTTGCAGGGAGCCTCACTGAGAGCAGCTTCCAGGGTTTTAAAGGCCCCTCATGCTTCTTAGGGGGACGTTGAGGACGGACCATTTTTATTCTGTAGGGCCCACTTCTTTGGGCAGCTCCTTGCTGGGTAGAAGTTTTGTGTAGGAGACATGAAAACTTAGACCCCAGCAAATTGAGGGGGTGTGAGGGGCCAGAAGTACAGAGGGTGGGGATCCATATTTTATCAGGAAAAGTGCAGGGAATATTTGTTAGAACAGCTTTGGATCCCTAATGGCCACTCAGACCTGGTTTGTGCTTGCGGAACTGAGGCGGGAGAGCCCGAGAGAGGCCCAGCCCGAAGGGCCCCCATGCAACCCTGGCAGCTCACTCACCCAGCACCCGCCAGTTCAGTCAGCGGTCTGAGGTGGCGATTAGGGGTGGGAGATGTAGCCTGATTGGGTGGCTGGCCAGCCACTTAGATGGCAAGACGAAACTATCAGGAGCATTCATTGTATATGGGGTAGTAAAAAAAGACATGCTGTATGGTTTCTGTAGAACCTTGTTTACATGGGCAGTGTCTCTGTATGTAAGGAATCTTCTGAAATCTCCCTGCCATAATCGCTGATGGGAGGATGTTAAACCTGGCAAGCATAAAAGCCCTGCGTTGTTGGGGAATAACAAGGTGAGAGAAATAGAATGTTAATTTATCAGATGGTGAAGAGATGCCTAAAAAAAGTGGAGAGCACATTTTTCTAGCTGCTTCATTCAGCGTTTGAAATTCAATATCTAATATTCTGCGTTTAATAGTTTTATATATCGATGTTGCAGGTGCTAAGGCCAGTGAATCAAGCATTTGGATTTTTCGCTCAATGTAGTTAAACCAGCTGGAAGTCTGTAGTTCTGAGAGCATTAGAGAAGTAAAACTGGTGGATTCAGAATTAAAGACTAAACGCAGCCAAAACTTAATAGTAAACAGCCAAGCCCTGGTCTCCAACAGTCTTAGGTTTGTTTCCAAACAGAGAGCAGCATAAGGTACACAATTAGGGATGCCCAGAATGTTTCGCAAAAAGGAAGACTGAATGCTTTCAACTGCATTGTTGAAAGCACTTATCCATATCGGGATTCCATAGAGGAGCTGAGAGCATGACTTAGCATTATAAACTTTGAGAGCTGCTGGTACTAATTGATTACCCTTGATGTAGAAGAAGCGGGCGACAGCCTGAGCGCTGTTCCTTGCAGTGTTTATTATATACTTCCGGTGTATTATAATGAAAGTGTACACGCAAGTATTTAAAATGCCTAACTTGCTCAATGAAGTACCCTTGGATGTTCCAGCTAAGAAGTTTCCATGATTTTGCAAAGACCAGCACTTTGGACTTCTCATAATTCAATGTGAGTATATTAGATTCACAATATGCAAAGCATGGTTCCTCTTAATATTTGTGAAACTGGCCTTGGGGTGGAGCGTGTCTGGGGTGTCCGAGTTGGAATAGGGCCAATCAGGGTGCGGCCAACCCCGCTCCAAGTCTGTGGCTTCCTCCCCCCATCCCCCCAACGTTCCGTGGCCACCTGTGTGGTCTTTTCGCTGGTGCTGCTTCTGGTGCGCACTGCACCATCATTCACCGCCCGTGTTGTCTGCCGAGGTTGATGATCACAAGGGGATGGAGCTCTCTCCAAATCCTTCCTTTCCTCCCACAGTTCCCACTCTGGGAGGAAGGGGGGGACGTTTACAGTCACAGCGCTCTTTGTGCTGCCACCCCTGCTGAAGGGGGGCTGCGAGAGCCTGTTGTATTCGCCATACAACGGGCTTATCTGCTAGTATGATTTATAAAAGAGAGCTGGTTTGTAAGAAAACTTTGACTGGATTTGAACAGTTAATTGGAATAATGTTTATGTTGGTTTTATGAGTTGTTTCATGTTTGATTTTGTGAATGGCCTCCACCAGGTCTCTGGAGAGGTGGTATGTACATTTTTCAGAATGTATACATACAATTAAATTTCCACCATAATCTCCACAAACTAAATTCGCACACATGTGTGTGCAAGAAGAGTGCTATTGGCAGTGCACATCCATAAAGGTAGAAATCTGTGCATACACTTGTGCCCTAGATGCTCTTCGGCCAAGGAATGTTTGTGGCCACTGCTGCCTGCCCCACAGTAGATTGAACAAAGACCACCTGGTGTCCAAAAGTGGTAGATACAAATACAACACTGTCCATAGCACCACGTGGAGTGGGAAAGCTGATGAAAACTCATAAATTGGTGGGCTCCTTCAGTTCTTTGGAAAACATAGGGACATGGTGTGTGAGTTCCCATCCTCTGAGTAGTGCATTACTTGATAGAATTCACCTTAGGCTAGATCCCCTGGGTCTCAGGCACATCATCACCAGGTTAAGATGTCAGAGACTGCACTTGGAATCTTCTGCAAACATGTCATGTTCCAGCCACCTTCAACCCTGTCTGACTCCAAGGAAGAGGCAGATCTGAGAGTCTTGCCAGGACCAACCTATGGGTTCATATGTTTTTTTGTAAAAGACAACTGAACCCATAGGACTTATTGGCTTTTCTAGCAAAGCATTATCATACTGCATATTTGGACTTATGATGCCATTTACTTATTTGCTACTCATTTACTTTCTCCTTTCTATCTGTACTTTTAGGATCCCTACTCCATTGTCTGAGGAAATGTGCATGTACTCAAAAGCTCATGCCCTGAATAATCTTTGTTGGTCTTAAAGGTGCCATTGGATTCAGATTTTGTTGCAGGCTTGAGAAATACTGCCACTGTGTGGACTATCTTGGATCTGTTTTGCTCGCTTCGGCAGCACATATACTAAAATTGGAACGATTGGAAAGAAGGAATTGGATCTAGCCTCATTTGTTCTACAGCAAATTAAGGTTGAACTTGCAGATATATGTATCTGGAAAAAAGGGCCCACGTGCATCCACATTGCGCTTCAAACCAGGGAGTGCTATAAAGATCAATGTGGGGTCTGCATCACAGGTTCAGCTGGACATGCGTTGAGTGGTTATTTGACTCTATCTACTGGCTGGATTTCACACATCCAGAGCTATTGGAAATTCCATACCAGGCAACATGAGGAGGAACTCTTGGCTTTATAGATAAGAAATTATTTGCCTAACCACACAGCATAGGAAAGACCACCACCTGGTTGTGGGAAAGGTATAATATGCTCTGGATGTGTGTTCTGTATTAGGCATGTGCACTTTGGACTGCTCCAGCTGAAACATCTCTGAAGTTGTGCAGACAGATCGGCCAAATACGGTCCTAAGCAGAAATCTCCATAGGATAACAGAGCCAAAGTGCAGCTGTCCAGATTGCCGAAGCATGCTTCAGCGTTTCAGACAACCGTTTAAAGTTTAAAGGGACATGGACAGGTGGGAATTGCCTTAGCTTTCCAGCTCCTCCAGGGCAAAGCGGAGGGGAGAGGGACGCAGACCAATGGCTAGGCTCCCTAGAGGAGCACAGCCAATCATTGCAATGCATTTTGCATTTGCAAATACATTGCACTAATGAGGTCTTGTAGCATGCTAAGCATGCTTGCTGCAATGTAAGGCAAGGTAAGTGGGGGGGGGGAGGCGGGGGGGGGGGTAGCTGGCAGGTTTGGGAGGAAAAACTCTGGTAGGGGAGTGGGCTGGACCTAGCTGCCTGCCTGCTCTGAATCTTGGAGGATCTTCATTGCTGGAGAAGGCATTGCCTGAGGGACTACTTTTGACCTTTTTCCCTCTTGCTTTCTCACTTTTCTTCTTCTTCTCACTTTTAATTACACTTGACTTCACTTATTTTCAAACCTAAGTTTTCTGTGAGTTTCTGTGGGTGGGGTGGTGTCTGAGGTTGCTTGGGATTCAATGTTTTCACCTGTTGTTTATTTCTTCTTTTCTTCTGCTGACTGAGTGCTGTTGTGGACTGCGGGGCAGCACTGTTGTTTGGTCCTTCTTGGGGTGCTGTTGTTCTTTATACTTTTAAGCTTCAATCCTTCTCACTGTTGTGGCGGGGGGAGGGGGTTGCTCAACTTTGGGGGCTGTTGTTCCCTGGGCGGGTGGCCCACTGCTCTGCTCTGGTGCTCTACTTGCTATTGTGGCCTGGGGGGCACTGCTTGTTGTGCTTGGTTCAACTTGGGGTGCTGCTGTTGTTACTATTTACAGTTTTTCTTCTCAGTGTGGGGGTGGAGGTGGAGGGTGCCCATTTTGAGGGCTGTTGTTTCTTGGGTGGGTGGCCCACTGCTCTGATCTGGTTTGCTGATGCTGTGGCTTGCTGCTGTTGTAGCCTGGGGGTCCATGCTTGTTTCTTGGTGCCCAACTAGGTTTTCCCATCTAAATAGGCTCTAAACAAGACTATTTCAGGAACTATTTTAAAGTCCTACTTCCTTCCCTAATTAGCCAGCTCAGGATTAGAATTATAAAAGGCAAGTAGCACCTCTTCATTACAGCTAACTAGTTCAAACCACCTGCACCTTCCACATAAATAAAGTCTCAGCCAGGATTCCGTTCTTGAGAGAGCAGGGATAGAGGCAGATCTAAAAACAATACCAAGAGACTGGTCCCTTGGGAACAAATGAAGCTCTCACTTGTCTGCTCAGTCCAGAGACGTTGTGCTTTGGTCAGCTAACAAAGGCCTTGCCAAGGCTCAGAAGAAGATGAGGCATCAGGCTAGAGGCAAGGAATGGAAACTGTGGAGATAAAGGGATACTCTTGAGGGATGCAAGAACAAATTCCTTTTTTTCTTTTGAATTTTTTTCATATATTTTTAAGATACGAATACTTGTAAGCCTTTTTCCATATTTTTTTGTTTTTCTGTTGGAAGCTTTATCAGATTACTAAGCCACTTTTGCCTCAGGCCTAGGTTTCAGTTAACATGTTATGCTTTTGTTCTGGTTTGAAATTTCTTGGAAATTATTCTTAAGCTTTTTCAATAAGACTTTGGTAACACTATAATTAATAAGCTTGTATGAAATAATAATCAGTTGAATCATATAATTGTTTTGATTTGTTTTAATAATTTTTCATTGGTTATAATTTGGGGGTATGGGTATTATAAGGTAACTAGAAACTAAGCCCGCTGTACTTTAAATACAGCGGGCGTTAGCGGGCCTCGTGTCTTTGTCGGGGCGCCTCTCCGCCTTCCCAGCCCTCCCCCTGCACCCGAGGCCGGCTGTGGGCTGGCCAGTGAGCCTTTCCTGGCGCCGCCGCCGCCTCCTCTCCCACCCTGCCCCGCCGCATACCCCCGTTGGTGGCGGCGAGGCAGCAAATGGCAGCGGATGGGCTCAGGGCCGAGACACAGTTGACGGCGTCGCTTTCCGGCCCCCGCCACTGCCGCTGCCTGCTCCTGGCTGCAGGGGCTGGTGGTGACCTGTCCTCTTCACAGCTGTTGCCGTTGCCGCCGCCGGCTGCTCCTGGCTGCGCAGCCCGGCGGCAACCTGTCCTCTGCAGGCGCCAGCTCCTCTTGGCTGTGCGGCCAGGCGGCGACCTGCCCTCTCCGCGGCAAGGCAGGAAATGGCGGCGGTCGACCGTATGTGGCCGACATCGGGAGGGGGCAGATCAGGAGGCACTTCGCGCATCCCAATTCGTCAATCCGGTGGCAAGGGACTAATCGCGGACTGACAATCGGAGGGCAGCAGGTGGCTTGCAGGTGGACTGACTTGCAGGTGGACTGACAATCGGAGGGCCCAATTGGCAGGCGCTGAAGGAAGGGGTGAAGGGGCCAATCAGCACCCTTCCTCATCCTGGACAGGGCCCGCCCTCGGGGCCCTTACTGTTTTATTTATCCGCTCCGCAGGAGCAGTTAAAGATTAGTGAATCTATATTGAATTTTGTATATTGGGAATATTAGTGGTATAATTATAGTATTAGTGGCATAATTATAAGTCGCATGTATATCATATTGGTTAGACCCCACTTGGAGTACTGTGGGCAGTTCTGGAGGCCTCAGTTCAAAAAGGACATGGACAAAATTGAGAGGGTCAGTAGTTGTCTGGATCCTCCTTTTTCCCCTTTTTGAATCTGCAATCTTCCGGCACCTCACTGTTCTCCAAGAATTGTCAAAAATAACATACAGAGATTCAGAAATTATACCTGAATGTTCTTTTAGTACCCTTGGATACAATTCATTTGGCCCAGAAGATGTGGTTTCGTTTAAAGAAACTAGGTGTTTATGGACTACCCCTACCATGATCCTGGGTCACATCTCCCATCCGTCATCATTATTCTGAAAACTGCTCATGAAGCCACCCTGGTTTCTTTAGGGTCCTCCCAGTTTTCCTTCTCAAGGGAATTGTCTGCGATTGTGCCTTCAGGATTTCACTTTTGAGAAACTCCCAACCTTCTTGGTCTTCCATCTCCTTAAGTTTTTCTGACCATGGGATTCAACCAAAATAACTTTAAGTTTGTTAAAATTTGCTCTCCTGAAGTCCAGCCTGTATGTTTTACCACGTACAGCTTTCCCCTCCCTGTAGATTTGTTCACTGTTCACTCATACCCCCCCCGAAAAAACACCCCCAAAAACATATAGTTACTCATACACAAAGAAAAGATATTCTGCAGAGGCTCAAGGGCATTTAAGTCTTTATTACTTTTGGCTTTTCTGTATTCTCATTTTTGTCACTCATACATTCCTATTGCTTCAGGGTTTGTTCCTTTTTTCATTCCTGCATGTGTCCTACTCCCTCTAGTGGTCAATTCCATATTGCATTACTGTATATCTGTTCCATTATATATTTCTAGCAAGGCCTTGGAGAAGGCGCTTGTCACATGGCTTAATTGCCACAGCACTTAACACCCACTCAGGGCGGCTGCCTCGCCTCAGAGTGCCTCCTCCTCCAACCAGCTTGCCTGTCTGTGCAGCAGCCAGCCAATCACCTTCCATCCCCCACCCCAACCACCCCTCCTCCTTCCACTTTCCCCCAATGCTTGGAGACTGCAGATCCCTACTGCATGAGAGCTGCCCCTGCTGGTGAGTTCCTGCAGCCTGCAGCCTTTCAAGGTCCTGGTTGGAAGGAGAGGCCATCTGCAGAGTTCTTCCATCCCACCCCCCCATATGGCACCCATTGTATTCCTGAATGTCACAAGTTTTGCCCCTAGTCTGGTATAAAAATCTTCAGGTTAATGTGCATGTTTTTGTTGGACATAAAGCCATGTAATATAAAATTGGCCACTAGGGGCAGCAAATTATATGTGGGAAAAAGAACCCTGAAGCAATAGGGACAGCACAGGGTACAAAACTGAATGCACACAATCCAGAGTTATCACCTGGTAGCGTTCATACAATTCCAGGGCTCTAAATCCTGACCTCAAGTCATAGCAAGTTGCCTTTATGTGTGGAAGAGTATCTTTACCACCAAAAGTCATCATGAACAAACCAGAGCCCTCAGTCTCCAATCCTCCATAAAATCTGAAAGCAGAGCTTGGATTTTTCAGAACAAAATAAATAATGCAAAATGCCTTCAAGATATTATATTTTAATTAAAAGCTCAGGAGTGCTTTACTTCAAAAAACACAACTGGATGCCAGAGTCCAAGCGTTTCCTTCCTGATCTTTCCCCCAATGCCAATTATATCGGAGCAGATTTGCCTCACTTTGCTGGAGGAAAGACCTTCGATACATGCCTGGAATGCTGATCTTCTTGTCTGCAACCAGAAGAGGGGGGGGGGGGCACCAGAAGACAGCCAGCTTGGTGTCCTGGTTAGGAGTGTGGAGTTCTAATCTGGTGAGCCAGGTTTGATTCCACGCTCTCCCACATGCTGGGTGACCTTGGGCTCGCCACAGCCCTGAGAAAACTGCTCTGAGTGAGCAGTAATATCAGGGCTCTCTCAGCCTCCCCTCCCTCACAGGGTGTCTGTTGTGGGGAGAGGAAAGGGCAGGTGAATGTAGGCTACTTTGAGACTCCTTCAGGTAGAGAAAAGCGGCATATAAGTAACAACTCTTCTTCTTCAATAATATCAGGGCTCTCTGAACCTCACCTGCCTCACAGGGTGTCTGTTGTGGGGAGAGGAAAGGGAAGGTGACTGTAAGCCGCTTTGAGACATCTTCAGGTAGAGAAAAGCAGCATATAAGAGCCAACTCTTCTTCTTCACGTCTGTGGAGCCTTACAGTTGAGCATACTGGGTCGCATCTCCACAGGCTTTCTGAAGCTGGAAGCAGGCATCTCTTATTGCTGCCAGATCTTTCAAAATGATCATCAGAGGGTTATGCAGGATTGGAGCTTTCCAGATCTGTTGACAGGAGGGGAAAGGGGACAATTCAAGTCTATCTTACCCAGATACCCAAAGGATTAACCCCCCCCCCCCAACCGAAGCTGCTAGCGACCAAGGCAAGGACATCAGGGAAGGGCCCAGGTGAAGCCTGTGAAGGCAGCAGAAGGCCACTCAGGTGTAGGCTTCCTTTTATAAGATCTGTGTGGGGAGGATATAAGGGTGTACACCAAAGATCTCCCAGTTTTTTGAGCCTATGAGCACTTCTGGGATTCTGACACAGCATAGTGGGCACATTCACAAAATGGCTGCCCCAAACTGGCTGCCAGAAGAGATGGAGACGGGCAGCTGTATGCTCTAGTGCAAGGGTCCTCAACCTTTTTGAGCCTGTGACCATTTTTGGAATTTTGATAGAGCTTGCTACAGACACAACATGATGGCCATAGACGGCAAAGCCAGACACACAATGGCAGTTACAGCTTATCTTCAGCGAAGCAGTAAAGATCCGTGTGCTGTGGTGGCAGCTGCTGCCAAAGTAACAGTTTTAAAAATCAGCACAGCCAGTCAAATCTCCAAAGGACAATGCTTGGCAAATGTCCCAACCTGGCCCCCTAAAAACACTTGGTGGACACCAGGAAAGTGTTGGCAACTCCACAAGCACCATGTTTGGCACCATGTGGTGGAGAAAGAGAAACTGGCCTGCTGTTGTCGTTGTTAGGTGCGAAGTTGTGTCCGACCCATTGTGACCCCGTGGACAATGATCCTCCAGGCCTTCCTGTCCTCTACCATTCCCCGGAGTCCATTTAAGTTTGCACCGACTGCTTCAGTGCCTCCATCCAGCCACCTCATTCTCTGTCGCCCCCTTCTTCTTTTGCCCTCAATCGCTCCCAACTGGCCTGCATGAAGAGCCAATTGGTTATGCAACTTTCTCTCCCTCACAGGGGAACAGTCTCTGATTCTCCAGAATGGTTCTCCCTCTAAAACCCAGGCACACATGCCAGTTTAATAGGCTAGAATTGAAAAAATGGCCAAGAAAAATTTTGGGATGGAGGCTGATAGATTGGATGGGAGGAAAGAGATTGGGGATACCCACCATCAGGACTTAATAGCCAAGCCGTGGCTGTCATCCTGAATGGAGTCAAGCAGTGTTTGCCATCCCTCCATGTGGCCAGAGCCAGCTTCCCAGTGAGACTTTAGCCAACAGTTGTCAAGATAGCAGTGGTCACACACATGCGGTGTGCTCCTTGGGTTGGATCCCATCTAACTTTCTAGACACAGAAGCACAAATTCTCTGCCTTGCTTCCTCCCCATAGCAGCCCTCTAAAATGCTGGGACTCCCTGATGCAACATCAAGGGGAAACATCAAGAGGCTTCCACAGAAGGGGAGACCCCCTCCCTCAAGTATGTGGCTCTTTCCCACAAGATCCAACTCAGAATCCAGGATGGCCCCACCCTACAGAATAATGGGCTTTGCCACACTGGCCAAGTTGGGGGGTTTTTGAAGGCTATCAGGGACAACAAAAATGGGAGCATGGCTATATAAATATATACAAAAGGTTACTTGCATTAACCGCATATTCTTCAATGGCTTTTTCTTCTTCTATGCTTGAGTGCATATATATTATATATATATATATATTATCATACTCTCTCTATATTATTATATTATGTATATATCCACAGATTCCTATGAAACACAGAGCAATACAAAACAAAATAAAAAAGATAACAAGTTCTTCTGTATATCAACAGTCCATTCGACACGGGCCTAGGCACCAGTTTTTGAGCATGCACATCAGAGAGGGAAACGGGATTTCAAAAAAATAAGTTTGGGGCCAGCTGTCTCGGTCTGCAACCCCCTCTGAATGTCCCACCCAGCTGCCTTGCCTTCATTTCTGGGGCATCTTTCTAAAAAGAGCCCCAGAGAGCTCCTTTGTTTCCATGACAAACACCCTATGAGGAGGAATACAAAGCTGTTAAACAGCAGAATGGGTCTGGAGGGGAAACTATTAGCTCCAACGGGCCAAGCTTAGTAGGATAAGCCTTTCCTGGATTAGAGGACCAGAGCTCATTCCATAAAAGATTTGGGCAGACCCCAACCTTAGGATTCCAGACAAAGATGCCTGTGGGGAAATCCTTGTAGGCACCACCCAGACCCAACGATGGAAAACAAATCACATGACTTTCCCACTTTCATTAGCCCACAGTGCAGCCAGAGGCTCTCTGAGCAGGCCTGCAGTCCACCTGTGACGGGGCAAGAGCCAGCCATCATTCATACCTAAAGCCTACAGCTTAGGTTGTGTGTTCAACAGGAATCTAGCAGAAATTTGCCCAGGGATCACATGGTGTAGTCTCTGGCCATAACCTCTGACATGAGTGGGTAAAGAGACCATCTTCAACAGGTCAGCTACAAAACTCTTGTTTAAATCCCGCAAGAAAGGGGGGTGGCAGGTCACAGAGCAGGTGTCCCCCAGATACGGCAGAAAGATGGGGGCAGCAGCAGCTAGCTGTGCTGGTAGGGAACTGGAGCTAGAAAGCTTTTAATCCCCACAAAGTTCATAGCTGACAAGAAGGGCCCAGTGCCTCCAAACACACAACCAAACACATACACACAACAATGGGCAGATTCCACAACTGAAGGCTCAGGAGACGAGCTAAAGCCTCGTGATCGGAGCCTTCCTCTAAGGGCATTTGGATACTGCAGCAGCTCTCTTGTGCTTGTTTGGCCCCCTGTCACGGCATGGCAGTAGGAGCTGGCAACGGATGGCCTTCCGGTGAGCCATGGAGAGGGAGGGTGGCCAGGCCAGGCAGTTACGGCTTCTTCACCTTTCCCTCCTTCACTAGCTGCTCGTTGAGCTGGCAAAGTTGCTTCAGGAAGCCGTCATTGGGGCCAATCTCCCGCTTCTGCCGCACCATGCTCACTGCACTCTTGACATCCATGTTCTGCCGGAGCATGAGGTAAGCAATGACCAGCGTCGGTGAGCGGCTGTAGCCTTCGCGGCAGTGTACAAACACCCGGCCTGAGCAGGAAGGGAGAAACAGACGAGGAGGGGGAAAGGCTGTGGTTAGCTGATATGTATATATGTAAATATACACAGAGGCATAGCATGTACATCCCAGCAACAGGCAAGCCAAGGAGATGACATCCAAGGGTTGGATCCAGACTAAACTTCCCAATGGAATATTCCTGCCTCTGCTCTCCTAGTGATATCCATGGTGGATAGAGACACTAAAGAACGGGGGGGGGGGGGGGGGGAGGGATGCAGTGGGAAAGGGGAAGGAGTGAAAATTGCCCATTTAGCCTAGATTTGACCCTGTGCATCCAACCAAGCAAGCTCTAGCCCATGAATGCCGGAATAAAAATGGCTTAGGCTTGGGTGCACTTAGAGGAGCTGGGAAATGGAGAGTGTTATCTCAGGAACTGACTCAGGAGCTGGCTGCTAGCTCCGCCCTCTGCCGAGTAGGCCTCTGTGCTATAAAAGGCTCTTGCTTGCCAGAGGAGGCAACACTTGGAGGAGCTGAGAGAAGGAGAGTGTTATCTCAGGAACTGACCCAGGAGCTGACTGCTAGCTCCGCCCTCTGCTGAGTAGGCCTTTGTGCTATAAAAGGCTCTTGCTTGCCAGAGGTGCGCACAATACTAAACGAACCAAAGAACTCTGGTGCGCACAATACTAAACGAACCAAAGAACTCTTGGGTTCTGAATCAAATCAGAAAGCTCTAAGGAGTCATACAGCAAGAGCTAGAGGCCTCTTGGCTGTAGATTCATTGTTGGAGGATCAACCCTAAGGATTCAGTGAAGTGTAGGACTGTTTGAGAAGCATTTCAGATGAATCAAAGTGGCATGACTGAAGAAGCTCGGATAGCGACATGTACCATTTGTGGAATGTTTGTCTTCTTACCTTGGTGGGACAGTTTTTACAAATGCAGTAAGTGTAAATTAGTGGCTCTGCTAGAGGAGAAAGTCTGGGGATTAGAGAAAAGATTGAATACAGTGCAGGAGGAGGGAAATCTATCAAAACAAAATCAGGAGCACCTAACACAGGAGGGTAATAAATGGAAGAATGTTACACATAGGAGTAGAAGAATGAGAAGGTCTGAACCAGTGATGCTCAGCAATTGGTTCCAGGATCTGCCTGAAGAGGTTGATTCAGGAACACAGGAGTATGTGCAATTCCCCATGAAAAGTAAGCCCCAACAAAGATCAGCAAAAAAGTCACAGGCCCCCGCAGGTGAGAGTTCTAGGTCTTCTCCCCTGTGACCCCATGAAGCCCAGCAAACACTTCACTGGTCCCCACAGGTGAGAGTTCTAGGTCTTCTGCTCCCAAAGGTACAAAGAAACAGGTACTGGTAATTGGGGATTCCCTCCTGAGAAGCGTAGAGGCCAAAGTGTGTAGATCAGACTTGCTGTCTCGAGAGGTCTGCTGCCTACCTGGTGTATGCATAAAGGATGCCATGGAACAGCTGGACAGGCTCATCAAGCCCACAGATCCAGTGCGAAGGAATGACTATGAGTCACCCAAACTACCAGACCCGTCTCCTACCAAGTCCAGTCACCAGATGGATGCAAACTATGTCACCACATGGATCAGGTATGGCAGTGTTGTGACCCTGGACTTTCCAATGTAAAGGATCCAGCCAGCCCAGTTCCAGCAGCTATAGCTGGAACAGTTCTAAGAGAACTATAACTAGCCAAGTGGCACCCAGCTGCCTGCGTATGGAGCAGTGGGGAATCAAACCCGGTTCTCCAGATTTTGTTCCACCGCTCTTAACCACGTTGGCCTCTAGTAATAGACTAGAACAAAGGTGGAACAACAAGTGAGCTATGGGAGATGAGAATGGGATCTACCTATCATGAGTCTTGCAGGTCCTTGCTTGTATATTTCTAGAACAATACTTGGGTTGGAGTCACAAGAATATGATCTCCAAGTAGCATACTGGCAGTCCAGACAAAAGCTACAGCCTGGAGCCCATGGCTGTCCAGCTGTAAACACTGCCATACAAAAACAAGCCCCCCGAAAACATCAAAGAGAGTGCACACCCCCCTAAGCTGCCAAACTAGACAACCAATGAATACATAGCAGAGCCAAAGAGGGGGCCAATGGGGAACCTCACCATCTTTCTGTGCCAGCGCCTTATCAATAAAGTCAGAGGCCTCCTCAAAGTAGCGGCTGAGGTTGAACTCTTGCGTGTCGTTGGCCTTGATGCCGTGGTAGGTGATGCCAGTGCCTTCATAGAACTCTGCGTTGGTGTTGACATGCATGAAAGACCTGCCCTCAGCAGCATTCAGGATATGGGTGATCCCCAGACGCTGCAGCCGCATAATGTTCTTGGCAATGAAGCTATGGAAAAGTAAGGCAAGTTAGAAGAAGAAGAGTTGGTTCTTATATGCCGCTTTTCTCTACCTGAAGGAGTCTCAAAGTAGCTCAAATCAAATTCAAATTCAAAACCCTTTAACGGCATATAAAGAGAGCGTCAAAATAGAGATGATTCATAATTAATTAATAGTTAATAGTAATTACAGAGTCTAAAAATGGTCATGACTGGGGAAGGCACTGGCAAACCACCCCGTATTGAGTCTGCCAAGAAAACGCTGGAGGGCGTCACCCCAAGGGTCAGACATGACTCGGTGCTTGCACAGGGGATACCTTTACCTTTACCTTTTACAGAGTCTAAAACAAAACAAATAAATGAAATAAAATAAGTAATAACCAATAATACATTCCTCCAGAATGGTCAGTAATCAGTAATTTCCACCAACTGTAGATGGTCTAGAATTGTTTCTTGCTTAGCCGATTATCCCTTTGTATCACAGTGGCCAAGAATTCGGCTACTAGTTCTGTTATTTCCGGGGACTTATCAACTAGCAAATATCTAGTGATTCTGTCCGTTGGGCAAGAAAGGCTTACAATGATAGGAACAGTAAGTTGATGTCTGAGCATACAATGCGATGGACAGGCACTGAGTCAGGCTCTGATTGATGGTGGAGCAGATTAATAAGGCTTTGCATATAAGTAGCTCCATGACCTGCCCTGGACGTTAGGCCGAAAAAGCGGGGGGAACAAGTCCGATTGACTTTGATGGTGTGTCAATATCACAGATTCTCTGCCTAATAATGCCAAAAATTTGAGCTCATAATTAACCATAGGCTCTAAGTTGATACCCAGAGTGTGAATTTTATGTTGGATCTGCCGGTACCATTTAGAAATAAAGGGGTCACTTAGGAGATCATACAGGAGACTATTGAGGCTGAAGTGATAATGCAATTTTATCAAAAATTCATAGTAGATAAACATGCTCTAGATGACAGCAGACTGAGACCCAGTTAGTTACAAAGGGTGGAAAGACTAATCACATTTGGAAGGCCCAAAATATGAAGAAAAAAAATTGCAGCTATACGATCCACTTCAGCATCCAAACCCTCTCTCCAGACTGGTATCCCGTATAAGCAGAGATCTTCCGGTTCAAGATGGCTTCAGGCAGCAGGTGACACGGAGTCACTCTGTTGTAATTTATTTGTTTTGACTGTCAGTATTCTCCTGCTGTTTTTTAAAGACTGCCTTTAATCTGCCTGCTATATCCCCATCACATCTCCAACATTTGAGAGAGAAGTTGGAATATTTATTCTTGGAGCTTTACTCCCTTATCAATGCTCCCAGACAGGCAACTCCCACCTGAGTAAGCAATTAGGAGACCGAGGCGCTTATCGGACAAGTAAGCCATCTCTTTCTTCAAACTATCCTTATCCATGGTTCTTCCTCTTTATATTTGTGAAACTGGACTCGGGGATCAGCGAGTCCGGCTGTCCGAGTTAGAAGAGGGCCCTGCCCCTGTGGCTCCCGCCCTCCCTCACCAAGCACTCACCCTTCAGACGCGCCTGGCTGCTGGAGCCACTGTGTCTGTGAGTCGGGGGGATCCCTTCCCTAGGACCCACCAAGCACGCGTTGGGCAGGCTGCAGGGAAGCGGCCTTGGGGGTGGGGGGGAGGGGTGGCAAAGTTTCCTTCCCTCACCGAGCACTCACCCTTCAGATGCCCTTATCACTGACTGATTGACTGATTCTCTGCATTATTCCAGTAGGGATTTTCAATTTTTACTAGAAGACAAGCTTCCCATTATAACAGAGAAGGTGACTGAATTTTTTGTCACAGTTCTGCAAGATAAAACTCGCACCTGCAATGAATAGCTTGTCTCTTATATTCCTTTAGAATGGTGTCTGCATTATTATTATTATTATTATTATTATTATTATTATTATTATTATTGTTGTTGTTGTTGTTGTTGTTGTTGTTGTTGTTGTTATTTATTTATTTCCCACCTCTCCCTATAGGCTTGAGGCAGGTCACAACAGTCTCAACCCCATTAAAATCCCCATGAAAAGACTTAAAAAAAATACCAACATGATGGCAAGAAATCCCTAGACCTCCTCCCCTACCAAATAAACGAAGATAATGGAAGGGAGCGATGTACACTTCCCAATTCCTGGGAGGGGGGGGGGAATGTCCCTGTTTCGCTGACCCCAGCCTCAAACATAGACCTGGTGGAAGAGCTCCGTTTTACAGGCCTTGCGGAATGCTGGTAAATCCCACAGGTCTCGCAGCTCTCCCGGGAGCTCATTCCACCAGGTAGGGGCCAGGACCGAAAAGGCCCTGGCCCTGGTTGAGTCTAGGCGCGCTTCCTTAGGGCCGGGAACGATCAGTAGGTTCTCACCCGCAGAGTGTAAGGCCCTCTGGTTGATTTTCCCTTTAGTTAATTTTACTAGCAACTAACTTTTAATTCTTATTTTAAATGTCCTATAAATGTTTTATTTAATTTAATTCATATTCTTTTATCTTCTTTTATCCATTGTTCTATGTTTAGGTTTTATTATTACTATATCACAAATATCTGTTTATTTTAAGTAGTCTGAAGATATCTGATTGTAAATAAAGTATGATCTAGACCAGGGATTCCCAACCAGGGGTGCCATTGGGGGTCCACAGGAGCTCTTGAGGGGGTCCACAGCCTTTCCTCTCCTGCCTTAATGGACTCAGCCACAAACTAGGTAAATGGCTGCTTTCATAGCTCCCCCTCCCTAATGTGAGTGAGTTCTCTCGTGGTTTATCCCCTGCATGTCTACTCCTCCATAAACCATCTCCTATCTCTCTCCCATTCAGTCGTCCTAGAGCCTGCCTGTTAGCACAGGTGGTGATGTCACTTCTGGGGGCGTGGAAGGGAGGTGTGGCCAGTTGACCTCACTTCTGGGGCTCCTCAAAGCCTGAAAAATTATCTCAGGGCCTCCTCCATGGACAAAAGGTTGAAAAAGGCTGATCTAGAACTTTTGTTACACTGTTTACTTGAAATAATATATTTTACAGTGGTTGTGTATTTGTTTGATGGTGTTGGGAGCCACTGAGGAAAGTGGTCATCCTGAACACAAGTGACAACCCAGACCTAGTTTTGGCTCTCCCTGAGATTTAATAAAGAAAAAATTTTTTAACTTGTGGTTGTCCGCATCAGCTTCCTTCTTTCTTCAGTGCTGTCTACAGCTGATGGGTCTTCTTGTTCTTCTATGGCTTGAAATGTCGCCATGGCAAGCTTTTTAATTACACAGATGCTGAAATCTCAGCAGGATAAAGAATCTTGGGTATTATTTTTTTATTAAGGAGAGCATTCATGCTCTACTTCCCTCTCCAATGTAAAACTCTCACAACCATCACCCTGTGAGGCAGGATGTTTAAGAGAAAATATGAATTGGCTCCAGGTCGCCTAGCTAGTTTCCAGGGAAACATGGGAATTCAAACCTGGCTGTCCCAGATTATATTCCAGTACTTCAACTACACTACTCACATGCTAGACATAGTTCTGAAGCTACCATTTCACACGTCTGTGCAGTTTTTAGAATGACACAACAAGCCACATTTGCTTCCATTTTGCCAGGCCTGAGACAAAATTGAGGCTACTTCTGCATGTCAAGCAGATTCTCTACCAAGGGTTACAGCCTAGGCTATTAAAATGCACTTATTTTCAGCTTGAATATTAGTAGTCCCTTTCTGAGAAACCTTGGATAGTTCAGTGGTTACACTTTGCATAACCACAGAGTTGCCAACTCATGGATGAGAAATAGCTGAAGATTTGGGGTGTAACACCTGGGGTCATTCCGCACAGCGTTCACTTTTTTGGGGGGGGAGAGGGAGGCATTTTTGGAAAAGGAGAAGGAAGGCGACCTCCGTCAGACTTAGTGCGGAAAGCATGTTGCGAATTTCAGCCTGAGAAATAACGGGAGGAAAGCCCAAATATGGAAAGGCTAGATTGGAGTTGCAGCTTTCAAAGGCAATTCAAAGTGAGGCTAAACCAAGGTGGAAACAGTCCTGGTGAGGGTAGGGTTTGAGGAGAAAAACCTCAGTAATGTACAATGCTGCAGAGTCCACCCTCCAAAGCAGCCATTTTCTCTAGGGCAACTGGTATCAGTTGTCTGGAGATCATCTGTAATGCAGGAAATCTCCAGGTACCACCTGGAGGTTGGCAACCCTAGATGACTTCAGGTTTAACCCCTGATATTTTTCATTAAAGGATCTCAGGGGACTGATACTCTAATTAAAAGCCTAAGTAGACCATGCCGACATACACGGATCAGTGGTCTGACTCAATGGAAGGCAGCTTTGTATGTTCTCAGCCTTGTCTGCCAAAGAAAACCTGGATATCTACCACACATCCACAGCATGCCGCAAAGGATTCTGGCGGAGGTCTTTGAACATAGTTCCCAAAGCTTTTGTCCTTGGAAGATCAAGTGTAGGGACCCTAATTTAGATTGGGAATATTCTACAACTGGAGTGGAGTTAAACCTCTCCCTTGTACCTTTCTAAATCCGCCTTTCTAAAATGGACCTTGGGAGCCACTATGGGGAAACATTCAGGTACTGATACAGGTAACAATGTTTTTAATTTATTTATTTGTACCCTACTTTTGAAAAATAATAATTGGGTTTTATACCCTGCTTTTCACTAACCAAAGGAGTCTTACAAAGGCGTTCCCTTCCTTCCCCCACAACAGATACCCTATGAGGCAAGTAGGGCTAAGAACTCTGACAGAACTGCTCTGTGAGAAGAGCTCTAACAGGACTGTGACTATCCCAAGGTCACCCAGCTGGCTGCATGTGGAAGAAGAGTAGGGAATCAAACCTGACTCTCCAGAGTAAAGGCTGCTGCTCTTAACCACTACACCAAGATGTATCCCATCCTCCTCCTTTCCTCTACTTTATCCTCACAACAGTTGGCAAAGTTTAAATATGCAAGAGAGGGACGGAGCATCAGGATGCTTAAAATAATGAAATAGTTTTATTTAGAACAAACTTTGAATAGAAGGAGGAGAGAGAGAGTCCTAACTCTGTCTAACTGTTCTGTTCATTCTGTCTGTTCTGAAGCCAAGCAGGGACAAAGGATGCTCAAAGGAGCTGGAAGCCTTCAACTAAGCCTATCAGGTGAAGACAATTTGAAAGTTATCAGGAAGTTCCTCATCTAAGTATGCTAAATACACATCTCCTCTGTTGCCCCCTGTAGGACATTTTTCATATCCTCTTTGAATAATGCACATGACAAATCTGTAAACCGCTCCTGCGGAACCATAGAAATAAAAGGGTAAGGGCTAAAGGGGAGGAGAAGATTCAAGATTCCTGTCATCCATAGTAGTGAATTAGAGACCAGAGGCCGGGTTCCAAATTCTTTCTTGGGGACGACGACTGCTATTTGTCTCAATATTTTCCCCTCAGGCTTTCACCATTCTCTGCTTGGCTACCCACAGAGATTAGAAAGGACATGAAAATACATCCTCTGATCAAACAAAAGCATCTAAAGCTTCGGCAGGAACTGTAAATGCTACTTTTTTTGCCACGGCCCAAAATTGCCACCAGAGAAATCCTTAAAAAGCTCTAGATGTTCACAATATACAACCAACGACAACTAAACTCTGGAGGAGAGAAACAAGATAGACCCTCGCTGACATCGTCCCAGAGGAAAGTTCTGGAATCTTGCCTGATCTATATAGGGAGCTCACCCTGGTGAGGCCTGTAATCCTACACCAGACTCTGGAATGAATTTTACTCTTGCATTAGCAAGAGTCTGACTACCACCAGTGAGATGAATCTCAGCCACATCTTTGGGGCAGAAGAAATGACAAATTCATTCCTTCAGAGGAGCTAGAATTAATCCTTCCGTAAACCACCACAACTTCAGGAGAAGAGATGAAACTCACATGTCCATTTATAAATGGCCATACTGCCCACAGCTCTGAGAAGTACAGAGTTTATTCCTGATCCCTTTCCACCACCCCCAGCTTCTGAGGTGACTCAATGTGGTGTAAGGATTAGAGTACTGGACTAGTCTCTGGGAGTCCTGGGTTCAGATTGCCACTCTGCCACTGACATTTGCCAGGGGCACATTGAGCCAAATCTTTCTCGTAGGGCTGTTTTGAGGACAAAATGAAGAGGAAAACTATGTAAGCTGTGGGTCCCCATTGATAACAAAGGTAGGGAGGATATACATTGTCAATAAATATGAAGTCTCTCCCTAATCCTGCCCCTCCCCCGAATTTGCTTGACTTTACCCAGGGCATGAACAAAGGTGTGGTTGGCATCACATTCAATATGATCCCAATATGACAGGATCAAAGGAAAGCCTTCAGTTCATTAGCTCCATTTAGCAGTCCAATGGCTGGAAAGTGCTGCCAAGTCTCAGCCAACTTATGGGGACTCCATAGAGTTTTCAAGAGGTGGACAGAGGTGGTTTGCCATTGTCTACCACTGCATGGTATCTCTGGACCTCCTTGGTTGTCTCCCATCGAAGAAGTAATTAGGGTCAACCCTGCTTCGCTTCTGAGATCTGACAAGATCTGGCTAGCTGGCCATGGGCTGTTCTGATCAGGTCTCATTAAAATCCTTAAAAAGCTCTAGATGTTCACAATATACAACCAACGACAACTAAACTCTGGAGGAGAGAAACAATAGAGAAAAAAAAGTAAGCTTAAAAGAAAACAAAGTTAGCAATAAGGTGAAGAGTAAAGAACTGCTTGTCCAAGGAGGGACAGAGGACGAAGCACTGAAAGAATGACTGCACACCTACAACCGTTTTTTTGGTAACAAGCTTGGGTGCACATACACTAGCTTGCCCTCCCCCCGTTCCTGCCCTATTGGTACCCAGAAGCCAGGTCGTACTTCCCTCATGCACCATCCACCTCCTGGGCCACAAACTTTAGCATGATGTACGTCCTGGCTGTGTGTTTATCATTCATTCATTTATTCGATTTATTACTGGCTGTACACAGCAAGTTACAATGATAGAACCCCACAATGAAATTATAAAACAATGCCCCTAAAATCATTCCCTCCTGAGTTACAAAAACTAGTCCTCAACCCCCCTCCCCCCACACAAACCCCCCTGCTCAACAGCCTCCCACTAGTACCTCATCACACAGCAG
The DNA here is from genome assembly GCF_049243985.1 of Paroedura picta. Classification (NCBI taxonomy): domain Eukaryota; kingdom Metazoa; phylum Chordata; class Lepidosauria; order Squamata; family Gekkonidae; genus Paroedura; species Paroedura picta. Next base: position 19,898,928 of record NC_135384.1, on the reverse strand, counting down.
AACTACATTGTATGGGGCACTGCGAAGGCATTTATGAGGGGTATTTTTATACAATTGAGTGCAATATTTAAAAGGAAACAGCAAAGTGCCTCCCGGCCCAAACTCAAAGCTTAACTAAAAGGGGACACTTAATGGAGGGGGTTTAAGTGTAACAAATGAAGACAAATGAAGCGAGCCGGTTTGGTGTAGTGGTTAGGAGTGCGGACTTGTAATCTGGCATGCCAGGTTCGATTCTGCGCTCCCCCACATGCAACCAGCTGGGTGACCTTGGGCTCGCCACGGCACTGATAAAACTGTTCTGACCGGGCAGTGATATCAGGGCTCTCTCAGCCTCACCCACCCCACAGGGTGTCTGTTGTGGGGAGAGGAAAGGGAAGGTGATTGTAAGCCGCTTTGAGCCTCCTTCGGGTAGGGAAAAGCGGCATATAAGAACCAACTCTTCTTCTTCTTCTACTATATTTTATTGTTCTTTGTATTAACAACTTATACTATCTGTCTTATTTCTATATTTCTATCTCTATGAAAATTATATATATATATATATATATATATATATATATATATATATATATATATATGGTGAACTGAGAAAAATTGAAACAGAAATTAAAGCAGATCCCTTTAATGATGAGTTAAGGCAAAATCAAAAAGATCTTCAAAGGCAATTCTCTATGTTAATTGTTTCTGATATAGAGGGAATGAAAAATAAATAAAATGAAATTTATTAAAAGAAATAACTTCGAATTCACTAACAAACCAAGTAGATGGCTAGCTACTAAACTGAGACAAGAAAAAGCAAAAAGAAGAATAATAAAACTAAAAGATGGACCAGCAGTATTAACAGGAGAGAAAAATATTCAAGAAAGTTTTGTACAATTTTTTTCAAATATGTATAGGGATCAGAAAATACATGAAAAAATAATTGAAGGCTATTTAAGTCAACATAATGTAATGTCTATTACAGATGATCCAAGAAGATTTTTAAATGGAGCTATTACAGTAAATGAGATTAAAGAGAGTGTAAGAAGAATTCAATGGAATAAAATTCCTGGACCTGATGGGAGCTCAAATATTTTTTTATAAAACATGTATAGATGAGTTAGTACTGCCCCTGCAGATAACTATGAATGACATATTGGAAGGAATGGAAGTCCCTGGTTCATGGAAAACAGTCATATATAACTCTGATTTCCAAAGAGGAACAGGAGGTATTGGATGTTAAAAGCTACAGACCTATTGCTTTGTTAAATAATGATTATAAAACTTTCTCAGATATATTGGCACAAGGGTTGAAAAATGTTTTAAAAGACTATATTTAAAAAGAACAATCAGGTTTTCTTCCTAAAAGACAACTTAAAGATAATATAAGAAGTGTGATAAATGTGATAGAATATTTGAATTTACACATAGATAAACCAGCAGCCTTAATTTTCTTAGATATAGAAAAGGCGTTTGACAATGTTAATTGGAAGTTTATGCAGAAATGCTTAGAAAAAATGGGATTAGGAGAGAAATTGATGAAAGGTATAAGAGTGATATATTCGGAACAAGTAACAAATATTAAGATTAATGGACAGTTTTCACAGATGTGTCATGTACAAAAAGATACACGTCAGGGATGTCCTCTTTCACCATTATTATTTATTTTGGCTTTGGAAATATTAATGAACAAAATAAGGGAAGATAATGAGATTAAGTGGATAAAAATTAAGGGAGAAGAATTTAAAATTAGGGCTTTTGCAGATGATATAGTTCTGTTATTAGAGATCCAATATCATCTTCTCAAAACATTTTGTCAACATTTCAGAAGTTTAGCTTTGTATCAGGGCTTAAAATAACCAGAAATCAAAAAAATTGGCACTTAATATGCAAAAGAAGGATCAAAAGACTTTAGAGACAAAAGCAAGCTTTAAAATAAGAAAATTAGGTATCTAGTAGTAATTTCTGGCAACAATACACTCAAAGGAGTATCTAAAATATTTGGCATATCTGTTAGATTACATAATATCTCTTAGATTACTCTGAACAGCAAATAAAATTTAAACAGATCGAAGATATAACAGTAGCAAGTGGTATCTGCAACTGGTTTCTATATAGACAATTATATGACAAATTAGGAACTGATAGACATATTTATCAGTTTGAAAATTAAAAAAATAAGGCTGATCTGTGTATATATGAACAAGAAGAGAAATTAAGTTCAAAGATCTACAATATGTTACTAAAAAAGACACTGAGAAGGAAGTGATAAAAGAATCAATGATTCACTGGGCACAAAATATAGGGCACACTATTAAGCTTTAGCAATAGGAGATGGTATGGAAAAGAGATATAAAATTTACATTAGCAACTAATATAAGGGGAAATTATTACAAAATGCTTTATAGATGTTATTTGACTCCGATATTACTGTCCAAAATATACAAAAATGGTTTAACAAAATGTTGGAAATGTAAATTGGTTGATGGTACTTTTTACCACCCTTGGTGGACATGTCCAGAGGCAAAAAAGTTTGGGTACAGATCCATCAATATACATGGAAAATAACAAAGCTTGACTTGAAACATAAACCAGAATTATATTTATTAAATATTTTGGATCCTGAAATAGTAAAAGCAAGGAGAATGCTATTATACGAAATACGAAAACACTGCAGGAGCTCTAAGAAGCCTATTTGGATGAACAGAGAACTTCAAGAGGAACTAAGAAAGAAAAGGAAAATGTTCAGGAAATGGAAGGAAGGACAGAGCTCTAAAGAAGAGTACATACAGGTTACTAGGCACTGTAGATCAATCATCAGAAAGGCCAAAGCTGAGAGTGAGCTAAGATTGGCCAGGGAAGCCCATTGTAACAAGAAAAGATTTTTCAGTTATGTGAGGAGCAAACGTAAAGTCAAGGAGGCAATAGGCCCACTGTTGAGTGCAGATGGACAAACTCTAACGAAAGATGCAGAGAAAGCAGAAAGGCTTAGTGCCTATTTTACATCAGTTTTTTCCCACTGGTCAAAGTGTTTAGGCACATCTAGAGATGGCTGTAGCCAAAGGATAGTGTCTGGGTGGCAGGTTAACATGGATAGAGAGGTTGTCGAGAGGCATTTAGCTGCACTGGATGTGTTCAAATCCCTTGGTCCAGATGAAATGCACCCGAGAGTACTCAAAGAACTTTCCAGAGAACTTGCACAGCCCTTGTCCATCATCTTCAGAACCTCTTTATGGACTGGAGATGTCCCGGAGGACTGGAAAAGAGCAAACGTTATTCCGATCTTCAAAAAAGGGAGGAAGGATGACCCAGGAAACTACAGACCAGTGAGTCTGAACTCTGTTGTGGGGAAGATAATGGAGCAGATATTAAAGGGAGCGATCTGCAAACATCTGGAGGACAATTTGGTGATCCAAGGAAGTCAGCATGGATTTGTCTCCAACAGGTCCTGCCAGACCAACCTAGTTTCTTTTTTTGACCAAGCAATAGGTTTGCTGGATCGGGGAAATTCGGTTGATGTCATTTACTTGGATTTTAGTAAAGCTTTTGACAAGGTTCCCCATGATGTTCTGATGGATAAGTTGAAGGACTGCAATCTGGATTTTCAGATAGTTAGGTGGATAGGGAATTGGTTAGAGAACCGCACTCAAAGAGTTGTTGTCAATGGTGTTTCATCAGACTGGAGAGAGGTGAGTAGCGGGGTATCTCAGGGCTCGGTGCTCGGCCCGGTACTTTTTAACATATTTATTAATGATCTAGATGAGGGGGTGGAGGGACTACTCATCAAGTTTGCAGATGACACCAAATTGGGAGGACTGGCAAATACTCCAGAAGATAGAGACAGAGTTCAACGAGATCTGAACACAATGGAAAAATGGGCAAATGAGAACAAGATGCAATTTAATAAAGATAAGTGTAAAGTTCTGCATCTGGGTCAGAAAAATGAAAAGCATGCCTACTGGATGGGGGATACGCTTCTAGGTAGCACTGTGTGTGAACGAGACCTTGGGGTACTTGTGGATTGTAAACTAAACATGAGCAGGCAGTGTGATGCAGCGGTAAAAAAGGCAAATGCCATTTTGGGCTGTATCAACAGAGGCATCACATCAAAATCACAAGATGTCATAGTCCCATTGTATACGGCACTGGTCAGACCACACCTGGAGTACTGTGTGCAGTTCTGGAGGCCTCACTTCAAGAAGGACGTCGATAAAATTGAAAGGGTACAGAGGAGAGCGACGAAGATGATCTGGGGCCAAGGGACCAAGCCCTATGAAGATAGGTTGAGGGACTTGGGAATGTTCAGCCTGGAGAAAAGGAGGTTGAGAGGGGACATGATAGCCCTCTTTAAGTATTTGAAAGGTTGTCACTTGGAGGAGGGCAGGATGCTGTTTCTGCTGGCTGCAGAGGAGAGGACACGCAGTAATGGGTTTAAACTTCAAGTACAACGATATAGGCTAGATATCAGGAAAAAGTTTTTCACAGTCAGAGTAGTTCAGCAGTGGAATAGGCTGCCTAAGGAGGTGGTGAGCTCCCCCTCACTGGCAGTCTTCAAGCAGAGGTTGGATACACACTTTTCTTGGATGCTTTAGGATGCTTAGGGCTGATCCTGCGTTGAGCAGGGGGTTGGACTAGATGGCCTGTATGGCCCCTTCCAACTCTATGATTCTATGATTCTATGATACTTTACATGATCTCAGCTGCAAGAATAATTTATGCTCAGTACTGGAAAAATGAAAAAATACCAAGTGTAAATGAATGGTTGGATAAGGTTATGGAGTATGAAGAATTAGATGTTAACAATATTAATGAGAGACCAAATGGTAGATAGTTTTATAACAAACTGGGAGCCATTTGTAAATTATGTTAAAAGTAATAAGTTAAATGAGAGTATTACTATTGGTTATTTTTAATAAATTAGTTAAGACAAGGATGAAATGTATTCTAAAGTGAATATTTATTAGATGTAAATATGTATTTCATCATATTAATATTATTAATTAGGATATATATTATAATTATGAATGGTTAATGAAAGATTTAATTGTGAAATTTTGATTTCCAATAATATTTTTTGTGCATGTGATATTCGAAAACTAAAGAACCTGATTTGTAGATGGTCGGAGGTCTTTTCTAAATGTTTTTTGTTGCTATTGTATGTTTTTGGTTTTGGGGGGAGGTGTCTTTATTATTATTTGTTATTGGGGGTTATAGAAGTGGTGTTGGTGGTAGTGTTTTATATTTTGTGGTTGTGTAAAACTTTCAATAAAAATGCTTAAAAAAACAGCACTTTGGTAAATATGGGTCTGTGTGAATATTAAAACTGTACTTAAGTTTGAACAGACAGGAGGATGTTTCAGTTGCCACTAAGGCTTTCCCCATGTCTTATGCTTGCTTCAAGCTTACAAAATCATCCAGGTTACCTGTAACTCAGTTCAGACATCACCTTATCTGAGTTTGTGAACTTTAGCTATGACTGGTCATAGCACACAAAGAGCTGACAAACAGGCTTTGGTTTGGTGTGACACTGGAATTGACAAACCACAGCTGCAGCCATTGTTCTGCCTCCAGAGGAATCTGTGCAACAGAAACAGGAGCACTGAACAAATGGGAAATGAAAGCAGATAAGCAGATCAAAGCCATGGTCTCCCAGTGTTAAACCACATCTAGTGAAAACCATGGTTTTCTGTGACGCCCAATTTCAGTGTTTCCCATTTGCTTTCTAACTAAAGACAACTTGGTTTTCAGCTAGCTTATATTCTCAGATTTGAACTTAGTGCTTACCCTGTAAGAATATACTTTTCGGGGCCAGAAGGCAAGATAAGCTCCCATAAAAAGAACCTTTAAAAAAAAATTCATATCTGCAGAGCGATTGCCAAATATTATTTGGCTGTGTTGCCTCAATGAATAAATGAGATGCATGGATAATCTTAAGAGTCTGCAATAGTTGACAATTATATATATAGAAACTCCTTCAGAAAGTCACCTGTATTCTGGTATAAACTGGACTACTTTGCACATCCGCACAACTGACACTCTGGCCACTATTGATGCTACAGATGTAGCCCTTGTGGCCATAGCTACAGCTTTAAAGACCTTTCTAGTGCATAGTCTATGTTATGCTCACACCGGCTACACCACCAGCTCTAGTGCCAGAGGACACCAATCCAGGGGTGTTGTCTAGTACGCTCCCCGAGCCATCTGAAGGCCCAGCTCTGGAATTCCTGGATGATGACTGTGCCCTATGTGCTGGCTTATGTCAAGACCACACCAAGCCTCAAGAATTCACCAGAGGAACAGCATCGATGCCACCAGACCAAGATCTGCACAAGCCTCAGACACTCACCAGAACAGCAATGATGGTGGCAGCAATCTACCTCAACAGCTGTCAGAAGATCAGTACGCTTGACAGCTCACTGTCCAGGTAGATGGGGCCCAGATGTAACTCCTTCCTCTGACAAGGATTAGGTCCAGCTGCACCCTGCTCTATGTATTTCAGGAGAGCCTTGAGACAAGGTCCTCCATGGGGGCAACAAATGTATTTCCCTGCCTGGCTTCCCAGACAACTCCTGTTCTGGTTTGCTGCAATGAAGCTCTACTCCTCTGTCTTCAACCCTGGCTTGGTTTGACTCTACTACCTGCCCCACCTGCTGTGTAATGTTTCCGTTGGCTCTGAGTGCCCCAGGGATATGTCCTGGGGCCTGTGTTGTTCAACATATTTATAAACAATTTGTATGAGGGGTTAGAGTGGGTACTTATTAAATTTGCAGATGATACTAAACTGGGAGCACACCAGAAGACAGAATCAGAAGACAGGATGTCTATTAGCTATAGGTTTTATTCTTTCAGCCCTATATTGATGCTCAAAATTTGGTGGTAAAGGAAACAGCTTGGGAACTGAATCTTCTGGAGAAAAAATTCACTATTATCCACAGGTCTTTTAGGGTCCTGTTTAAGTGGCCCTTCCTCCTCTGAAGCTATCTGTTTAAGATCTAATGCTGGAAAATATCTGCCCAATAAATACCGATAATCGTCTGGATTAAGGAATGTTTGGTCTGCTCCAGCAACTCCATTTCCTCTATAATCTCTTCATCAGAAAGAAATTCTCCCTCCCCTCTAGAGAAGGTCTCCTTTTCTGAATACACACCCGATCGGGAGGGGCTATAATAAACTCTTTTCCGAGCAGCCTCAGTTCTCTATAAACGCCCAGTATGAACCCATGAATAACTTATCTCACTCTAGTAGAAGGAGACCTGCTATGCTCCCGGTGTTCCTCTCTATGAATCCTTGAACTTCCCCTTTTTTAAAAAACATTTTATTATGCTTCTTCACCTACAAATAACAACATCACCACTGAACAAAAAAGTTATCGCCCAGCGGGAGAGATCTTAACCCTTGGGCTTTCCGGTCCATATTTTACCTTCGTTATATTCCTAATCTGTTTTTGTTGCCTTAACTTACACCCAAGGTATTTGCCAGGTTTATTAGCTCCTTCAAATACTCTCTGTTTAACCCTCTTTAAATTCATAGGATTTCATTTGACATTTTCTGAGCTAATTGGTGTTTAATTATCTTAACGTCTTGTATTAATTTATTCTTACTTTTATGGTTCTGAATTAATTTCTCCTTGACCTGCAAGAGCTCCAAAAGTGATCTCTTTGTAACTTCTCAATGCTATTACTTTGGATAAAAAACCCTCTCATCACAGCTTTCCCAGCATCCCATATTACTCGAGCCTAATTCTTTATTCCAGTTAAATATCAAATACTCTTTAATTGTCTCCTTTGCTTTTTTAACTATTTCTACTATTTTCAAAAGTTGTTCATTTATTCTCCATTCAAACTTGCTCTTTCTTTTTCCATTCCATGTAACTGAAATGGCCCTATGGTCTGAAAAAGTCAAAGGTTGGAAGTCTATCGTGCACATTGAAGGTAGTAATTTTTTTGCTGCCCATACCATATCTATCCTAGAGTACAAATTATGCCTTTTAGAATAGAAGGAACATTCAAATGCGCTTCGGTTTCTAAGTCTTTGCACATCAACCACCCCCAACTTCTCCATCATCTCCTTAAACCTCTTTGGCATCTTTCCCCTTACCTTAACTTTCTGACACATGGATTTCCTATCTAATTTAGTGTCCACAACACCATTATAAGTCTCCCATAAAAATTATCCCATCATTGTCCAATTCCAGTCATTTTTTCTCTAAAAGTCTAAAAAGGTTTTCCTGGTTTGCATTAGGAGCATATTATCCCAGCAGAATTGTTTGTTCATCTTCTGCTGTAATTTCTACTATCAATACCTTCCCCTCATCATTTCAGAACAAGAACTTAGGTTCCAAGACCTGCTTAATCCAAAAAGTCACTCCACGTTTCTTTCTATTGTGATCAATTCAATTCCCAATTTTTCTCTTATCAAAAACCTCCTATCCTTTTTTTTTAATGTGCGTTTACTGGAGACATATCACATCAAGCTTTAGTTTGTACAATAAGTTCATTATTCTTTCCCTTTTAAGTATTTCCTTTAGACCATTGACATTCCATGAGTGTAATTTAAGAAGGCAACAGGTAGATTTGCAGAAGTCAAACTCTGCCTCCTGGATGATGCTTTCATTTAACTTTTCTTTTTAATATTGTTAGAATCCTCCTTGGCCTTGTCCTCTCCTATTTTGCACCTACACACACTCACACACACATTTTTGCAAATGTTGCAGTTTCCTATGCTGTATTTCCTCTCTGAGCTTCCAATGTGAGCGCATTAAAATACACAGGGTTGATCAATGCCACTGCTTAGCTAGCAATCCTGTATCAATGACCTTGTCAGCATTTGTTCCAATCAATGTCTTCTTCAATGACTTAAAAAAAAAATTCTGAAAGGTTATTTTAAAAGAAGAAAAGTTCTCCTGCTGCCCTGGGGATTTGATTAAATCAAGGGAAAATGGTGAATTATTTTTATAATCTTATTAATCCATCCCTCCGTAGCGTTTTCATGCTGGCAAGAATGAGTTGTCTTCCCTTGAACGTCCTAGCAGGAAGATACCAGCATGTCCCAAGGAGTGAAAGATTATGTCCGTGTTCTGTGAACTGTCAATAATGGTTTATTGTTGTTCCTTCTAAAAGAAGGAAGAGGGGCCGAGGTATCTTATTTGCCAATTTTTGCATCATAAATCTGTCTTCTACTGAGTCAACATCCTAGTTTGTCAAGGTCAGTACTGTCTGGTCTGCATTGTCTACTTAGTCTGGGAGTAACTCTCCAAGGCCTCATGTAGAGGTCTTTCACATTATCTACCACCTGTTCCTATTACCTGGAGATACTGGTGAGTGAACCTGAGAGCTTTTGCATTAAAACCTGATAATGTACCACTGAGCCACAGCATATCCTCCAGTTTGTTTTCTTCTCAATCCAGTTTCATTACAGTTGAGAACCAGTGTGATGAAACTGCTCTGTTCAACTAGCTGGCCTCAAGCCTCCCTCCTCCACAAAAGAGACATTGCATGACCATGGGCAAATCTTTATGGCAGGCTCAGTGGTCCATTCCTTGAATGGGCACCACCTATCTGCTTCATAAGCTCACTCTAAACTTGACACCAAACTATGGCAAAAGGAACCTTATCAAGAATCAGTGCAACATCAAATCGCCAAGCCAGAATTTGCTTCCAGCTGACCAACTAGAATCAGGCCCTTGTAAGCAATGTGCTTGCAAACCATGGTTGGTGTGTTCTCCCAATGTCTATGGAACGATGTTGGAGAGCAGACAGGAAATGCAAAAAAGGCCCAGGTCAAAGCATAGTTTTTAACAACAGAGTCTAACCAGGCTCCTCTTGTCCCTTCCCTTCAGCACCGTTCCTTTATCTTCTAGCCACTCCTCTTCCTCACACTGTCTTCTTCCTTATGGTTACCTCCCCCACCTTCTGAAATGCTGGCTGGACCACCGCCCATTACAAAGCTCATCAATATATGTCATGCATTTTTATTTCTGGAATACTGATGATGTCTTGACCTAAACTTTCTTAGCTTGGTATAGCAGTGACTCACCCTTCACTTCCCACACCACTAACACAAGCCTGGATCAAATTTCAACCACATTTATGTGTTCATCAACACCAGAAGCTGCCTTACACTGAATTAGCTCTTTGATCCATCAAGGTCAGTATTGTCTACTCAGGCTGGCAGCAGATCTGTAGGATGTCAGGTGGCGATCTTTCACATGCAAAGTTGGGTTTGGGTTTCACATGCAAAGTTGAGTTTGGCTAAACCCAGTGTCTCAACACATTTAGGTTTATCTAATCTAACTGGTCATGATTTTCATCTGGCCTATCACAGCTAAATGCCACTAATAAAGTAAGGTTTCCTAGCCATCAACCAGTGGCCACTGGTTCCATGGATTAAATACTATATATACACTAAATATATAGAATATATATATGAAAAATATGTAGAATAGGTCTTCACCATTTAAAAACCATTCATATCAAAACATTTACTTCATCTACTTTTCAAATCATATAATAGCTTTATTATTGGCCCAGCTTTTGAACTTAAGAATCACCTTATCCAGAAAAATTCAAATGGGTAGCTGTGTTGGTCTGAAGTAACACAATAAAATCAGAGTCCAGGGGCACCTTTAAGACAAAGATTTATTCAGGGCATGAGCTTTTGAGTGCAAGCCCTCTTCCTCACACTAAGTTTAACATTTCGCACCAGAGTCATGAAGCAGAGGCAAGCAATGGTAAACCACCTCTGAACATCTTTGAAAATCCTATTGAGTTGCCATAAGTCAGCTGCCCCATAATGGCTCTTTCCCCCAGAGAAGTGAAATTGACCTCAACCAGAGCCAGGGCTTCCTCTGTCCAGGTGCAAGCCTGGTGGAACAGGCCCCCAGTGAGATCAGGGCCCTGCAGGATTTTAAACAGTTCTACAGGGCCTGTAAGACAGAGCTGTCCTGTCAAGCCTATAGTTGAGGGTTGTGCACTTCGGCCGCCGAAGCAACCATTTGAACCCGAAGCAGCCAGCGCCGCAGCACGGTGGGAGGGACGGTGCCAGCATGCCAGTCAGCGCATGAACACAGGCGCAGAGCTCTGCACCTGCATGTGGGCCCCAGGTCGTGCACCACTACCAATGCTGCCCCTCCCCCCTGCGCCACTGGCTGCTTTGGGCTCGAACGGCTGCTTTGGTGGCCGACACGCACAACCCTAAGAGACCCACAGAATACCAATAATAGCTGGCCTTCCTACATAGACAATAACATCTGGACTAAAAGGTAAAGGTAAAGGTATCCCCTGTGCAAGCACCGAGTCATGTCTGACCCTTGGGGTGACGCCCTCTAGCGTTTTCATGGCAGACTCAATACGGGGTGGTTTGCCAGTGCCTTCCCCAGTCATTACCGTTTACCCCCCAGCAGCAAGCTGGGTACTCATTTTACTGACCTCGGAAGGATGGAAGGCTGAGTCAACCTTGAGCCGGCTGCTGGGATTGAACTCCCAGCCTTATGGGCAAAGCTTTCAGACGGCTACCTTACCACTCTGCGCCACAAGAGGCTCATTTTAACATCTGGACTACACGTAGCTAATTCCACCAGTAGCCTGCTCCATTTCCCACCCTCGGCTTATATGCGAGTCAATAAGTTTGCCCAGATTTGTGGTAAAATTAGGTGCCTCAGCATATATGCGGGCCGGCTTATACGCGAGTATATCGGAGACTTCTTTTTAAAGTCCTTGGGAGGGAAACCCAGTGGTAACAAGCCACCAATGACTATGAATCACTGAAAAGCCCTACAGACAATCATGGAAGATGATGGTAGGAAAATACCACACCCACACAGACAGTTCCTTTGCAGGACAAGAAAACGTACACTTTTCTATCCAGATGGCAAGATAACATGCTCTTTCCAAAAAAGATCAGAGCACAGCAGGTTTGGGAAAGAACATCCTGAGGACGGGGAAAGGACGATGCAAACACAATGTTGAATGGAACCAAAAAGGGGGGGGGGAATGCTCCAGCTTGGAAGCCAGTTGGAGAGGGGGTAATCTCCATGTGGAAGCAATCTCTTCACACATTAAAATCTCATGATCAAAATTTGCTCAGGGTCCCTGGCCCAAGGAGATTAGATTGGCTTCAAAGAGGATCAGGGCCTCTTTGGCCCCAGTCTGGTGAAACACTCTTCCAAATAAGATCAGAGCCCTGCAGAACCTTGAAACCTTGCACGCTTGTAAAATGGAGCTGTTCAGTCTATTGTCAAAATCCAAACTTATACCGCAACTGGGGCTGGCACGATTCCACAATCGCCTCTCTCCTTTTTTCCCTGTAAGTAGAAGGTCTAGGCTATTCAGGACTGAATTTTTGCTTATAGATTCTATTTAATCTATTAATTTTTTTATATTTTATCTGTATATTTTATCTTTATATCTGGTTTTATCCTGATGTAATCTGCCCCAAGTCTCAGGAGACAGAGCGGAAAACAAGTATAAATTACAGAGTACACAGACTAAGTCCAGAGTCCCCAACTTGTGTCTTGTGCAAAAGTCACACATTACTTGCAGGTTCACCTCGATTCCCATGCATGCTGTGTCCAGTTTGAATTGTGACTGTGGCACTTGTGAGGAAGGAGTTGTGGCTTTCCAAATCTGCAATGTTCTCAGGAGTGTGTTACCTGGCCCATTAAAGGAAGTCTCACGTAGATTCACAAATTTCCCCAAGAAACTGATTAGTCCCCGCCCCCCAGAGAAGGAAGGAAAAGCTGAAGATTTTTCTGGGATCTAAATTGGATACTGCGCACACAGGAATAGAAGACAACACACAAATAACATTGCACAGGCCACAGGGCGGGGATGCTGGACTCACTATATATTCCATAATATGTGTTTTTGGAACCAACTGCTTAAATATCTGCAATCCCTATGGAAGCCCTGGCATGGGCCTGTGTGCTACCCTTCTCCAAAGGAGCCCACAGCAGCTAAAATGGCAGACCTCCCACAGACACTGCCCAGTCCTATACTTAGCTTCAGACAGGGAACCACATCAGGTACTTTCAGACTGTTCTTTGAGCTGCTGCCTACAAAGCTTCCTACCACACTGGCCTGCCTCCTCCGCCCGCCCCCCCACCTCCGAGTGCCCGGTTTTGTGGCGGGCCTGCTCCAAGGCCCACAGGGAAGCCTCCCCCACCCGTCCCCCTCCCCGCCGAGAGCATTGTTTCTCGGCGCTTGGAGGCCCGCAGGGAAGCCTCTGTTGCTCCTGCCGAACTCCAGCCATTCGGGTAATGGGCCAATCGGAAGGCAGTTTGCGCCTTCCGATTGTCCCCTGGCCCAAAAGGCTGGAATTCTTGTCAGTCCGGGTGAGGGGTCAAGCGGAATGCGCTCTGTGCCAGCTGATTGGCCCCTCACCCGGATTGGCTCTGCCCCTTTTTCCGCCCACTTAGGGCTTAGCGAATTATGAAGACCGCTGCTCCCGGTGGTCACAGATGATGAAGAAAGGGCCTAGAATCACTGTTGGGGAAGTCCACAAACACCTAGTTTCTTTAAATGAAATAAAGTCTTCTGGGCCAGTTGAATTGCATCCAAGGGTACTAAAAGAACTTGCAGATGTCATTTCTGAACCTCTGTCCATTCTTTTTGACACTTCTTGGAGAATAGTGAGGTGCCAGATGATCTTCAAGAAAGGGAAAAAGGAGGATCCAGGTAACTACCAACCCGTCAGTGGCAAAATTTGTGTAAGTAGCAAAATTTTGGAACAAATCATCAGTCAGTCAGTCCTTGAGCAGCTGGAACAGAGAGCTGTGATTTCTAAGACCCAGCACCGGTGTCACATAGGTTTTGCAAGAACAAGTCATGTCAGACCAATTTTATCTCATTTTTCGAGAAAGTGACTACCTTGCTGGATCAGGGGAATGCTGTGGACAAAGTTTATCTGGATTTCAGTAACGCTTCTGATAAGATTTCACATGCTATTCTTCTTGACAAGTTGGTAAAATGCAGTATGAATCCTAATTCTGTCAGGTCGATCAATAACTGGTTGACAGATTGTTCCCAAAGGGTCCTTGTTAATGGTTCAGCATCCTCTTGGAGAAGAATGAGAAGTGGAGTGCCACAGGGATCCCGGGGCCTGTGTTGTTCAACATATTTATAAACAATTTGGATGAGGGTTTAAAGGGGGTACTTACTAAATTTACAAACTGGGCGGGGTAGCAAACACAACAGAAGACTGTTTATTAGCCATAGGTTTTATTCATTCAGCCCTATATAGATGCTCAAAATTTGGTGGGAAAGTTAACAGCTTGGGGACTGAATCTTCTGGAGGAAAAAATCATTATTATCCACAGGTCTTTTAGGGTCAATGATATACCTGGAGGGGGTGGAAAGGGGAGGGGCCTCGGTAATTAAAATCCTTATTCGCTGAGGCTTGTCACACGTGGTGGTGACTGGAGTCCAGGGAAGTCAGTGCTCTCATTATAACTGCCTTGGGATAGGGTGGCAGGAGGTGACAGAATGGCAGATGCCTGCCCCAGCCCTGTCACATCTCGAGAGACTGTCTGGATGATGTCACTTCTGCTGACATGTGACTTCTGGGGGTGTAGCAGGGAGGGGTGGCCTCCTGACATCACTTTTGGGGTTTCTCAAAACTTGAAGAATGTTTCATGAGTTTCTCAATGGTGAAAAAGTTGAAGATATATAATAAGGCAAGGGCAACTATGACTCCTATTGGGACCACACACCATCTCAAACATATTGGTTCTCAGGCCGCCCTACTTTGGAGTAGCTGGTGCAAAAACCAAGCTTTGGACCAGGAAACAGCACGTGTCCTTTCAGAGGAGGAAGTTCTCTGAGGGTGGGAGTGCATGACATGTTGTGGTCCAAACTGTATTCTGGGGTGCAGCATGCATGAAGTTGTAGAATAAGGATCTTTCTTGATATACAGGCCCCTGCCAAAAAGAGCTGGGGGCACAAGACGCAGGGGACAGTCTCTGTGGGGATGTGTTGTTTTGGAGTGCATCTTGGCCACAGTGCCCAGCTGTGTGATTGTTGTGGGGGTACCCCACTATGGAGAAGATGGAGCAGGAAACAGCGCATGACCTCTTGAAAGTCCCCTGAATGTGTGTATGTGTGAAGGAGGGGGGTTGATATGTGGTAGTCTAAACCTTATTTTGGGGTTCAGGTCTCTTTTAAATATTGTTGGTTGAATGATTTCACAAATAAGGAAAAAGAAATAATTAGCCAACTTCAGACTGTTCACCCCACCCCATGCCAGGATGAAACACAAGGCAGGATTCAGATCCCAGCCAAGCTCCAGAAATGAGTTGTAGGGAATCATCTGCAGAGAGTATTGTCCTCACCATCGTGGCCACAACCTCCCCATTGGCGTTGCCCTAAATAGGTTTCTCAGGAGATTTGGTAAGAAACTGAGGCCTGTAATCATATAAAAGTCCCCCCTTACGAAACCTGCGTTCTGGTTACGGTTGCCAGGCCCTCCTTGACCACCGGCAAGGGACAAGGGGAGTTAAGGATGCCAGCTTCAGGCTGGGGAACTCCTGGAGAGTAGGGGGTGGGCCCTGGGGGAAACAGGGGTGGGCTCCATGGGGTACAACGCCCAGAACAACCTTTCTCAACTTTTTTACTGAGAACCCCCTCAAACATTCTTCAGACTTCCAGAAACCCCAAAAGCGCAGGAGTGCACCAAATACAGTTGGGAAAAATACCTGTATACATGCCCACCCGGGCTCGTCCCCTCCCCACCCTCTCTAGGCCCATCATTGGCCATTTAAGAGCATAGGGGCAGGTCAACATGACTATATAAGATCTATAGATGGACTATATATATATTACCACTGGATAAAACTTTAACAAATTTAAAAAATAGATAAGAAATCAATTAACTCCCACCCATTCAAGAAACCCTTCCAGGACCACAAAAAATCCCAGGGTTTCACAACCCCCGGGTTGAGAAAGCCTGCCCTCCCAAGCGGCCATTTTTCTCCAGGGGAACTGATATTTGCAGCCATTCCGGAGACTCTCCAGGTCCCCCCTGGAGGCTGGCACCTCTGGTTCTTGTCCCCGTCCCAACCCAGCCCAGCCAGGCGGCCTCGGGCCAAGCTCTTTGGCCCTCAATTCCCCGATCTGTCAAATAAGGGCAGCAGGCAGGCAGCGAGTCAAAAGCGCCTTTCCCCGGAGGGCGGCGGCGGAGCAGCGAAGCCGGGAAGGAAAACAATCCAAGGGCTGGAGCGGGATCCCGGGCGGCTTTCGTGCTGGGCCGCCGGCCCACCGCCCTTCCTACTTCCCGGCCCCTCCCCGGCGACGGGATCGTCCCCCGGCCGCCTCCCGAGCTCTGTCGCTCGCTCGCTCGCAGGCCTGGCGCCAGGCGGAGGGAGGGCCGAGGAGGGAAGGGAAGGGAGGGGAGACTCACGCGTTGCCCACGTGGATGCGGGGCGCCACCTCGTTGCTGTGCGCGCTGGGGAGGCTGTAGCAGCCGCTGCCGTTCGCCAGCAGGTCGTTGAGCTCCTCCACGGAAATCTGGAAGTCGGACATCGCTCGCTCGCTCGCTCGCCGCTCTGGGCAGGGCTGCCGCCGCCGCGCTCCTCTCGCCGGGCCCGGTCGGAGAGGAGGGGCTGCCGCGATCAGCTGATGCTCGGCCGGCGCCTCACAGCCAGGCCCGGAGCAATCCGAGCGCCTGGTGCGCCCTGGGCGCGCCGCCAGGAGGCACCGGGAGAGCCGCGATTCCCCCTCCGCCTTGGAGGCACGATCTCTCCCCCCCCCCCCGCCCGGGCTTCCGCGAGTCAGGGGCTGACCGGAGGGGCGTCGCGCCCGTTTGAGCGGATCCGCTTTCCCCGAGCCACACCTCGGCTGTTGGGTCCGGATTCGGTCACCGTCTTGTGTGCATCTGGTCCCAGCTACAGGTGCGGCGACTTAGAAGTGCTTCTCCCGAGCGCTAGGGGCGCGCGAGGGGCCTCTCTGGATTGGCTGCGGGAGAAAAGGCACTCTGCACATGCTCAGAAGCATGAGATGTTGAAGAGAGGTGTCTCGAATTGAGAATTTAGACCATTTCCCCATGCCCGACATCATAGATGTGTAGTGCGTTCCTAAAGAGAGTCATGACTTTCTATATCCGTAAACGTCAATGGCTTTAGAAGGGTGCGATTCGTTTCTGCGTTGCCTTGTTATGCATGTTAGAATCCCACCCCCACCAAAACAAAAAAATGTAAGCTCTCTTGTCCCAGTTCAGGACATGTAGAAATGCTATTAATGCAGGATAGAAGTTGGAAGCCTTCTCAAAGTTCAAATGTTACAAAAGAGCCAAAAATGTTTGAGAAATCAACTGAGTTGCTTCCTAAATAATGTTTCTATTCATTATATATAATAGGGGCAAAGCCCGTTATACCCGAGCACTAGCCCACATGCCTGCACTGGGGCTTTCCTGGGTGCTGACACCCCCCCCCCCCATCCCTGCTAGATCTTGAGATCCAGCGGGTTGGAAGGTTGTCACGTGGAGGAGGGCAGGATGCTGTTTCTGCTGGCTGCAGAGGAGAGGACACGCAGTAATGGGTTTAAACTACAAGTACAACGATATAGGCTAGATATCAGGAAAAAGTTTTTCACAGTCAGAGTAGTTCAGCAGTGGAATAGGCTGCCTAAGGAGGTGGTGAGCTCCCCCTCACTGGCAGTCTTCAAGCAAAGGTTGGATACACACTTTTCTTGGATGCTTTAGGATGCTTAGGGCTAATTCTGCATAGAGCAGGGGGTTGGACTGGATGGCCTGTATGGCCCCTTCCAACTCTAGGATTCTATGATTCTATGATTAAACACTAGGAGACTCCAATCTCAAGAGCCCACTCCTCCTCCATGTGCGGTCAGCTGGGCTGCCAACCTCTAGGTGAGGGCTGGAAGATCTTAAGTAATAACAACTCATCTCCAGGCACCAGTTCTTCTGGAGAAAACAGCTAGGAGGGAGGGGGAGGGAGGAAAGGAGAGCAGAGGCTGGGCTGGGACCCATGCGACTGGGTGGCAGCCTTTACTCCTCCCACCCGCCCCCCAGACTCTTGAGGTCTCACTTCCAAACTTCAAAGAACATTCCTAAGCCAGGTGTCACCAACCTCCAGGTGTGGCCTGGAGACCTCCTGGAATTGGAGTTCATCTGCAGACAATAGAGATCAGCTTCGCAGGGGAAAATGGTTATTTTGGAGGGGGCATTTTATTATGACAGCTCATCTGTCCCCTGAGCTTCTGGCCATGGCGATCCATGCAACCATTGCCTCCAGGATTGATTTCTGTAACTAACTCTACACTGGGCTGCCCTGGTCTCTGACCTGGAAATTGCAGCTGGTGCAAAATGCAGCTGCTAATGTCCTCATAGAATCATAGAGTTGGAAGGGGCCATACAGGCCATCTAGGAGCATCTCATCCAAGTCCTCTGCCTGGCCAGTCTATAGCAGACCCCCCCCCCCCAAAAAAAATCCCTATATCCTACTCTTTTTATTTTTATCCAAAGACTCTCAGCTGAACTCTCATGCTCGAACACCAGACTGCAGAGATCAGATCCCCAGGAGAAAAGGGCTGCTTGGGAAGGGGGATGGTGGCCTTGTGCTCCACAGAGCTCCAGGGATGCCAGCCTCCAGGGGGGATCTGGGGATCCCCCAGAACAACAGCTCTTCATCAGACTGGCCCCAGAAAAGGGCTGGTTGAGAGCAACTCACTGAGGCTGGCTCTGCTCCCCCACCCCTCCAGATTGCATGCCACAGCTCTTCACTGGGCTGGCTGTGCTTCCCCCCTACCCAACCTCTACTCCAGAGTAAGGTCACCCCTAACCCCCTGGCTAAGGGTGTGATCTCTAACTGCACCCCATCCAGGCTAGGGAGATGAGCTTCCTCCCCAGCCACAGGACCTTCATCTTGGAAGGGTTGAGTTCCAGGCAGCTCTGCTTGAGGCAGACGGCCACTACTTCCAAACAACTGAAAAATGTATCCAGGGGAGAGTCAGGCTGTCTGCCCAATAGGAGATAGAGCTGGGTGTCACCAATTATTGATGAAAGCCCAACCCAAAGCTCCATACCAGCTGGGCCAGACGATGCATGTAGATGTTGAATAACATGGGAGAGAGGCCCGGCCGGCCCTTGGTGACTCTGATTGCTCCTCTCCCACAGTGACCCTCTGTGTTCGGTTCTGGAGAAAGGAGATCAGCCACTGCAAACCTGCCCCCTGCATTCTGGCCACGGCGGGGTGGTGGGCTAACAACTTGCGGTCAATGACAATGAATGCTGCTGACAGATTTAGCAACACAAGGAGCGGTGACCTGCTTTTATCGAGCTGACACTGGAGATCATCCATAAGGGCAGTCAGGACTGTCTCTACCCGTGCCCAAGTTGTAAGAGACTGCAATGGGTCAAGCACTGAAGTTTCCTCCAAGTATGCCAGCAGCTGGTTTACAGCAGGCCTCTCGAACACCTTTCCCCAAAACACAAGATGCCAGATGTGGCGGCAGTTGATCGTGTCCAATGGATCCAGCGATGGTTTCTTCAGCAGGGGGTGAACCACTGCCTCCTTCAGCCCCTCTGGTAACTCTCCCCGTGTCAGAGAGAGGTTGACAGTGTCCATAAGGAGTCCACTATCCCCCGGTTGCCCTCTTTGAGAAGCCAAGAAGGACAGGGGTCAAGGAGGCAGGGGTCAAGGTTCCTTCACTGCACCCAGCAGCTTGTCCACTTCAGAGAGAAAGAAAAGGGTGGGGCAGCACAGTGTAGTTGTTGCACTAGGATCTGTGAGAACTGGGGTCAAATGTCTACACTTGCCATGAAGTTTATTGGTTGGCCTAGGGCCATTCTCTCTCTTTATCTCTGCCTAACCTACCATATCGGGTCATTGGAGGATTAATATGGGAATAGAAGAACAATGTTAACCACCCTGAACTCCGTGGATTAGTATTACCCGCTCCCCCTTGGCCTCCAGACCATGTCAGCCTGCCTTATGCTAAGTTGGACTATTGGTCCTCAGAATGGGCAGGAGGAGCCAGACTGGTGTGGTGGTTAACAATTTGGATTTGGGAGGTTGACTTCCCCACTCTGTTCTTGGGATCAGTTTCACGCTCTCAGCTGCCCAACCTACCACACAGGTTGGTTTGGAAGATCAGATGGAGGGAGGGGGGGAACTGCTTTCAGTCCCTGTTGGAGAGAAAGGCAGGATGTCAACAGAGCAACTAAATATGATCTATTCTGACAGGTAGTAGCTCTCCAGGGTCCCTGGCACTGGGGTGTCACATCACCTAATCCTTTTTTTAAATGTAGTACCTGGGATTTTCTGCCACTGAGGCATAACCTTACCCAATAGTTTATATAGAAAATGAGACATTATGAGGCACTATTGAACAGCAGGTTCAATAAGGCGTGGAGTCACTCTGGGAGTGAAATTTCCGCTTTTTACTTAGATCACATCCAAGAGCAGGAACATACAACCCACCATCTGAACTTATATACAATCCAAGGTTCATTTGGTTCCCACCAAATTGACTCTGTGTGAGTCCCCAGGTTTAAGCTAATTGAACCATTCAAATGATCCAGTGGAAGGATGGATCCTGTGCATTAAGCAATGGCATTAAATGTGCCTGATGATTGAATTGCGGTTCTGCTCTGCAGGTCCACTTCACTGCATAGACAACACCCATCCTCCCTTAAATATGTTTCTACCAGGTGCCAGAGAGTCCTGCAAATAGCAGGGCCATGTCCAGGTCCACTGGGAATGGCACGGTTCCAAGGAGTTGGGGTTGCTGAGGTCTCTGTGGAAGGTTCCACTGGTTTGGAAGTATCCGTGGTCAATGCAGGTGCTGGAGTCTCTGGGGATGCCAGCTGTGGAGCCACTGGCTCTGAACCCACTGCAGACATCGGGCTGGAGTCCTCCGATGCCATCACGCATCACCACATTTGGTTCATATGTCTCCACAAGATGCTGCCATCCAGAGACTGCACCTGTTCAGGGACCCAGTTGGCACTGCTTGCATGTTTGTGGACATAGACTGGGTTTTCTGAGGTGAAGGAGCAGGGAACTGTGGCTTCCACCTGTCATGATTAAACGGTCTGACGTAAGATCAGGGTGGTTCAAATCCAAAATTGTGGACAAATGGCAGCCAGTGAGTAGCTTTGCAGGGCTCCAGCCAGCTGGGAGCAACGTGCTACTGTAAGAGGAAGTCCTACCAACTCTGGGACAAGTTGACATGGACAATCCAGATCAGCACTTCTTTGGTGATACGGACCATGCATTTGGGTTGACCGTTGTTTGATGGGTGGAATGGTACTAAAGTAATGTGATGAATCATTTGGGCGCTTGTGAAGTCCTTGAACTCTGTGGAAGTGCATTGCGTCCCATTATCTGAGATGATGGATACTGTGCATTGCAAATAGTTTGGTGAGGGCCTTGATGACAACCCATGATGATATAGTGGAGGCCAGGGTGACTTACAGCCATTTGGAGTGAGAATCCACTACCATGAGGAAAGCCTGTCCCTGGAAAGGTCCCACAAAGTTGATGTGGAGCATTAACCATGGTGACTGTGTCACTGTATTGGCACCTGTGACACCTCTCGTCTGCTTGTCAGCGAGCAACCCATTTCTTGATCTTTTTGTCCATGCCTGGCCCCCAAACAAAGCTGTATGCCGAGTGGCACTTGTGCAGAACCTCCAGCACTTGGAGATGCAGCTTTGTGGAGACTACATCTCGGTTCTCCCACAGCAGATAGCCCTTGAAAACTGATAGCTCATTTTGCTGGGACATGGATAGCATGAAGACAGGATCTTGGTGACCCTTTGGCCACCCTTTCCCCACACAGTTGAGAATATGTGTGACAATATGCACTTGTGAAGTACCACCAATTGCATCATTTTGTATTGTCTTCATTAAAGCAGAAATATCTCAAGGAATTATTTGAATGAGGGATTAGAGGGGGTACTTATTCAATTTGCAAACAATACTAAACTGGGAGAGGTAGCAAACACAACAGAAATCAGGATACAGGATGATCTTGATAGGCTCAAGAAGTGGGCTAAACTGAATAAAATGAAATTCAATAGGGACAAATGTAAAGTTCTGCATTTAGGTAGGAAAAACCATCTACACCAGTATAGGATGGGGGAGACTTGTCTTGGCAGTAGCATGTGCGAAAAGGATCTAGGAGTCATAGTAGACCATACATTGAACATGAGTCAACAGTGTGACTCAGTGGCTAAAAAGGCAAATGGGATTTTGGGCTGTATCAAACGGAGTATCGTATCCAGAACATGGGAGGTGATGGAACCACTTTGCTCTGGTTCAGCCTCACTTGGAGTACTGTGTTCAGTTTTGGGCACCACAGTTGAAGAGGGATATAGACAAACTGGAGCATGTCCAGAGGAGGGCAACAAGGATGGTGAGGGGTTTGGGGACCAAGGCGGAAAGGTTGGGGGAGCTTGGTCTCTTTAGCCTGGAGAGGAGATGACTGAGAGGGGATCTGATAACTGTCTTCAAGTATTTAAAGGGCTGCTATATAGAGGATGGAGCAGAGTTGTTTTCTCTTGCCCCGGAGGCAAGATGATTCTATAAGAGCCAGTTTGGTGTAGTGGTTAGGGGTGTGGACTTCTAATCTGGCATGCCAGGTTCGATTCTGCACTCCTCCACATGCAACCAGCTGGTTGACTTTGGGCTTGCCACGGTACTGATAAAACTGTTCTGACTGAGCAGTGATATCAGGGCTCTCTCAGCCTCACCCACCTCACAGGGTGTCTGTTGTGGGGAGAGGAATGGGAAGGCGACTGTAAGCCACTTTGAGCTTCCTTCGGGTAGGGAAAAGCGGCATATAAGAACCAACTCTTCTTCTTCTTCTTCTTCTAATTCTTGCCACCAGCCATACTTTTCTAAATCACATCAGAAAAGATTTCTTAACTCGTATCGGTTTGTTGAAAAGTCTATCAGAGTTAAATAAGGAGTCAACATACAATGGTTGGAATACAATCAACTTATATCAAGATATAAACTAGAATTCCTGAAACAGATGGATATTACAGCAGCACTACCAGAATTTGAAAACATTTTATTTCAAAGTAAACCACATTTGCAAGGTCAAATATACAAGTTTTTTAAAAAAATTTGATACAGAAACTGAGGTTAAAAAATGTATGATTAAATGGATGCAAAATTTACAACATAACATTTCATTGGAAGTATGGGAAAGATTATGGTTTAAGTTACCTAAGCTTACAAAACGCCAACTGTTATGAGAAAATTGGTATAAAATATTTTATCGTTGGTATATTACCCCCAAGGTTATCAGCAATATTGTGAACACTTATAATGATATTTGTTGGAAATGTAATGACAAAACTGGTTCCTTTTTCATATGTGGTGGAGGTGTTGCAAAATTACTAGATTTTGGGCAAAACTTCATTCTGTATTACAGTTAATGCTTGATTTTAAATTCCCTTTGAAACCTGAGTATATGTTGCTGAGTATCTGTCCAGAGAATCTACCACAACAAGAGGAGATCTTCTTTTTTCATGCCATGACATTGGCGAGAATGACTCTGGCAAAAGAATGGAAAGCTCCAGTATTACCAACCCTATCGGCTTTGCTTGCCAAACTGGCAGAACTTTAAAAAATGGCCAAACTAACAAGTCAAGTCAATGGGAGAACAGCTCAAGAATTTCAAGAATGATACTATTTTACAGACTTTCTTGATAAACAGAAATAAATGAAGTTGGGTGGAAAAAATTGCCTTTGCATGCATGATTGAACGCCTATTAATTGCTCCAGGCAGTTCACTTAAAAAAAAAAAAAAACTATCTCCGGGAGAAGGGAGAGGGAGGCGGGTGCAAGGGCGGGACATTGGAGGCGGAGATAATGCTTCTTTGCTTCCATACATTTTTTTTTGCTGGTGTCCTGTTGGTGGTTCTCCGGTCTGTATGGCATTATACGCTTCCTTCCCCAAACTGCATCCTTTGCAGGCTCTACTGGACTTGGCAACCCTATTCACACAGACTGCCTTCTGCTTGTGGACTAGCTGCAGAAGCAGTCCACATAAATAAGAGCTCACTGCGCTCTGTGCATCTTCAGGGCTTCATCTTAGGGGTTCAGAGCCTGGGCTGCCTTTCTCTTCCCTCTACACAGCTTCCTCATAGTCAGGAGCTCTGCCTCAGCCTGCCTGTGGCTTCCTGTCCCCTGCCTCATCCCAGCTGCTTCCATGCATCTACTTCCCCGGCAATATCTCTCCATCAGCCTCCCTCTATGGAACCAGTAATTTCCTTTTCATAATATTGTGTTTTCTGTTCCTGTTTTGTTTTGGGTTTTTGGAGAGATCATTTGTAGTGTGGATCCCAATGTTTCTCAGCCCAATGAAGAAAGAAGTCAACAGAGGCAAGCAAGAGGCCAAGGCTTTGTGACTGTCTCTTTGTGACTGTCTCATTCCTTTCAAATACCTTTGTTCTGCATGGGGAAGAATTCTTTTTCACACATTACAGGGCTTCGTTTCTAGAGTTATCAACCTCCAGATGGGGCATGGTCGGGGCCTCACTATCTTAGAATTTTAGAATTGATCACAGGCACTACAGATGAGTTCCCCTGGAGTAAATGGCTGCTTTGGAGCGTGGCCTCTATGGCATTGCCTCCTAGAATAATAGAATCACAGAATAATAGAGATGGAAAGGACCTCCTGGGTCATCTAGTCCAACTCCCTGCTCTATGCAGGACACTCACAACTGTATCGCTCATCTACTGTAACCTGCCACCCCCTTGAGCCTTCACAGAATCAGCCTCTCCGTCAGATGGCTCTCCAGCCTCTGTTTAAAAATTTCCAAAGATGGAGAACCCACCACCTCCCGAGGAAGCCTGTTCCACTGAGAAACCGCTCTGTCAGGAACTTCTTCCGGATGTTTAGATGGAATTTCTTTTGAATTAATTTCATCCCTGCTGAATTCCCTCTCCTCCCTAAATTCTGCACTCCCCAGCTCCACCCCCCAATACTGTGGATTTTTCCCCACCCAGAGCCGGCAATCCTAAGGGGTTCCCATCCCATGGAACTGTGAGGAGTGAGTTGTGAGTTCTCAGTTGTTTCACGTGGGGTGCCCAATTGAGAAGATGACCAGGGTGCAAATACAGAAGGGGTTCCACTTCCCCCCCACACACCATTTTTCTAACTTGGGCCTATTATGCATGCATGAGTTTTCAGTGCAGTCAGCATTTTAAATTGTCCTTTTGTAAAACGTTTTTAAAACATTCCCTTTTATGCATGTGTTCTGATACTGCGTTGCCACGATGATGCCTCTGAAATCGTTCCAATGGTAACTCTGGGAGGGGGAACCTCCTCCGTTGTGCTTCAGTGATGCCTGACCGTCACACTGGCACATGCTGCCAGCCAGGCCTCATGGGAATTGAAGTTCATGGACATGGAGACCTAACAAGAAATTTCTGTGGGGAGACACAGGCTTTTGCCTTTCAGAGAGCTGCTGGGCTAATGCAAGGTGGCACAGGGAAGACCCCTCTGCTTTGACAGCCTGATACACTCTCAAACCACTGCCCCAACCCACGTTGGTCACTGATGAAAGGTAGACTGCCATTGCAAGTAATTACTTGTGTGATAGAGTTCCACAGAGAAGCTAGTTTTGTAGTCTCAGGAGCATTACAGAAGGGAATTCCATTGCTAGCCAATGCCATTTACATTCCAACTAGCTTTGTCCTCAATTAGAGAGGGAGAGAGAGTCAGAAAGGAAAGAGAGAAATGGAGGGAGGGGGGGAGGGAGGGAGGGAGGGAAGGAGGAGGAAGGAAGGAAGGAAGGAAGGAAGGAAGGAAGGAAGGAAGGAAGGAAGGAAGGAAGGAAGGAAGGAAGGAAGGAAGGGTGCAATGAAAGGGGACAGGGCAGGGGGGAAGGAGGGGGAGTGAAGGATCCGCTGGGCGGGTGAGGTGGGGTGAAGTTGTGGGGGGAGCGTCGGGGGAGGAGTTCAGGGTAGAGATGGGTGGGTGGGTGTTTGGGGGGAGCACGGGGCAGAGAGAGAGAGAGGAAGGAAGGTAGGAATGCAAAAAGAAAGCGGACGGGGCAAGGGGGAAGGAAGGTGGGGGGCGAGGAGATGAAGGGCCCGCTGGGCGGGTGAGGGGGGCGAGTTGTGAGGGTTAGCGATGTGGTTGGAAGCAAATTAAGCCCCCCAAGGTTGTATTGCTGGGTGGGGGATCGTCGGGGAGGGGAACGCGCACAGGAAGCATGGTCGCCTCATCAGCGATGTGTTGGGCGTGGTCCCAGGGCCACGGGAAGGCCAATGGGCCCTCTTGCCCATCACAAACACAGCCCACCCCTACCCCCCTTACCCTTTTATTTATACCACTCCACCATCCTTGGAGGCTCAGGTGAGTTGTCCCTCTTCAGTGCCCTCTTCAACTCTGGTGCCCAAAACTGAACACAGGACTAGGGTTGCCAGCTTTACATACAAGGGAAATGATGTTATGTCACTTCCTGCAGATTCCCAGAAATGACATCACACTGGTGTGATATCTGTACAACAATGTATGATTTCAACAATTTCATCCAAATCCTAGAACATCAAACCAATGCCATGTTAGTGATGTGATGTCACTTCCAGGTGTTTGCTAGAAGGGATGTCATGTCCCCTAGCATTATGTCACTTAAAAAGAAATTCCCTCGCCAGTTCTCAGTGAAGGCATAGGCCCACCTACTGGCCTGGGGACTCTAGATTCAATCTGTGTGCTCCATATTGTGTTAACTGGATTTTTATTTTGACAACAAGAAAAAAACCACACTATACAAGAGGAGGCAGCAGAATTTTGTCTTGCCGGGTGCTAGAATGAAACCACCTGGTATTATTCATTACTAACTCTTTGAGTGGTGGTCAAATTCCTTCCTGACTCCACTCAAGGCAACCAGCAAAACCCTTAATTCAGCAGGTGTAAAATACTGCTCTGCCATCTGCACATGCCAGTTTCCAGTGGCTTCAGTGCAGAAAGTCAAGGATACATGTGATGTACCCAGAATAGATTTGAGTAGGCAGAAAGGAGAGAGGGAAAGTCAGAAAGGCTTCTGTTCCTCCTTCCCTTGACGATCCCTGTGGGAGATTCACACCAATGAGATCCTGATGCTTTCGTTTCAGCTGCCTCAAGAGAGCAGTCTGTAGTCAAACCCCGTGAGGAATTCCAGATTCACAGACTACCGTCTTTCTCTTTCAGACTATGAACAGAGATGATAACCGGCCGCTCTATATCCAGGAATATAAAAGCCTCCTCCCCCAAACAGGTTGTTTTTTGTTGCTAACTCTCTACAACTTCCAACAAAGCCCGTGCACAGAAGACTGGCCCAAGCAAACAATGACTGGGGAACACCCTGTCAATAAGAGCCATTCTGAATCAGACCAAAGGCTGGTCGAGCCCAGCCTTCTATTAAAGGAGAAGAGTTGGCTTTTATACCCTGCTTTTCACTACCCCAAGGGGTCTCAAAGCTGCTTACAATTGCCTTCCTCTCTCCACATCAGACACCTTGTGAGGGAGGTGACGGACCCAAGGTCACCCAGTAGGCTTCATGTTAGAGGAGTAGGGAATTAAACTCGGTTCTCCAGAATCCACTGCTCTTAACCACTACACTACATTGGCTCTACGTCACACTGGAGACCACCAAGGAACACCAGGGTCGTGACACAAACGGAGGCAGTAGCAGCCCTCTAGGAATGCCTCTTGCCTTAAAAAGACCACTAGGGGTCACCGTGAGTTGGCTGCAACTTGAGGGCAATAGCAACAAACTACCTCTACCAGAGTAGATATCTGTAGAGATAAGTATTTTACTTACTGGTCATTCTTAAGTGTATTTTTTAACCCTTTAAAAACCCTCCATGTTCTATAATGGGAGCTACAGAAGGCCAGAGATTCTAACAGACTATTACCAATAATTTCAGAGAATAGCTGTGTTGGTTGGTTTTGGTTTGCAGTAGAGCAGTTAGATTTGAGTCCAGCGGAACCTCAGAGAACAGCAAGAGTCATAGTTCCCCAGGCATCCCTCCAAGCAGTGGAGGAGGTTTGCCCATGTTTCTCCTTTTAGGCATAGGCAATATGCACACCCTTTCTGCACACATTGGATAATGCACTTTCAATGTGCCTTTGCAGCTGGATTTCCCTGTGCAAAACAGGAAAATCTATTCCTAAAGTGCCTTGAAAGTCTGAGGTCCACTGAAGTCCATGTCCTTCCCAAGCTCCACTCCCAAATCTCCAGAAGCTTCCCACCCAATCAAAAAAAGAGACTTGCCCAAGGCCACACAATCAACTTGTGACAGAGGCCAATTCAGCAGTCATAATTTTTGATTCCAACAAACTCCATATGGACTGGATTGCAATAGCCTGTCATAGAAAGCAGCCCGGCCTGTTTCTTGAGGGTTTTACAAATGCAACAAGCTCTAACAGCATTTTCACTTTATCTCTAGCCTGACCATGACATAAACCAAAAGGAAGACTTGCAGTTTGCTTAAATTCACTCCAAGCTATTCATAGTAGGTAAAATAGCAACCTTATAACCAGTGTGGTGGCAGGGTTTCCCAACACAGGTACCAAGATACTACATGGTACCATGAAGGCCTCTCCGTGGTAATTCAGCATGTTTTTTTTTCAAAATGGTGGCTGAACAGAGCCCTCTTACCCTGTGAAAGAAAAAGGGGTTTACATTTTTTAAAAATTCTATCCTTATTTGGGCAGGTTGACATAGAATCATAGAATCATAGAGTTGGAAGGGACCTCGTGGGTCATCTAGTCTAACCTCCTGCCCCCTCCCAAAATGGTCTATGAATCTGGAGGGGGGTGGGAAGGGGAGAGCCCCCGTTGTTTAAACCTTTGCCACCTGAGATTCCTCTCACTTCCAGGGATGCATAGCAGGGAAGTGTGGCCAGCTGACATTACTGCAAAGCTTGAAAAATATTTCAGTGGTACCTCCATGGTCAAAAGGTTGAAAAGGCTGGCGTAGACTAGGATCTGGGAAATCCAGGTTCGAATTTCCTCTCCGCCATAGACACTGGCAGGGAGATGTTGGGCCCATCACTCTCTCTCAGCGTAACCAGCTTTATGGGATTGTGACTGTGAGGATAGAATAGAGAAAGGGGAAAGGATGTTGGGAGCCTCTTCGAGGATCCTCTAGAGAGAGAAAAGCAGGATATAAATATAAATCTCAATAATAAAACCAAAGCAAAAGAAGATTGCTTTCTCACCATTTTATATCTTTTGCTTAATTTCTGCTGGCTCGGGCTGCTCTTAAAGGCACAGGGAGTGGAACAGTAGAAAAAATGGTGAACCCTACGAACAGCAAAATAAGCAAGGAAATTATTTTCCTAAATTTCTGGGAACTGCAAGCAGATCTTCTTGCTGATCGCCACTGTGGGATGGTAGGTGAATTTCCTCCAGGCCAAGCTGGATTCTGGAGATTTTTGGTGGTGGAACACGAAATTTGGGTATGAAATTGGGGTCACTGTGGGTAAGCTGGTAGTTGTGAGTTCCTGTATTGTGTGGACTAGATGACCCTAGAGGTCTCTTCCGACTCTATGATTCTCTCTTTCTCACGTGAGTGCATGTGAGAGATATATATCCCTGCTCTTCTATATGTCTGCACACCACTGTGAATGATATCTGGAAGACTTCGCCTTCCAATATTTTGGACCACTCAGAACACACAAAGCTCTTAGGTGTTCACTTTTTAAACATGCATTTCTAATAGTAAAGTTATAAATTTCACTGTTCATGGTTACTATTTGTGCAAATGTGCCCCCATGTGGTGGAGAACATTCACTGTGGATTTTTAAAAGGGCCATTGACAGAATGTCTCTCTCAACCCTAACAATGGAAAAAATGAACACAAACTGCTGAGGCTTCTTTTTAATTTTCATGGAAAATAAATGCAGAAATGCATCCTTTTCCATAAGATTCTGTTTCCTATACTTTTCTTGGAAATATTTATATACACAGAGATCTATTTTAGAATAACATAGTTAAAGAAGGAAAAGTATAAGTATAAAACACCTCCACTGATCTGGATAGCCTAGGGTGGCCCAATCTCAGGAGCTAGGCAGGTTCAGCCCTGGCCAGTATTTGGGTGGGAGATCCACAAGCCTCTTGCCCCTGGACGCGCCGGTAAGGGGGAGGCGGTCAGAGGAGGTGGCCGGGGAGGAGG
This sequence comes from Paroedura picta, assembly GCF_049243985.1. Lineage (NCBI taxonomy): Eukaryota > Metazoa > Chordata > Lepidosauria > Squamata > Gekkonidae > Paroedura > Paroedura picta. The sequence goes on along the minus strand of NC_135384.1, from coordinate 19,868,817 downwards.
CATCAGGGGGAACGGGGGCCAAGGGCTAAAGGCTTCAGGGAGGGCAAAGGAGCCGTGTTCCTTTCCCTGCCCTGAAGCCGGGATCCAGCATCGGGAGGGGGCCGGGGAGAGGGCTTTGGGACAGGGAAAGCAGCTGGCTGCCACAGCGGGGTGGGGGGGCTGGATGGGGGGCTGCAAGTCTGGGGTGCTCCCGGGGGCTCGTGGGGGCGGCATGGCGGTGGCCGGTACGTGCTGGCACCTGCAACGGTGCTTTTGTGTCAGTGACGATAAGGAGATCCTCCAGTGGCCTTTTGGCTGCCACAGACACAAAGCTTAGGCCTGTACAGCAGTGGTCCCCAACCCCCGGTCTGAGGACTGGGGACCAGGGACCGGGACCGGTCCGTGGATCAGTCGGTACCGGGCTGCGGCTCCTCCTCGTCCTCCTCCCAGGCTGCTGCCTCAGGGGCCGTCCTGCCACTCTGCCACCGGCTCACCTTTGGTGCTGTCAGGATTGTTAGAATCGCTGCCATAAATTAGCCTGAGTTCTTCCATGACAGTTATATTGCTTGGCGCCTGGTTGCTCCAGGTCCTGTAATCATGCTAACTAGTAGAAAGTGAAATATATGTTATTGTAACTCTTATCACTTGTTGGGGCCTCTCGGCTGGGCCTGGTTTCGCTATCAACCTTGGAGAACAGTCAAGGCCATGAGAATGTATCACTGTTTTTAATTGCATGTGTCTCTTCTCTCCTTCTCCCCTCCCTTGGGAACTTTCAAGTTTTGGGCAGGAGAATTGTATTGATAAGGAGAAGCAAATCTGCTCTCAAGTCAGATTTGACTTCGCCAGTCTTGATGTTTGTAGTGCTTCTCAATAAAGCTTTCTTATTAATAAGAAGCTAGTTGTGAGTTCTTTCAACGCTTGACATTAAGTCAAATCTCACAACACCTTTCGCCTGCCAACATGCAGGACGAAGGCAACATCTATACCGAGCAGGAAGAGGGCCTGGATTGGGACGTCTCTCAGGGCAAAGTGGCCGGCGCGGGCTCGTTTAGCTCGGGCATGGTCCGAGCTTGGGAGATGCGACCCCGGGTCACGCAGATTTCCTGGAAAGGCACATCACCGAACGCAAGCGTCTGTCGAAGTACGACCACCTGACGGGTGATGAGCAGTGGCCTGATCAACTGCCCCTGGGGGTGCCCAGCCAAGGGATGGCGTCCACCCTCGAGGTGCAGGAGTTGCAGCAGAAACTTGACAAGGTGACCAGCTGGCTGCAGGGTGTATCGGGACGGTTGGATCCTGAAGAGCAGCGTGAAGCGAGACGCTTGCTGCGTGAGTTGCAAGTAGACTTCCGCGAGCCTGGCAGCCAAAGGCTGGGGGATCTTCCCACCCTGAGGGAGCGCGAGGAGGCGGCGATGAATGCCGCCGCCGAAGCTGAAGCCGCAGCCCTGAAGCCGCAACCCCTCCGCACAACTGCAGGAGGAAGAAGACGACAGCCTTGGTGTGGCCGATGCTGGGAGAGGAGCGGGACTCCAGGGCTTGGGTCAAGTCATGGCCCAAGGACCGGCTGCTGGAGCCGGTGGATTACAAATTGCTGCGGACGGAGCTGGAGCGGCGGACGGAGCAGCGGCGGCGGCTGGTGGAGCGGCTGAAGCGGTGGCGGCAGCCAGAGCAGCGGCGGCGCCGAGAGCGGCGGTAGGAGTTGGCCGAGGTGTCGGTCGTGGAGCGCGGGCTCCGATGGATTGGGGCCCGGGGCGTCTGCCTCCCCATCTCAGGGGAGTGGAGATGCGGAGCACCTACAAGTTTAAAGCCAAGTTCTCGGGTGATTCGTCAACTTTCCCGTCATTCCTGGTGCATCTTCAAGCCTACATGATGGACATGGGGTTCATCTTTAATGATGATGCCGAGCGCATTCGTTTTGTGGGGGAGTGTTTGGTGGGAGAGGCGGCAAAGTGGTTCATGGACCTCTACCGTTACAATCCACGAGCGGTTCGCAACTACAATCACTTCCTGAGAACCATGCGTTTGATGTACGTGGAGCATTTTGAGGAGACAGCGGAGAAGAAACTCAAGGTCCTGAAGCAAGGGACAATGACGGTGGCAGAGTATGCCCGAGAATTTAAAAAGCTTTCTTCAGCTGTTCCGGATTGAACGGAACCCCAGAGAGTGCATGCCTTCGTGGGGGGACTCTCCGGAGACCTGTCCAGCAAGTGCCTCCTCCTAGACGATCCTCTGACTGTTTTGGGATGGGTACAGCTGGCGGGAGAGATGGAAGGATGTCTGGAACGGGCGGCTGAATATAAAGGAATTGCAGATAAGACGGGTGGAAAGACCTCTACCCCTAAGAAAACCAAGCCCAAGGCTAAACTGGAACCGAGCGAGCGCTCTCGGCGCATGGAAAAGGGATTATGTCTGGGCTGCGGCCAGGCTGGCCATTTCCTCGCCCAATGCCCAACCAAGACCTCGCCTAGTGCCAAGCCAGCGGGGGGAACCCCAGTCAAAGCCTCTACAACCAAGAAAGTGGCCCCGAAGAAAACCGCTAAGTCCCTGCTTGCCCCGGCTGGGGCAGCGACTGTGGTGGAGGAATCGGAAGGCAGCAGCCAAGATGAAGAAGTACAATCGGAGGAGCAGTCGGGAAACAAAGACGGCCTGCTGTGAAGGCGCCCCGCCAGCAGGTCTCCAGCAGGGGCAAACGCGCGGTGAGTGACTCTCCCCTGGTTCTCTTGCCCGCAACCCTCACAGAGCCCAACTCTGGAAAAAAATTGGGGGTTCGTTGAATAGTGGACTCAGGGTGTACAAAAACCCTAGTTAGCCCAGCGCTAGCCGAGACTTTGGGGGTGGGGAAGGTGCCTCTGGGGGAGCCCCTACGCATTACTCAGCTGGATGGGAAATGTGCCCCAGGGGGGGAGGCCACGGTGAAAACGCTCCCGATGGACTTGGACATTGAAAAACATTGGGAGCAGATCCAACATCCTGGTAGCGCCCCACTCTGCGTTTCCATGTGTGTTGGGGCTGGACTGGTTGCGGGAACACGATCCCAAGGTGAAATGGAAGAAAGGGACAGTGAAGTTTTCGTCTCCTAGTTGCAAGCAGCATGTGCGGTCCCAACCCGCTGAGTGTTGTCAAACGGTGGCCGCGCTGGGGGCGGCTGGGGCGCCTGCCCTCCCTCGGGAGTATCAAGAGTTTGAGGATGTGTTTGCAGAGACCGAATGTGACCAACTACCTCCCCATCGCAAAACAGACTGTGCAATTGAGTTGAAGAAGGGGGAGCCGCTTCCCAAAGCCAAATTGTACTCTATGAGCCCTAGGGAAATGAAGGAGCTCAGGGAGTTCTTGGACAAGAATTTAGCCAGGGGATTTATCAGACCTGCCACGTCTCCCCTGGCTGCCCCAGTCCTCTTTGTGAAAAAGAAGGATGGGTCACTACGCCTCTGTACGGACTACAGGGGGCTGAATGCTGTTTCCACTTGCAATGCTTACCCCTTGCCTTTGATTAAGGACTTGTTGGGACATTTGGGGAGGGCCCGGATTTTTACAAAACTGGACTTGAGAGAAGCCTATTACAGGGTCCGCATAAAGAAGGGGCATGAGTACCTGACCGCTTTCAACACCCCCTTGGGCCAATTTTAATACATTGTTATGCCGTTCGGCCTCGCCGGCACTCCGGGTGTGTTCATGAACATGATAAATGAAATTATGCATGATTTGTTGTATCAAGGGGTGCTGGTTTACATGGATGATATTTTGGTGTATTCAGAAGACCCGGGCAAACACGCCAAATTAGTCCGCGAAGTGCTCAGCCGGCTGCGGAAGCACCATCTGTTTGCCAAGCTTTCCAAATGTGAATTCCACCGGGACGCGGTGGAGTTTCTGGGGTTCCGGGTGTCCAAAGAGGGAATTGAAATGGACCCGGGCAAAGTGCGTGATTTGTTAGCCTGGGAACCCCACAGGATGAGGAGGCAGCTCCAGAGTTTCTTAGGCTTTGCAAACTTTTATAGAACGTTTATTCCCAGCTTTGCCAAGGTGGCGTTGCCGCTTACTGACTTGTTAAAAACGAAGGAGGGGGGAAAAGCGGCAAACCGACCGGGTGCCCCACTCCAGTGGACCCCCCTGTGTCAGAAAGCCTTCGAGAATCTGAAGCTCCTTTTTACATCTGAACCGTTGTTGGCCCATGCTGACCCAACTAAGCAATTCACTGTGCAAGTCGATTCCTCGGATGTGGCAATGGGGGCCGTAATCCTACAAGAGGGGGAGGATGGGAAGCTACACCCCTTAGCCTATCTGTCAAAGAAATTTTCCGGGGCAGAACGCAACTGGGCGATTTGGGAGAAAGAGGCAGCCGCAGTGAAATTAGCACTTGCCACTTTGAGGCATTGGTTGGAGGGGTCTGCCGTCCCTTTTGTAGTTTGGACAGACCATAAAAATCTCCAAGCACTCAAGCAGCCCCGCTCACTCTCTGCCAAGCAAATGCGGTGGGCGGAGTTTTTCTCTCGTTTCAACTTTACTCTTAAGCATCTGCCAGGCAAAATGAACTTTTTGGCGGACGCCCTCTCCCGCTTGCCGCAGTACAACAGTAAGCGTGACCCATTGGTGGATACAGTTTTCACCCCCGCCCAATTGGGAATGGCAGCAGTGACGCGCAGTCAAACAAAGAAAGGAAACCCGATTCCTGGTGGGTGGGTCCAGAAGGAGGTGTTTCAGGACTCTGAGTTTGCTTCCCTCCGTCCCGCCCTAGTCGACAAGGGGGGCCTGTTTTTCAAAGGGGAGCGCCTCTACGTCCCAGCGGCGGCGCGGGCGGACGTTTTAAAACTTTCTCACGATGCGAAAACAGCAGGACATTTGGGTTTCGTGAAAACTCTGCACCTGGTCAGGAGACATTATTGGTGGCCAACGTTAAGGCCCGATGTGGAGAAATATGTGCAGGGCTGCCCCACCTGCCTAGTTTCCAAACCCCTGGGAGGAAAGAAACGAGGGCTGCTGCAGCCTCTGCCCACCCCTGCCCGCCCCTGGTCCGATGTCACCATGGACTTTATTATGGACCTGCCTCCCAGCCAGGGCAAAACTGTAGTTTGGGTGGTGGTGGATGCATTTTCAAAGCAAGCCCATTTTATTCCCTGTGCGGGCTTGCCCTCAGCGGCCAAATTGGCTTCTATGTTCGTGACTCACATAATCCGCCTACATGGAATTCCTAGGAGATTGCTCACGGATCGGGGCCCTCAGTTCGTTGCCAAGTTCTGGCGGGAGCTTTTGAAGTTGCTGGGGATAGAACAAGCCCTGACATCGGGCTACCACCCTGAGTCCAACGGGCAGACTGAACGGGTGAACCAAATTCTTGAACAATACCTGCGCTGTTTTATTAATCACCAACAAAATGATTGGGTTGCCCTCTTGCCTCTTGCTGACTTTGCCTACAACAACGGGGTGCATGCCTCCACTGGGGTGTCTCCCTTTAAGGTGGTGTATGGGACAGACCTAGTTGCTGCACCCACCTGGGATTTGGTTTCTGCTGAAGCTCCTGGAGTCACCAAATGGGCAGAAACTATTAGTGCAGGTTGGCCTGACATTGTCTCTAGCCTTGAGGAGGCTAAGCAAGCTTATAAGTCCCAGGCAGACAAAAAACGTGCACCTGCACCAGCCTGGAAAGTGGGTGACCTTGCCTACCTGTCTACAAAAAACCTGCGCTGTCAGCAACAATCTAAGAAACTGGGTCCCAAGTTTGTGGGGCCTTTTCCCATTGTGAAGCTGATCAATGCGGTGACTGTGGAATTACGTTTGCCTAAAACTTACAGGAATGTGCATCCGGTTTTTCATTCCAGCTTGCTGCGACGAGCCCCTGTGCCGGATGTGTGGCACCCTCCGCTCTCAACACCAGTGCCTGTCTATATTGATAAACACACCCACTACGAGGTCAACCAGATCTTGGACTCTCGTGTGCACAAGGGTCGACTCCAATATTTGGTGGATTGGAAAGATTTCCCTTCGGGGGAAAGGGAGTGGGTGGAGGCGGAGAATGTGAAAGCCCCCCACCTCCTTCGAGCTTTCCACCATGCTTTCCCTGATTGCCCTCGACCAGTGGATGCGGGCTAGTGGGGGGGAGTCCTTGTTAGGGTGGAAGGATGTCAGGATTGTTAGAATCGCTGCCATAAATTAGCCTGAGTTCTTCCATGACAGTTATATTGCTTGGCGCCTGGTTGCTCCAGGTCCTGTAATCATGCTAACTAGTAGAAAGTGAAATATATGTTATTGTAACTCTTATCACTTGTTGGGGCCTCTCGGCTGGGCCTGGTTTCGCTATCAACCGTGGAGAACAGTCAAGGCCATGAGAATGTATCACTGTTTTTAATTGCATGTGTCTCTTCTCTCCTTCTCCCCTCCCTTGGGAACTTTCAAGTTTTGGGCGGGAGAATTGTATTGATAAGGAGAAGCAAATCTGCTCTCAAGTCAGATTTGACTTCGCCAGTCTTGATGTTTGTAGTGCTTCTCAATAAAGCTTTCTTATTAATAAGAAGCTAGTTGTGAGTTCTTTCAACGCTTGACAGGTGCTCTCCAGCGGCCGCCATGGCTGTGGCTCCCCCTCGGTGTGGCACTGTGCAGCTGCTACTGGCAGAGCCCCCCAGGGGGCAGCGGGAAGTCAGGGGCGCCGGCGGGAAAGCAAGTGGAGTAAAAGACTCGGCAAAAGACTACCCCCCCCCCCCGGGCCTCAGTAAAACTGTCAAGCGTTGACCGGTCCCCGGTGATAAAAAGGTTGGGGATCACTGCTGTACAGAACTACATTGAAGTGTCGTCGCTAACCCCGCACCTTTTTCTCTTTCCTTGGGCCGAACCGCCTGCCAGCCACCCCTCCTCCCCAGCGCATGCCTTCCCCCTGCCCCAAGCCCCAAAAGCAACGACACTTCTCCCCCCTCCCCCATGTCCACCCAGAACCCTTCCAACGCCACCCCGCCCAAGTCACCCCCCGCCATTTCCTGAATTGAGAAGGGAATGTCTTTGGATGCTTCCCTTCTCTTCCTGACTTCCCAAAGGATGGTCAGGAGGCACTCTGAATGCTGAAATCCTCCTTCAGGTGTATCATCATTACCGAGGAACTGCTGATCAGGTAGTCTGTGCATGGGCTAAGTTAAAGTCTTCCATCTCAGCCTCTTGGGGGGGGGGATATAGTCTTCAATGGATTATCTCCCCAGAAAGTAACGACCTCTCTTCCCCAAGCTCCGTTGCTGTTGGAATTACAACATCTTTCCTTCGGTATTTAGGTCTATATACTTGGAAGGCTGCTTCTGTTCTAAGATGCCCTTTGCGCTCACGTCGCTCTTTGCCTCATCTCCTGAAACACAGAGCCAAAACAATAACCACAAAAACCTCTCACTCAACAATTTTAACCGGAGCTCATTGAGAGACGAGAGCCCTATTCCTACTTCGGCAAAGACCTGCCTGCACATTTCAAAGGGACTATTTGACATCGATACCACTTTAAAAAGAAGCTCTTGCACCCTGGGATTTCTCTTGCTGGCTCCACAGCCCTCAGCCCTACACGGCACAAGCTGGAACCTGCAGGGACAACAAGGAGTTCCTCCAGTGGCCTTAGACACAAAGCTTAGGCCCTGTACAGAACTACATTGAAGTGTCGTCATTAACCCCGCTCCTTTTTCTCTTTTCCTGGGCCGAACCGCCTGCCAGCCACCCCTCCTCCCCTCCCTCCTCCTGCCCCGCCTCACCTCGCCCTCTTTCTGTAGCGCGCTCCTTCCCCCCCCACCCCGAACCCCAACTATGACGCCGCTTCTCCCCCCCCCCCGGAACTCTTCCTTCCCCCTTTTCAAAGCCCATTTATTTTAGTAATAAATCCACAATTATACTTTTTTCTAATATACTCTATCCAAAGATTCCATTTTGTCTTAAAGTCCAATATTAGTTTATTTTTGTCAATTTCAGTATCTGTGTGAGCTCTAACATTTTCATCTGCCAGCCAATTATGGTGTGTATCTCCTTTAACTTCCAATTTTTCACCGATACAATCCTCACTGCCATCATCATCATCTCTCTCTCTCTAGATCCCTTTCAATGTCTTTCAAGCTGCCAAACAAGCTGAGCCCGGTGAGGCGTCTCTCTGCAGCAGAATTAGCTGTCTGGCGACTGATTTGCCCAAACTGGTTTGAGTTTCTCCAAATCAGCCGAACTCAGATATGCCAAACCAGTACTGAATCAGGAGACCTTGAATCTGAAAGGTACCAAATGTTTTCCCTGTGCTGCGCATTGCCACACACTACACTTAGTGAGCCAAGAAACCCTCGGATAAAGTCGCCTGGCTTGTGAGCCCGTGCAGATTCCAGACTACACAGGAGCAGGAAAAGAGTTTTGGCTTCCATAGCTTCTAAAGGATGAGGACATGTAACATTTTACTCCAGAAATGTTCCTCCGTAAAAATGTAGCTCTGAACCTGATAACAAGCATTTCTGGGGAAGATGGTAGAAAGGGCTTTTGCGAATCAATTAACAGCATTCCAGGAAGAAGCTTTGGTCCTAAAACCATCTCAGTCAGGTTTCCGGCCTGGCCATGGAGTAAATACAGCACTAACCGCCCTGATGGATGACCTCCATCACCAGTTGGACCGAGGCAGGTCGGCACTGCTGATATTACTAGACCTCTCGGCAGCATTCGACACAGTTGACCACAAGCTCTTAGCTCGCTGCCTCGTCAACACCAGAATATGAGGGACAGCCCTCCTATGGCTGATCTCCTTCCTCCGGGGTTGTGGACAGAGTGTTGCAATAGGAGGGAGAATATCAAACCACCAACAACTTGCTTTTGGAGTCCCACAGGGAGCGGTCCTCTCTCCTATCCTATTCAACATCTTCATGCATCCTCTTGCACAACTGGTACACAGGTCTGGGCCGAGTTGTCATCAATGACACCCAGCTCCTCCTCCTGATGGATGGCTGCCTGCCCTGATTCTCCCCCCAAAACACTAGCCAGCTGCCTGGAAGCAGTGACGAGATGGCTCAAGCAGGGTTGTCTGAAGCTCAGTCCTTCAAAGACAGAGGTCCTGTGGCTGGGTAGGAAGGGCCCATGTGAGGAAATGCATCTGCCCACTCTGGATAGCATGCAGCTCTCAACAGCTCACTCCACCAGGAACCTGGGTGTGATTCTGGATTCTTCCCTCACAATGGAAGCCCAGGTCACAAAGGTAGCGCAGCTAGCATTTTACCATCTCTGACAAGCCAAGCTACTAGCACCCTACCTGGCCCCGGAATATCTAGCCACAGTGATCCATGCTACAGTCACCTCTAGACTGGACTTCTGTAACTTGCTCTACACAGGTCTGCCCTTAGCCTTGACCCGGAAACTACAGCTGGTCCAAAACTCAGCAGCCAAGGTCCTCACAGCAAAACCATGGAGGTCCCACATTCGGCCCATTCTCCATCAACTACAGTGGTTGCCAGTTGAATTCCGGATCAGACGGTTCTGGTAATTACCTTTAAGGCCATATGCAGCCAGGGCCCAGTGTACTTGAAGGACCGCCTCCCTGCCTATGCCCCCAAAAGAGCTCTACACTCTGCCACCACCACTAATGATCCCTGCCTCTAAAGAAGTCCGCTTGGTCTCAACCAGGGCCAGAACCTTCTCTGTCCTGGCCCCCACATGGTAGAATGAGCTCCCAGAGGAGATTAGGGCCCGGACAGAGCTAAAACAGTTCCGCAGGGCTTGCAAAAGGGAGCTCCTCCAACAGGCATTTGGTTGAGGCCAAACAGAACCAGCAACATCTACAGGGCCGCTGCCCCCTCCCTCCTGGAAACGCATTTATGTGTTCTGCCCCTGGACCTGTTACAGTTATTAATGTTAATTATTATTGTTGTGGTTATTTTCTATATATTATGGAAAATGTAAGTCTCTTGTATAGTTTCTACATTCTATGTAAACCGCCCCGAACCTTAGAGGAGGGTGATAATAAATAAATAAATAAATAAATAAATAAATAAATAAATAAATAAATAAATAAATAAATAAATAAATAAATAAATAAATAAATGGTATGTTGTATGGGAGAGTCAGGCCTAAACTTTGGGCACCATAAACAATTTTATTCAAAAGCAAATATGAGAGAGAAGGTGGGCTTTTCCCTTACCTGCTGGGAGTTCAATCCCAGCCGCTGGCTCAAGGTTGACTCAGCCTTCCATCCTTCCGAGGTCAGTAAAATGAGTACCCAGCTTGCTGCTGGGGGGTAAACGGTAATGACTGGGGAAGGCACTGGCAAACCACCCCGTATTGAGTCTGCCATGAAAATGCTGGAGGGCGTCACCCCAAGGGTCAGACATGACCTGGTGCTTGCACAGGGGATACCTTTACCTTTATCATCTGTTCTGTGTTTCATGCAGTGTCCCAAAATATGCAAAAGTTTCTACATTCTTATAGCCAAGATTAGACTAAAGACTTCATTTGAATGTGTCCTGGCTGCCATCCCATTTTCAGAGGGACTGTTTGTTTGTTTCTTATTTGTTTAGGAAATGTATAAGCCACCTCTCCAGACTCCTGCTTAAGGTGTCTTGTATGTGTGTGTTAAGTGCCATCAAGCTGCTTCCAACTTATGTTGTTAGGTGCGAAGTCTTGTCCGACCCATCACGACCCCATGGACAATGATCCTCCAAGCCTTCCTGTCTTCTACCAACTTATAGTGACCCTATTAACTCATGACCTCCAAAACGTCCTGTCATTAACACCCTTGCTTAGGTCTTGCAAACTGAGGCTCCTTCGATTGAGTCATTCCACCATATGTTGGGCCTTCTTCTTTTCCTGCTGCTCTTGAAATCATCACTAGAGAGCATAAATGTGTCATTAAAATTAATACACCATTACAAAACTCATAGAGCATAAAACATTTTGCAACCTTTTGTGTTTGTTTCAACTTGAACACTGCTCTGGTGGAGGAGTGGGAGGAGTGTTGGGGCTGAGAGAAGCACCAGCTAGTCAGCCAGTCCAGTCCCGTCCTGAAGGCCTGGCAGTTAGCAGCTGCAGCAGCCAAAACAGCTACCTCTGTGTTCAGAGACACTAAGCTCTATTCTGACCACCTGCAACAGAGGGACGCTGCCGTATGTCCTGCCTGTGAATTATCCTGGTCCTCTGGATTGGCCACTTGAAGGAGACAGAACATTAAGCCAAGAGGAACCATCTGTCCTATTACAGCAGATCTTAAAAACCTCCCAGTGTCCTCTGGGTCTCTAAATCAGGAGGGAAATAAGCTGGGTGTCAATTGGCTTATTGCACCCAAGGGCTCAGAGTTGGTCTTACTTACAACTCTTGCTTACGGTGTCTCAGAATTGATGATGTCACAGCCAGGGCATCTATGGCAACCCCTGAGGGGGGAGTGTGGGGAGAGGATCTCAGAAGCTGAGCCTCATGTTTTGCCCTTTTTTACCTTGAGACCTGCCATTGGATGGCAACGCCAGGATGAGCAGTATGGAAATCTTCACCTGTCCGGTGGTCGTTGCCGATTCCAGGCAAAGGCTTGCCCCAGAGAAGAAGGTGTCCCATGCTGGTGAACACCAGAGTTATTACAGAGTGGAACTGGGTAGGCTTGTTGCAATCCTATACTTACTTAATGCTAGAATCTTATAGCTCAGATATCGTATCCTCTTTCCCCCCACAAAGGGTCCATGTCCAGGCTGCAAAATCTTCATTCATTGGAGGGCAGCAGGTGCACATTTGAGTTTTGTGCCTCCCAAATGTATGCTGCCACTTTTCTATTCACAGCTGTGGCATGCAGGGAAAAAAATTATACTCTGGCTGCTTCACACCTTCTCTCTTCTGAGCTAGTAAGTAAGCTTGCAGGACTCGTGGATTATTCACCCCACCCATCCCCTTGCCCTAGGGAACTGCTTTTGGGGCCACTGCAAAAACATGTAGCCTCAAAAGTCACATGATTTTTGCAACAGAGCCAATAATGGATCCATGAAGACCTTTGAGGGCATGAAAAAAGTGACAGGAAGGGAGACTGAAATTGCCTCTCTCCAAGCAGAAAGTAGCCAGTATGCCTCGGAGGAGTCAGAAAACTCCTCATTGTCCATGTGATGCAAAGCTCTCCTGACATACTCGGGCAAACTGTCATCTGTAATGTGAAGATTCACCCTTAAGCCAATCCCCTGCTGAAAGCCCCTTTGCAGCTCACAGTCTAGAGATGGGAGCTGGTGTCTGCCAGAAAGCATGCTGAAAAGCATAGGTCTTCGGCCAGCCAAGCCACACAACAGGACGGAAAAAACAAATACATGGCTGCTACGTATTGCAAGAGTCTCCAAACCATCTCTGGTTTCCCTGCTGCAAAAGCCATTATCCAATCCCAGTCTCCCAAAATATGGTCACCACTAAACTAAGAGTCACCACTAAACTAAGAGACTGGTCTTCATTCCAGCATTAATTTCTCCTTTCCATAAGGCTGCCATTTCAAATTTTATTTAGAATCCATTTCATCAGAGTACAACATTTTACATGCTCAGAAAGTGATGTGTTAATAAATTATTACATTTACAAATGATAACTTCAAACTACTTGTTGAAGAGTATATTAAAAAGATCACTAACTCTCCAACTCAAAATTTCTAAATTCAATCTCATATCCCTGGGCATACACGGGAAATGGTGGAGCATTGTGCCCCGCGGCAACAGTCCGATGTAGCCGTGAATAACTGGTCTTAAAGGTTCATGAATTGGAAGTCAGGAGCTGTGTTGTGGAGCAGGGAACCAGCCAGGTTCCATTCAAAATGCCAGTCTTTTCACTTCTGTGTTTTGACCAGGGAGGCAACAGCTAGGTGACCTGGCTCCCATGCCTCTTCAGCAACCATAAAATGGCATCCAACAGCAACTGGAGGCCATGGTAGGCTTGCCAGCTCCGGGCTGGGAAATACCTGGGAAATAACTTATTGGAGGATTGGGAGGTAGAGCCTGTGGAGGGCAGGGTTTGGGGAGAGGAGAGACTTCAATGAAATATAATGCCTTTGTAAACTATGTGGGTCCAAGAACCATATGACTCTGGAATGGTTGCCGCTCTTTATTTGGGAAGACAAATGATACAAGCAGCACCAAGACTTCATGATCTAACCCCCTCCCCCCCTAAGTTCCCATTTGGAAGTGGAATAGGCACATCAGTGAAATTGGGAAAACTTCTTTGAATAAACGTAGTTCATTATCTTTCTCCAGGCAAGCATTTTGTTGATACAAAGGCTCCATCTGCTCAGCCCCACCACTACTTCAAGGTTTCTAAGATTCAGGTACGTCACGTCCCCCGTGTATGGAGGCTGGCTGTGGGCCCAACTAATCCTGATGAAAAAGAACTTGGTTTCTGTACCATGCTTTTCTTTCTCTGAAGAGCCTCAAAATGGCATACGCAAACACCTTTCCTTTCTTCTCCCCACAATAGACACCTTGTGAAGCAGGTGGGGCTGAGAGCACTCTGAGAGAACTGTGACTGGCCCAAGGTCAAACAGTTGGCTGCATGTGGGGAAGAAAACTCAGTTCTCCAGATTACAGGCTGCCATAGTTAACCACTACACCAAGCTGACTCTTGATACACAAACGTGTAATTCCCCCAGGAAAAGCCACCATGGGCTAGGGTTGCCAACTTTTAGAAGGCAGTGACCGGGTGAAGAGTAAAACTCAGTTCTCTCACTATCGCAAGAGACTTCCTGCCCCTTGCCTTGTGGCCTCCAAGTACAGAAATTGGGGGAAGAGACATTTTGGTCATGCCACAGGCTCACTTCTGATCACATAACCAGAAGTGACGTTGTGCATCATGTTGTTGTTATGTGCGAAGTCGTGTCCGACCCATCGCGACCCCATGGACAATGATCCTCCAGGCCTTCCTGTCCTCTACCATTCCCCGGAGTCCATTTAAGTTTGCACCTACTGCTTCAGTGACTCCATCCAGCCACCTCATTCTCTGTCGTCCCCTTCTTCTTTTGCCCTCGATCGCTCCCAGCATTAGGCTCTTCTCCAGGGAGTCCTTCCTTCTCATGAGGTGGCCAAAACATTTGAGTTTCATCTTCAGGATCTGGCCTTCTAAAGAGCAGTCAGGACTGATCTCCTCTAGGACTGACCGGTTTGTTCGCCTTGCAGTCCAAGGGACTCGCAAGAGTCTTCTCATCCCTCTAAAAATGTGGAGGTGAGGATTGCTAAAGTGTTGTGTTGATGTTTAACTTCTCTTCTGCTTACATGATTGGAAGTTAGACCACAGCATCGCCGCCCCCCCCCCGCCCCCCCCAAGCTCCCAGATGGCAAACCTAGACAGAGTTTAGCCTAAGGCCCAGCCACTTAGCAGGGCTGGACCAGTGAAGTTAAGGAGTGGGACTCAGTCTGTAGGTTTGCCAGCCTTCAAGTAGGACCTGGGGACCCAGCAGAATTTAAGCTCCTCTCCAGATTACAGAGCCCAGTGCTCTGGGAGAACATGTGTGCTTGCAGGAGGAGCGTCAGTGGGGGCATGACAACATGCTTTGGACAGTGGACTTTATGGCACTGTACCTCCCTGAGGTCCCTGTCGTCCCAGGTTCCATTGCAGATCTCCAGGAATTTCTCAGCCACCCCTCCCCTGCCATCCCTTGCCAGTGGCCAGGGAGATGGGACCTGTCAGTCCTAGCTTAGTGGGGTCAAGGGGAAGAGCCCAGGTGCTCAGAGGCAGATTTGTGAGAATAAATGACAGAATTAAAGGGTCGAAGATGACCTGGCTATTGGGGGGGGGGGAGATCACAGGAAATACTAATGTATTTGTGGACCCCCTTTCCTCATTATGATCCCATGCACCAGCCAACAGTTCACTCAGGCCACTGAGCGTCTCTCTTCTGACAGTCTCAATTGTTTGGGAGGTCGGTTTAGATGCCGTCTATGCGTACTTATGTTCAGCAGCCGTGTGCCCATGCTTTTGCACAGCCTGATAGATTATGGTACACAAAGCTTTCTTTTTCCCAGGAAAGGAGGAAAGTGGAATTATTTAGATCCGGCTTTCTTAACCAACGTTTTGTGAAACCCTGGGGTTTCTTGATGGCCCTGGAAAGGTTTCTTGAATGGGTGGGAATTAACAAATTTTTAAACATTTTTTCAATTTGTTAAACATAAAAAGGTAAAGGTAAAGGTGTCCCCTGTGCAAGCACCGAGTCATGTCTGACCCTTGGGGTGATGCCCTCTAGCACAGGGGTAGTCAAACTGCGGCCCTCCAGATGTCCATGGACTACAATTCCCAGGCTCCTGGGAAATGTAGTCCATGGACATCTGGAGGGCCGCAGTTTGACTACCCCTGCTCTAGCGTTTTCATGGCAGACTCAATACGGGGTGGTTTGCCAGTGCCTTCCCCAGTCATTACCGTTTACCCCCCAGCAAGCTGGGTACTCATTTTAGCGACCTCGGAAGGATGGAAGGCTGAGTCGACCTTGAGCCAGCTGCTGGGATTGAACTCCCAGCCACATGGTCAGAACTTCTGACAGCATTCTGACTGCCTTATCACCCTGCGCCACAAGAGGCTTGTCTATATTGTTAAACATATATGACCATATATGGGCATCTCAACCTCCGCCATGCTCCCCCCCCCCAAAGTAGCTAATGATAGGCCAGGAGGGGGTGGGAAGGAATGGTGCAGGGGGTGCGGGGGCCGCCACCATGGCCCTCCCTTTCAAAGTCCGCTCTTATGAGTGGGCTTTGAAGCCTAGTGTATGTTCATAATTTGGAAGCCGCATTGGACATTGTGGAAAGGCTGCATACCAGGTGTCAGAAATCTAAGGGGTTACTCCAAATTCTTCTTTTCCTAGTGCCCTAATGCTGTTATTGGTAGTGGTACAGTTTTTGTTTTTTCCTGCATGGTCCCTGTAACAATTTAAAATAAGTGTGCTGGGGGTGGGGGGAAGTGTCAGGAGTGGTTTAAGGAGCTGTTCAAGGTAGCCTGGAGCCAGTTTAAGAATTTGCAGGGCCCGAGCAGAATACAATTGCAGTGGAGCAGCAAGATGGAGGCGTCACTCTGAGTGTCCTTAAAGAGGGGAAAGGGGGACAGAGAGAGGCTGCAGCCTTGATCCATGGCGGAGAAGGCACCGAGTGGGACCCCTGGAAACGTGGGGCCCGTAGCAGGTGCTGCATGGATGGGGGTAGGGGTGGGATAGAAAGAGAGGAATGTTCTACTTGCAAGAATATCTGGGTACAAAAAAAAAACTTTTATGATTCCTATCCCAGGGAAGAAAGAACATGTGTGGCAACACTGAAAAACAGGCCCGTTGACTGCTTTCTCGTTCTACAGGAAGCCCAAAAGAGGATTAGTTTGATTGAAAGAGAAAACAAGAACATCTCAACACGTCTGGCTGACATATATCGTGGGACAGGCATGGTCGACTGCTGGAATGAGTACGTAAAGAAGAGGTCAGTGTCCAGACATACCCTCTTGCAAGGTTACCATCCTCCAGGAGGTGTCTGAAGTTCTCCTGGAATTACAAAGTATCTCCAGATTACAGAGAACAGTTCTCCTGGAGAAAATGGCAACTTTGGAAGATAAACTGTGCACTAGACCAGTGGTCCCCAATCCCCGGTCCAGGGACTGGGACCGGTCCGTGGATCAGTTGGTACTGGGCCGCGGCTCCGCCTCCTCCTCCTCCTCCCTAGCTGCTGCCTCGGGGGCTGCCCTGCCACTCTGCCGCCGGCTCACCTTTGGTGCTTTCCAGTGACCACCGTGGCTGGGGCTCCCCCTAGGCATGGCACTGCGCAGCTGCTGCTGGCAGTGCCCCCCAGCGGGCAGCAGGAAGTCAGGGGCGCCGGGGGAAAGCAAGTGGAGCAGGGGCTCAGGAGGCGACGTTCCTCGGCAAAAGACTATCCCCCCCCCCCCCCCGGGCCTCAGTAAAATTGTCAAGTGTTGACTGGTCCCCGGTGATAAAAAGGTTGGGGACCACTGCACTAGACCATAGATTCTCTGTGAACTCCTTCCCCTTCCCAAACTTTGCCCTCCCCAGTCACCCCCCCAACGCATGAGAGGACCTGCCATGCATGTGCGTTTGCACCCGGCAAGGGCACAAATGTGCACATGGAGTTGCAAATGCGCATGCACAGAGGCTCCTTGCATACACACATGCGCGAAACTGGTTGAGCTCCCGCCGGGCGCAAACACACATGCGTGGCAGTTCCGCGCATGCACGTTTGTGCTGGTGGCGTGCCGCTTCCCTCCTTCCTCCCTCCCGCAGCAAGAAGCTTGCCGGGCTGCAAGCTAATCAGCTGCTTCGGCGGCCAATTTGCTCATGGCCTGGCAAGCTTTTCGCTGAGGGAGGGCGGGGAGAGGGAGCAACTGCCCGCTGCCGAGGCTCTTGCAGCCTGACACCGGGCCGCGGACCAGTGGTTGGGGACCACTGACCTAGGGCATCTAGTCCAACCCCCTGATCACTGGCAGTCTTCAAGCAAAGGTTGGATACACACTTTTCTTGGATGCTGTAGGATGCTTTGGGCTGATGCTGCGTTGAGCAGGGGGTTGGACTAGATGGCCTGTATGGCCCCTTCCAACTCTAGGATTCTATGCAGGATCAGCCTAAAGCATCCCTGATCTGTCCAGGCACTGTTTAAAGACTGTCAGTGAGGAGAGCCTCCTCCTGGAATTTTAATTCTCAATCAAGAATGTATGGGAGAAAGCATATTCTTCTGCTCTCTACAAACAGGCTCAGGAGCTGTTTGATGAGGAAATGACCTGATCATAAGGATGCTGCAACCAGTATATAGTTCTTGACAGACTGCTCCCTTGTCTCCTCTTGATTTTGTTTTCCCTTCTTGAGAGTGCCAATAGGCAGAATGATTGATCTCATAACTACAAGTTTTTACTCACTCACTTCATTGTAAGTGATGAAAGTAGCATCTCTATACAGCTTTCGCTGTATTCATATTAGGCTAAGGGCTAAGTGGGTGAAGAGTGGGCGGGGCCAGTCCATTTAAGGAGCCAATCGGAAGGGGTGAAGCACAATCTAGGACAGGCCAGAAAGGCTTCTAGGCCCTCTCCAGGACAGGCCAGAAAGTGATGGGGAAGCGGCAGGACACTATGAGTAAAGGAGGCCTTCCCCTTGGGCCTAGGAGCACATCCGGTGCCTCGAATCTACTGCCCATCAGTTAATTGGATGCCCTCAATTTCTAATATTTGGGAGAGGGAGAAAAAGTTCTTAACTCTGTCCATCCTGTGCATAATTTGATATTCTATTGCCCCCCCACCCCCCACCCCGCAGTAAGAATGTGACCAAAGAGGTCCTTTCCATTTTCTGCTTTGAGTCCCCCCAAGGGATAAAGTACCAGTTAATCTTGTAGGAAGAGTATGGCTGTATAAACATTCCATTTCATTTTACTGTTTCATTCTGTATTCTTTGCCTCTCCAGTACATCAAGAAGCTTAGATTCTTAACTGATTTCTTGCCAGTGATCCTCAGTTTGTCAGTCTGCCTGTATATCATCCAGATGAAGCCAACCTCTTTTCCCCAGCTTCCCCCAGGGCTTCTCTGTATAATTTCACCCAGAATCTGATAAGTTGGACCTGTTTGGGTTTTGCAGCCCACTCCGACAGCAGCAGAACAGGGAACTAGTGCGGATCACCGTGGAGAACCAAGGCATCCTTAAGAGGATCAAAGAGCGTAAGCCGACCTATGACAGGAAGCAGTCCGAGATAGATTGGCAGGCAAGTGCAACCTTGACCATATTTCTCAAAATGAAGCTAATCACGGTAGTCAAAAGGATTCTGATGCCTAACTGATTGAAAGGGCAGCTTTCCCACAATGCTGCATGTGCATCACTGGGGTGGAAGAAAAATTGGCAACATGTAGACCAGGGGTGGCCAGCGTGGTGTCCAAAGGTGTCATGGTGCCCAACAACATCTTATCTGGTGTCCATCACGTGTATTTAGAAAGTGGGGGGCAGGGGGGTTGGTTTGCCCAGCAAGGTTTCTAATTCAGCATTGGAGATTTGATTGGCTCTATATAGAATCATAGAGTTGGAAGGGACCTCCTGAGTCATCTAGTCCAACTCCCTGCACTTTGCAGGACACTCACAACCCTCTTGCTCATCCACTGTAACCTGCCACCCCCTTAAGCCTTCACAGAATCAGCCTCTCCATCAGATGGCTATCCAGCCTCTGTTTAAAAATTTCCAGAGATGGAGAATCCATCACCTTCCGAGGAAGCCTGTTCCACTGAGAAACTGCTCTGTCAGGAACTTCTTCTTGATGTTTAGATGGAATTTCTTTTGAATTAATTTCATCCCATTTGTTCTGGCCTGTCCCTCTGGGGCAACAGAGAACAATTCTGCTCCATCCTCCATATGGCACCCCTTTAAATATTTGAAGATCGTTATGAGATCCCCTCTCAGTCATCTCCTCTCTAGGCTAAACAGACCAAGCTCCCCCAACCATTCTTCATACATCTTGGTCTCCAAACCCCTCACCATCTTTGTTACCCTTCTCTGGACACGCTCCAGTTTGTCCACATCCCTCTTCAACTGTGGTGCCCAAAACTGAATACAGTACTCCGAAGTGAAGCCGAACCAGAGCAGAGTAAAGCTCCCGTGATCTGGACACGTTTGATACAGCCCAAAATCCCATTTGCCTTTTTAGCCACTGAGTCACACTGCTGACTCATGTTCAATGTGTGGTCTACTACTAGATCTATAGATTTTTGAATATGTTGCTTTGGCAGCAGCTGCTACCACAGCACAAGGTTTTTCACTGTATGACTGAAGATAAGCTGCAGCAGTCAGCTTTGCCCGCAGTGGCAGTCATTTTGTGGCTACACTCTCCACACCAAAGGGGCCTACAGGCTCAAAACGGTTGGGGACCCCTGGTGTAAACAGTATAGTGAGAGGAGAAGGGCATTTGTTTATTTATTTATATATGCATATTCATACAATTAGAGCCTTTACATTTTACCTTCTACCTTTATTCATACAATTAAGAGCTTCTTGTGGCACAGAGTGGTAAGGCAGCAGACATGCAGTCTGAAAGCTCTGCACATGAGGCTGGGAGTTCAATCCCAGCAGCCGGCTCAAAGTTGACTCAGCCTTCCATCCTTTTGAGGTCGATAAAATGAGTATCCAGCTTGTTGGGGGGTAAACAGTAATGACTGGGGAAGGCCCTGGCAAACCACCCCGTATTGAGTCTGCCATGAAAAAGCTAGAGGGCGTCACCCCAAGGGTCAGACATGACTCGGTGCTTGCACAGGGGATACCTTTACCTTATTCATACAATTATGCATATTAATAGAATTTAACATAGTTTCATAGATCTTCTGTCTGGGTAGCATGACCAGACCCACACATGCTTAGATTCTTCAAGAGCATAAAAAGAGTCCTGCTTGATGAGACCAGGGAACTACAGGTTTTACTCAATGGCCAATCAGTTGTCCTAGAGAACCATCAACCACGTTGGCTCTTGATGGCTGCATTGTGCACCTTTAATTTTCCTGACAGGTCACACACATGACAATGATGTGGCTTTTCCATTGCCTGCAGTTTTCTTTCAGCCAAGGGTCACTTGGCTATGGCTTCAGGATCTGTTCTGAGAGTCAAGGGTCTTGTTTTGAAAACACATGGAATGTGTGTCATGGTAAATGAATCTGTGCATAGGAACATGTTTAATTTTAGAGCTAATGAGGTAGTTATGGAGAATGTATCTTTGCTGGTAGTCCACAGTTGTCTGGTAGCCCCTTACACCACGATGTATGACAGGACATTCGAATTCTTTGTGCCCTAGCTGCAGTCACTGGTTGTTTCTCACAGAAAGCAAGGGGATGTATAAGTTGGCAATGTCACATCACATTTTTCTACTATTAGAGCTTACCAGAACATATGGCAGTATTGAGATATAGGCTGGACAAGGCCACATACTTTGTCAGTTAGGCCTTCAGACTTCTGGTAATAGTAGGCTCTTTACATACAGTTTAAAAATAAATTAAAATAACACTGAATAGATCAGTCAGCTCTGTGTTAATTAACTTCCCAGTCCTAGCAGTAGATGTTTAATCTTTACATTTCCAAGTAAAAACAGGATCTTTGGAGCGCAATTAATTTAGTAATTTTCCCTCAGCGTTTGCAGAATGTGATAATCCAGTGGGGCAATTTCTGAAGCTCATGCGTGGGTGAAAAAATGTTCCAACCCTGTTATTAGCAAAGGAGGGGGGGGAGGGTTATGCAGGGTTTGTATCCCATGTGTCACGTTGCAAAAGGCTCCCCTTCAATTTACCCCCTTCTCTCTTCCTGTTCATTATTGCAAAAAAGTTGCCCGCACTAATTTCTTTGTCTACAGAGTTTAAAAAGTTCCCTGCACTAATTTCTTTGTCTACAGAGTTAAAAATCTTTCCCCAAAGTCAGGCGGCGACATCTCAGCAGTGACAACAAGCCTCCCACAGATGGGGGTGGGGGGTGGGGAGCAGATGGCACAGCTGCAACCTTTCTCTTAGCACCAACGTTACCACTTCTTTGTCTCGCATATAAATCTGAAGTGTGAAAGGATGCTTTTTCACAGATTTGGAAGAAACTCCAAAGGGTCATCTAGTCCGATGGCCAGTGTGGGACCGCCTGTTGCCCTATACCCCCCGCAGGGCCTTACGCTCTGCAGGGGCTATCCTATTGGTCATTCCCGGCCCCAAGGAAACTCTCCTGGCCTCGACTGGGGCCAGGGCCTTTTCGGTCCTGGCCCCGACCTGGTGGAATGAGCTCCCGGAAGAGCTGCGGGCCCTGCGGGAACTTTCAATGTTCCGCAGGGCCTGCAAGACAGAGCTCTTCCGCCAGGATTTTGGATGAGGCCAGGCAGCAAGGGAGATCTGCCCCCCTCACAAATGTGGCGGTTCCTTTTAGTGGATGATGATGATGATGATGATAGTGGTTAAGCTGTAGACTCTAATCTGGAAAACCAGTAAAATCAGAGTCCAGTAGCACCTTTAAGACCAACAAAGATTTATTCAGGGTGTGAGCTTTCGAGTGCAAACACTTTTTGTCAGACTATGAACTCCTTACATGACAGGGAATATATAGCAAAAATCAATTCTGTTACATCAGTAGACTGTGTCACACAACCAAATACAGCCAATGATCATTCTTTGTCAAAACAGCCAATCAATCCCCTGGAATTCAGTTGTAGTTTACAAAAACACAAGGAGAAACCAAACTGCCTGTGTCAGTGATCAAAGACCTCACCATATGCTGCTTGCTCCATCTGTCTCCATACAACTGTGAAACATTCCTGCAAGGGAATTGCTAGTAACTATCTTATCCCAAGGGAGTCAAACTCAACATTCCATTACTTTGCCATTACCTTACAGTCACATTATTATCACAAATAAAATAAATTGTGAGGAATATGGGTATACGAGTTGAACAAGATTAGCATGAGCAGTGAGATAAAAAACCTATGTCCTTGTTGAGTCCTGGGTATGTCATAGTTCAATTTTTCAATTTCGTGGGTTTTGATGTGGGACTTGTGCCCGTTACGTCTTTGACATAGGGTTTGACTTTTGAACAGAGGGGCATTGTTGGCACTTGATGGACTATACTAAGTTGGAAGATGAGCAGGTGTATAAGCCTTTGATGGTATAGGTGATGTTGTTAAGTCCAGTAATTGTGGCACTGGAGTGTATATGGCTGCAAAGTTGGCATCTGGGTTTGTTGCAAGCTCTAGTACCAATGTTCATGTTCACATGAGATACTGCATTGTTGTGGGTGAGGAATTGTTTGAGATTGGGGGGCTGTCTGTGTGAAAGAAAAGGTTTATCCCCCAGTGCTTGGGAAAGAGAACTGTCATTATCCAGTAGGGGTTGAAAGTCACTGATGATACGTTGTACTGTTTTGAGCGGAGAGCTATATGTAACCACTAGTGGTGTTCTGTTGTTTTCTCTTTTGGTCTGTTTTCTAAAAAGTTTTCTCTTGGTATCCTCCTGGTTTTGTTAATCTGTTCCTTGATCTCACTGGCTGGGTACTTAAGTTCCAAAAAGGTTTGTTGTAGATCATTTAGGAGGGAATCTCTATCCACGGATTCGGAGCAGATGTGATTGTAACGTAGGGCCTGGCTATATACAATGGATTGTTTGGTATATTTAGGATGGTAGCTGGAGGCATGCAGGTATGTTTGTCAGTCAGTAGGCTTTCAGTATAAGGTAGTCTCTAGGCATCCATTGTTTATTTTTACAGTAATGTCCAGAAAATGTATTTCTTGCGTAGATTGGTTCATTGTCAGATTGATAGTGGGGTGAAAGTCATTGTATGCCTGGTGGAAAGTATCCAGGGCTTCTTTACCATGTGTCCAGATGATAAAAATATCATCAATGAATCACAGGTATATAAGAGGTATGAGTGGGTGAGCATTCAGGAAGCATTGCTCCAGGTCTGCCATGAAGATGTTCACGTATTGAGGGGCCATGCAGGTGCCCATGGCAGTACCATTGATCTGAGGTTGTTATGGGTGAGAACAAATTGGCATAGTTTAGTGGCTGAGTCATAGGGTCATAGAATCATAGAAGAGTTGAGTTGGAAGGGACCTAATGGGTCATCTAGTCCAACCACCTGCACTATGCAGGAAACTCACATCCCTATCGCTCATCTACTGTAACCTGCCACCCCTTGAATCTTCTCCTTCAGATGGCTATTTAGCCCCTGTTTAAAAATTTCCAAAGATGGAGAACCCACCACCTCCTGAGAAAGCCTATTTCACTGAGAAACTGCTCTGTCAGGAACTTCTTCCGGATGTTTAGATGGAATTTCTTTTGTCAGCTATGGTGTTGTTAGAAATTGTATTCCTGATGGCTTGTAATCCATCTTTCTGTGTGATGTTGGTGTACAGGCTTCCACATCCCTGGTGGCTAAAATGGTATTTTCTGGAAGGTTGTTCAAAGAAAGTCTGTGGTGTCTCAAACATAACTAGAAGCCTTGATGGCATAGGGCCTTAGAAGAGAGCCCATAATGTGTTTATGCCTGAGACAACTGGGTGCTCTGGATTGCCAGATCTGTGGATTTTGGGAAGAAGATA
The DNA here is from genome assembly GCF_049243985.1 of Paroedura picta. Taxonomy (NCBI): domain Eukaryota; kingdom Metazoa; phylum Chordata; class Lepidosauria; order Squamata; family Gekkonidae; genus Paroedura; species Paroedura picta. The sequence goes on along the minus strand of NC_135384.1, from coordinate 19,844,866 downwards.
ATAGGTACCTGGACATGTTTCCTTTGGTGTGTCTGAAAGGATTTCTTTCTGAATGCAGCGGGGTAATTCCTTGATAATCTTGTGTCGTTCTTTTTTGTACTCCTTTGTGGAGTTTGCGTTCAGTTGTTTGTAAAGGGTGGTATTTGAGCCTCCTGGACGTAGTCTGATCTATTCATGATGACAACAGCTTCTCCTTTGTCAGATTCCTTAATTACTATACCTGGATTGTTCCCAAGGCTCTCTATGGCCTTCCTTTCAGCGTAGCTGATATTCTGCTGTGTGCCATGTTGTTTGTTGATCGCATCAGTTTGGACCCTGCAGCAGAAGCATTCTTTGTAGAGGTCCAGTGTGGCATTACAACCATCTGGGGGAGTCCACGCGGAGTCTCTTTTCGTGTAGCATTGTTTTGTTAGGGATGGTACTTGTTCTCCAGTGGTGGCTGTGATGGAATGGTGTGTAGATGCTGCCTGTTCTTGCTTCTTCTGTTCACGTGTGTGTTGAAGGAATTCCTTTAGATGTGGATGTCGGAAGAGTGCCTCAAGGTCTCCACAGAACTGAACCATCTCTGTGGATTTGCTGGGGCAGAATGAGAGTCCGTGTGAGAGAACTGAGTGCTCTGAAGAACTGAGTCTGTCCTGTGACAGATTGACAATATTGCTGGAGGATCTCTTCTTCTTGGTAATATCCACTTGTAGGTTGGAATGTTTTTAAAGCTTTTGTTCTTTCTGTAAATCCAACAGAGAGTTATAGATGGCTTGTCTTTTTTGTGGAATTCTTGCCAAGTGGGTAGATTCCTTGTAGAAATGTCCATTTCTGAAAGTTTCTCCTTGAGCATCTTCTGTTTGTAGTACAGAACACTGATCAGATGTTTCAATAGTTTCTTGGGGAAACTGGTACAAAGCTTTTCTACATGGTGCATTGGATAAATAGATTGCAGCGGATTCTTAATCCTAAATCCTTTAGGTATAATGTCCAGGTGTTTGCATTTATTAAGAAAGAATATATGAGTCCATACCTGTGCAAGTTTCTTTGTAATGTTGACGGAATTCCATTCCAAGCAGCTAAATGTGGTGCCTTCCATAAGGATAGATTCAAATGGGTAGCCAGATTGATCTGAAGTAGCACTATAAAATCAGAGTCCATTAGCACCTTTAAGACCAACAAAGATTTATTCAGGGCATGAGCTTTCAAGTGCAAGCACTCTTCCTCAGACTATGAACTCCTTACGTGACAGGGAATATATAGCAAAAATCAATTATGTTGCATCAGTAGACTGTGTCACACAACCAAATACAGCCCAATGATAATTCTTTGTCAAAACAGCCACCAGGTTTGATTCCCCCTCCTCCACATGAGGCCTGCTGGGTGATCTTGGGCCAGTCACAGTTCTCTCAGAATTCTTTCCCACCTCATCGGAACTGGAAGTGCTTTATGAAGAGAACCCAGGAAGCAACACCACTGGATTTTCTGGGAATACCCATTTAGAAACTCTTCCTCCGATGTAGGAATATATTTAGCTTGATACCTCCCAGTGAATGGCCCACATGGGTTGTCAACCCTGATGGAAAATTCCTGAATGGAGCGTTGGGAGGGAGCCAATCAGCAATGTGATGTATGAAGTCCATATTCCAAAGAAGCCATTTCCCCCAAGGGAGCTGACCTCTGTAATCTGGGTAAAAGGTAAAGGTAAAGGTATCCCCTGTGCAAGCACTGGGTCATGTCTGACCCTTGGGGTGATGCCCTCTAGTAGTTTGCCAGTGTCTTCCCCAGTCATTACCGTTTACCCTCCAGCAAGCTGGGTACTCATTTTACCGACCTCGGAAGGATGGAAGGCTGAGTCAACCTTGAGCCGGCTGCTGGGATCGAACTCCCAGCCTCATAGGCAGTCAGCTTCAGAAAGCATTTCTGCTGCCTTACCACCCTGCACCACAAGAGGCTCTTTAATATGGGAGTCAGCTGTAATTCTAGAACACTAGGCCCCATGTGGACCCATGCAATCCTAGCCAACATTGCACATCAGCCATTTTGTAATTAGCTCCAGCTCCAATGGCAGCCATTTTGCAACTGGCCTTAGTCCTAATGGCAGCCAATTTCTGCTTAGTCCTGGCCCCATGGCAGCCATTTTGTGACTGGCCTAAGCTCCCATGGTAGTAAGGTTGCCATCCTCCAGATGGGACCTAGAAATCTCCCAGAATTATAGCTGACTAAATATCCATATTGCTAAATATCATTACTGACTAATATGTGGCCTTGGTTGTTTTCACCCCTGCAGAATTCAAGGAAGTATCTTAGGAATAGCACCCGCTTTCTACTCTCGTCCAGCAATTAGGAATGGAGTATCATCTAGATCAACCAACAAGGGATTCTCTTTGTGTGTGTGGTATGTATGTGAAGAAAAAGATAAGATGGGGGGCAATTTTTGAGTGCACACAGTACTTTGGAGGGATGTTTGACAGTAATTGGAGATAGAAAATCATAAACATTAAGCCATAAGTACAGTTAAACCAGCAGGATCAGGCGTCACTGATCTTTCTGGTATTCAGTCAGTGAATATAATCTGTTTACAAGATCAAATCGGTGTCTGCTCAGTTCTGCCAAGGACACATGGACAAAAACTTGTCAGCCGGAGAACAGGAAACCACATCAAGAAATGGAACTCTACCTGTAGAACTAAATGCCTTTTGTCATGTTCCCATACTGCAACCTGCATGCAACTGCCCATAGGCAGTTAATGCTAGCTAAGGAGAGAAAACATTTTGCTGACATCCCAAGAAGAAATTAGCCGTTGCTTAAGTTAAATACTTTCTTAGGATAGCCTATTAAAGTTTTAGACACCCCCCCTTTTTTTTTTTTGATGTGGCAAAATTCTCACAAGGTGCCTTAAGTATATAAATTTCAACTTCGTAAATATGCTGTTTGCTCCAGCATGGGGAAGTAGATGGTTTGCACAATTCACCCAGTAGCCCCATAGTTATAAAAAGTGTGAACATTCTCACACGTGCACTCTCTCATATACATGCTCTTAGTCACTGACACATTCATGCTCACAGATTTGTGGATGGTGAAAAGAGGTGTGGAAAAAGGGTGGGAGGAAAGCACAATGTTGTTTGAAGTGGCTGGTTTGCTTTAGAGATGGCTCATTAGCAGAATGAAATTCGCTGTCTGAGGCTTCCATTCTTAACTCAGAACCAGCAACAGATGACATCTGGTATTAAATGGTAATGTTAAAGGGGCCTGTATCTGCCCAATTCCACTTTAAAGCCATCTATGATAGTGGCCACTGTTATGTCCACTGGCAGTGAAATGCACAATTTAGTTACTTATTGATTAAAGCTTTTTGCCTGGCCTCAGGCTATTGCCTGATCTCAACTTTGCTGAGTACCACCAAGTGCTGGTCTGATGGGAGAGGAAGACCAGGCTCTCTCCACCCAGTGCCTCATTTTAGAAATTTCTATCATGCATCCGTCTCCCCCGTCCCCCTGCCATTTCCCATTCAGCAGCAGCAGGCCTTCTCCATTCCTAATATTTCCTTTCTTCACATTCTGCAGGAAGCTAAGTTGCGTGAGGAGACGACTCATTTGGTGCCCCTGGAAACTTAATGGTCAGCTGATGGTGCAAACAGCTCGCCACTATTTTAGGTTTTTAGAATAAAACCCCAAGGTTCTGAAGCCAAGTATCTTGTGTTGCATCCCCTACTTCCCAAGCGAACTGACACACACACTCTCTCTCAGGTTTTGTTGAAAAGTATGAAGAGAAACATTTGAGCTACCAAAAAAAAATCTAGTCTGTCACAGCCCTCCTTGGAGAAAGCAAATCCATGCAACTCACCAGAATCATAGAATCATGGAAGGGGCCATACAGGCCATCTAGTCCAACCCCCTGCTCAACGCAGAATCAGCCCTAAGCATCCTAAAGCATCCAAGAAAAGTGTGTATCCAACCTTTGCTTGAAGACTGCCAGCGAGGGGGAGCTCACCACCTCCTTAGGCAGCCTATTCCACTGCTGAACTACTCTGAGTGTGAAAATTTTTTCCTGATATCTAGCCTATATCGTTGTACTTGAAGTTTAAACCCATTACTGCGTGTCCTCTCCTCTGCAGCCAACAGAAACAGCATCCTGCCCTCCTCCAAGTGACAACCTTTCAAATACTTAAAGAGGGCTATCATGTCCCCTCTCAACCTCCTTTTCTCCAGGCTGAACATTCCCAAGTCCCTCAACCTATCTTCATAGGGCTTGGTCCCTTGGCCCCAGATCATCCTCGTCGTTCTCCTCTGTACGCTTTCAATTTTATCTACGTTCTTCTTGAAGTGAGTCCTCCAGAACTGCACAGTACTCCAGGTGTGGTCTGACCAGTGCCATATACAATGGAACTATGGCATCTTGTGATTTTGATGTGATGCCTCTGTTGATACAGCCCAAAATGGCATTCGCCTTTTTTACTGCTGCATCACACTGCCTGCTCATGTTTAGTTTACAATCCACAAGTACCCCAAGGTCTCGTTCATACACAGTGCTACCTAGAAGCGTATCCCCCATCCAGTAGGCATGCTTTTCATTATTCTGACCCAGATGCAGAACTTTATACTTATCTTTATTAAACTGCATCTTGTCCGCATTTGCCCATTTTTCCATTGTGTTCAGATCTCATTGAACTCTGTCTCTATCTTCTGGAGTATTTGCCAGTCCTCCCAATTTGGTGTCATCTGCAAACTTTATGAGTAGTCCCTCCACCCCCTCATCTAGATCATTAATAAATATGTTAAAAAGTACCGGACCGAGCACCGAGCCCACAGAGAGGAGACGACTGAGAGGGGATATGATAGCCATCTACAAGTACTTGAAGGATTGTCACCTAGAGCAGGGGTAGTCGACCTGTGGTCCTCCAGATGTCCATGGACTACAATTCCCATGAGCCCCTGCCAGCATTCTAAAAAAAGACTTGTTCTTGAGAAAGCCATCCTGACTCTTACTAATCACAGCCATCTGCTCTAGCTGCTCAAGGACCGACTGTTTGATGATTTGTTCTAAATTTTTGCCAGCTAGAGACAGCAAGCATAACACTTGGTGGCACACCAAAGGGTGTTTGTAAATGGTTCGTCATCTTCTTGGACAATAGTGATGAGTTGAGTGCCTCAGGGATCTGTCCTGGGCCCTGTGTTGCTCAACATATTTATAAATGATTTGGAGGAAGGAATAGAGGGGGTGCTTATTCAATTTGCAAATGACATTAAACTGGGTGGGGTAGCAAACATAAACCAAAAAAGGAACACAACCCAATCTTAACAGGTAGGAAGTCAGAAGTTGAGCTATAAAATAAAATAATGTAAAACATGTTGATTATTTATTATACTGCACAACTAGAAACAATAAAAAACAGAAAATGCCTCAGTCAGGGGCTGTTAAAGGCTCTTTTGCAGCAGGCCTGAAGGGAGGGGAAGGGAGGGCACTCACCAGTCTCCTGCAAGCTCTGTCAGGATTCTGAGGCAAAATAACACTTGGGCACGACAGCTAGGACAGCCTTGGGGTGAAAAGGGCTGGTGCAGAGGAAAGGACACGCAGTAATGGGTTTAAACTACAAGTACAACAATATAGGCTAGATATCAGGAAAAAAATTTTCACAGTCAGAGTAGTTCAGCAGTGGAATAGGCTGCCTAAGGAGGTGGTGAGCTCCCCCTCACTGGCAGTCTTCAAGCAAAGGTTGGATGCACACTTTTCTTGGATGCTTTAGGATGCTCTGGGCTGATCCTGCATTGAGCAGGGGGTTGGACTAGATGGCCTGTATGGCCCCTTCCAACCCTATGATTCTAGGATTCTAGAATGTAAGTATAGTAGTGAATATGACCAAAGAAAGAAAACCATCAATGTCTTCCAGAGAAGACTTAGTATGAACTGAAATTTGGTGCAAGAATGAGGGTGGGATGTTAGAAGCAAAGCACAATTCTGTATCTCTCATCCTTTCACTGGCTGGTCATGGTTTCCTTTGCAGCAGGTGGGGAAGGGAAGCCGTGGCAGGGAGAGTGTAATGTGTGCGTGTGGGAAATTGCGTGATTAACTATCACGCTATTGCAGGTGGGAGACGTCACACCATTTTGGTCACTTTGCAGAAATCCCCCAACTCTTCTTCATGTTGGGTCTTCTTTTCCTATCATTATTGTTTTTTTCCCCAGTGACTCTTGTCTTCCTCATAATGTGCCCAAAGTACAATAGCCTTAGTATAATAATTTTAGCTTGTAGGGAATTGTTCAGGCTTGATTTGACCTAAAACCCACATTTATCTTGTATTTCTCCACTTACATCAGAGATTGGATAGGTAACAAGGAATTAAAAATAGGTGATTTTTCAAGCTTTGAGCCCTTTTGACACCAACATGTCTTCTAAGAAGGACTTCTGGCATGGGTACTTTCTGGGCTGCCAATGATTCCAGGGACTTGTCCTACAAGCACACATTCAATTCATAAATAATGTTGGGCAAGCTTATTGTTGTGAACTGTCCATATGGGAAGGGGCAGCATAGAACTTCAATAAGGAATATTTTTGAAAAGGCTGACAGCATCAACATGTTTCTGCATCCGTACACAGTGGACGAATCTTTGTGAAAGCTACACAAGTGCTCTTCAATGGCTCAGCCGCAAGCAGTGGTGGGCAAGAAAAGACCCACATGACTATGAACAATCTTTTTACTGAGATAATCTGACAGGACTCCAAGGAAATTGTCCCTGGGGCAAATCCTGAAAATAATGAAACTAAACCGTCACCACAGTTGACATTCCAGTTTTGACTGTTACCTCGTTCTCAAAAACTTGGTCTAAAGGCTTTAGCCAACACAGCTTTTGCAGTCTAGGGGATATATATCTAGTCCAGGGGTTTCCAACATGGCTCCTCTGGACACCTTTCCTGGTGCCTACCAAGTATTTTTAGAAAGCAGATGTAGCCAGGTGGCACTTCTGGTTGGTTGTACAGATTTTTTAAAACATGATGTAGTGGCAGTACCCAAAGCAGTACCCAAAGCAGCTGTACCCAAAGCAGCTGTAGCCCCCATTTTGCCGCTGGTTATGCTTCTTGCAGCAGCCATTTTGTGTCACCCACCTTGTGGCTCCACCCCCACCCCCCACTGTGTCAGAATTCCAAAGGCACCCACAGGCTCAAAAAGATCGGGGACCTCTAACCTAGTGTAAGATTTTCCTCAATGGGAATTATTGTTTGAATTAGAGAGGCATGTTTTGAGTTTTAACTGGGGGGGGGGGGTTGCTCTGCCTGGACAATTTAACACGTATTCGTTGCTCCCGGCAGTTTGCTTTAAAAAAAAGCCCCATCCCCAGGAGAAGGGAGGCGGGTGCGAGGGCAGGAACTAGAGGCAGAGATAGTGCTACTTTGACTCCACACGTTTCCTTGGCGTGTGGTTTTCTGGTTGCTCTCCTCTAGCTTGTGCTTTTTAGGGGAATCCACTTTATGCAATTCCCCAGCTAGTGCTTTAAAATGGAGGATGTAGCTACCAGTTTGCTGCTTAGACACTGGATGTTGGTGATGTTGTGCAAAAAGCCAAAAATATGGCATCTGCATAAGGTAAGCATTACACTATATCAGGTGTGGAATGAAATCGAGTTCAATGAAATCTGAACATGCTGGAAGGGGGGGCAAATGAGAACAAGATGCAATTAAATAAGAAGTATAGAGTTCTACATTTGGGTCACAAAAATGAGAAACATGCATGCTGGATGGGAGATACACTTCTGGGTAGCCCTGTGTGTGAAGGTGATCTTGGGGTACTTATGGATTGTAAACTAAACATGAGCAGGCAGTGTGATGCAGCGGTAAAAAAGGCAAATGCCATTTTCGGCTGTATCAACAGGGGCATCACATCAAAATCACAAGATGTCATAGTCCCATTGTATATGGCAGTGGTCAGACCACACCTGGAGTACTGTGTGCCGTTCTGGAGGCCTCACTTCAAGAAGGACGTAGATAAAATTGAAAGGGTACAGATGAGCGCCGAGAATGATCCAGAGCCTGGGGACCAAGCCCCATGAGGGAAGACTGAGGGACTTGGGAATGTTCAGCCTGGAGAAGAGAAGGCTGAGAAGGACATGATTGCTGCCTATAGGTATTTAAAAGGTTGTCACTTCGTGGAGGGCAGGGAAAGTTTCCTGTTGGCAGCAGAGCATAGGGCCTGCAGTAGTGGGTTTAAACTAAATGGAGAACGATTTTAGGGGGGAAAATTCAGTTGGAGTACTTCAGCAATGGCATTGACAACCTAAGGAGCAGTGATTAGCAGTGGTTGGACAGATACTTATCCTGGATGCTTTAGGCTAATTCAGTATTGAGGGGAGGTTGGACTAGATGGCCTGTATGGTCCCCTTCCAACTATATGATTCTGTGATTCTCTATATAAGATTCATAAAGTGGCAAGTTTTGAGGCAGGAAATGGAATGCCGGGATGATTTGCCCAGGAATTCTTTCATTCTGCAAACAGGATAAAAGTATCACCATTTGGATACGAGTTCCTCCTTTTCCAGTCTGGTCAACTAATAACAGAGAAGGGTCCTTCTTTCAATATCTAAAATTATAACTCTGTGACAGAATTCATCTTTCATTTATTGTTAATCACGAAAAATTTGGAATTAGCATTTTTTTTCTCATTCAGTAAAGTTTGAATTATTATTTTTTTCTAGTGCATTATTTAATCCAGTAAAGTGTGAAACATCTTTTTGTCTGGATCACTGTATTTAGATCTTGCATTGCAATTTACAAAAAAAAAAAAAAAGCTAAAGGCTCTCATCCGCAGACCCACAAGCAGCATACAAACCTCTGGACTGTGTCCTGTGGGCATTTTTCATTCCACCACAATGATCTTTTTTTTTTTCATTCCCATAGACAAAATGATTACATCAGAAAGAGTTGCCAGATGGAGACAGTTTCTCTTTGCTGCTTTCCAAGCCAACATAAATCCAATGGCTGGATTTCTTCCTTGTATGTTTCCCTTTTGATCATTTATTATATTTACAGCATATTAGCAAACTGGTATCCTAATTCGGCAGAACATCGCTCACTATGACCTGACCCATGAGACCGGCACCCAAAAGGAGTCTGTGTTCAGTTTTTCCAGAATGGCTTTCAACTGGCTGCAGGTACCATGGAGGTCTTCTTTCACCAGGATTGTGTCAATAAGGTGGCCGTACTGTTCTTCAATGAAAGCAGCTGAATTAGCCATTTCTAGCTGTTCTTCATCCTGCAAATCAAGATGGATAGTCAACAGAACAGTGAGGACTTTCCCAAGAAGTACCACTGTGATCCCCAGGATAAATAATTTTGACAAACGATTGGGAATTTTGTTACTGGCAAAATCTGGCTATACCTCCAGGATGTAAGCAATCCATTTACTTGCTAGCTTGCTAGAGTTTACAGTTATGTTCACCTTTCAACATAACAGCAATGCTTTCCTAAATTTGGTTACTCAGAATCTAATCTAGTGGGGCTTACTCTCAGATAAGTGTGCTTTAAACTGCAATGTATGACTCCCATTGCAACCTGCTTTGAATGATAACATGGGAAACATGAATGGGGGATACTAAAAAAAGGACAGAGCAAATGATACAAGGCAAGCATAGAAGACGCAACACCCAAACTGAAGAAAAAAGGGTTGCACTTGCCTGTAACTGCTGTTCATTGAGTGGTCTTCTGTGCAGTCACACATGGATCTGTGTCTTCACAGGCCTGACACTGAGATCTATCAAGCTTAAAACAAGTTTCTAGACGCTCCCAAGAGTGCTCACCCCTCCCCTCACTGAGGGTGACTTTCCTGCCCAAAAGTTACATTATGTGGGAGGAGTTAGCACTCTCTCCTCAGTTCTCCCTTCTCACTGCTGGAACATATAAGTGAATCTGTCATCAGCAGCCCACAGCAGGGAAGGAGGGAGGCTTGTGTGACTGCACAGAAGACCACTTGATGGACAGCAATTACAGGTAAATGCAGCCCTGTTTTCATCTTTGTGGTTTCTGTGCAGTTGGCAGGATACTGATTAATTACATGCTCACCCAGGAAGCCAAGACCAAATCATTAGGCAAATTCTGAGTCCAAAATCCAGTCCAGGGGTCAGAAGCTGAGGGAGTCAGTCCACCAAAGGAGGTGGGGAGGGGAGCAGAGTCAAGAGACAAGCAGGAGTTCAAGGAGCAAACTAAAGACAGGAACCAGGAATGAAGTCAAGAGCCAGAGTCAGTCAGGAACCAGGAATCAACTGATCAGAGCTTTGCCATAGCGAACTGGAACATTGAACATCCAGGCAGGGGATGCACAAGTTGCACCCATGGAGAGACTTGCCTCAAGCTTCTCCTTAAGAACACCTTGGCTGGGTAGAGTAGTCTTCAGTCAGAGGGATTGCAGTGGGGATTAGTCCTCATCTGAGTAAGAAGCCTCAGCTGGGCCCCATTCGGACTGGCAGTGTGCTGACAGCTGAGCTGATCTTCTGACAGCAGTCAAATTTGCATGCCATCAACTTCTCTGGCACTCCGGTGAGTCCTCTGAGCTAAATGGTCCCTTCCCTCTGGATGTTGAAGATGCTGGCAGGTAAGGCTGGGTAGGAGCCTGGCTGGGACCAGGCTGCTCATCATCTAGAGTAGCGGTCCCCAACCTTTCTCAGGTCAGGGACCGCCTCCGGAGTGAGGGGAGAGCCGATGGCCCGGGTGCTGCGAAAATGTGCATGCGCAGTTGCCGCATATGTGCGTTTTCGCCACCAGGGGGGCGCTAACGCGCATGCGCGGCAACTGCACGCATGCGCGTTTGCGTCACCGGCGTGCCAGTGGCTGCGCCTACCTCTTCCCTTCCTTCTTGCTGCGGGCAGGGGGAGGCAGGTGCGGCTGCCACCGGGGGTTGATGACCCCCGATCTAGAGGATCCAACTGGCCCCAATTCTTGATGCAATCCTCAGTGGCAGGGTCTACAGGTGGCACAGGGTGTGAGCTTGGCCTGGGCAGTGCACTGGGTTGGCTATGGCTTCTGGAGTGCCCTCTGGCAGCTCACCAGGAGGAGCAGCTGGTGAAGAGATGATAGCAGTGCCACATGGGAGAATAGCAAAATGAACCAGCATGAAGGTGGTGTGGGCTTATACAGCTGAAAGTACCACTCTACCCACCACAACCTCTCTCTAAGAGTGGTCATCTATGGCCTAGTGATGGATGAATGTGACTCATTCGATCAGGTCACCCCATGCAGATGACCGTTAGAAGCAAACCAGATATGAAAGTTGCAGAAAAATCTCTGACCATCTGTGTAATGCAGAGAGATACCTATAGGGCCATCTACCTTAGGCAGAGATTAAGCCAGTTTAATGGGCAACATCAACCAACATGATAAAGTCTGTATTGAGGCCCTTCTACCCTTTCCTGAGTCAGTAAGGCAATTAAGAGATTCCTTCCCAATCTATCATGAGTGTTAGGAATACAGGCAGAGCTTACTTCTACAGCTGATACTCAATGCCGGGATGTGTGTGCTTATGATCACCATTACCTAAATCTTGAATTTCAGTGACGCTAAGAGGCGCCTCTTGGCAGAGGCTGTTGGTGCTGATGCTTAGCAGCACTGAAGCTTGGCAGCAATCCTCAACTTTCATGCTCAGCAGCGTTGATGCTCAGTGGTGACGCTTGGGTGGCAAGCATGCTCAGGGGCATTGTCATCAGAGAATCAACAAATTTTTTGTGTCTTGGCAGTGATGGTGTCTCTCAGCACCAAATGATTACATTTAGCGTCACATGCAGTCATGACTTGCTGATTGAGGACTCTCAGTGCCGGGCAGCCCTTGGGTTACCGGCATTGATTGATAGAGTCTGCTGACATCAATAGATCTCAACATCAAGGAGCTGGTGCCTGCCAACATCGAGGAGACAAGTCACCTTTAAATGAGAATAATAAACAGGCTGATGCCCAACTTCTTCTTCCATTTCCTTCACTGGTGGACCTCCGATTAGGCACCACTGGGACTGGGACAGAGCTTACCGACATGACAGCTTCAGAGTTCTCTGGTTGAGCCCATAAATCAACTGCTTGGGCTATCTCGCCTTGTGGATTTGAGGTATTGAGATCATTTCCCAAGGAATTTCCAGATGGACTGCTCTTCCTTCCCTCTATTTCTGGAATGGTTTGGCAGCAAGGCTGAGGTATTGTCGAGTTTTTTGGATTTTTTTGACAGAACAGGGGTGACAGACTCAGAGCTCTCCATTTGGGGCTTTTTTCACCACACACCCCTCATTTGTTATTTATTTATTTTAAAACGGCCATGTCCTTACAACAGTGGCCAATAATATAGTTGTTCACCTCTCATTCTGAATCTGAGGTAAATATTCTGCTTTAGCTCACTGGACAGTCTTCTCTCAGCCGCGGGGGAAAAGAGAAAAGGGGAGAGTGCCAACCCCTCCCAAATGTCATCCTCTTTGAGGGGAGGAATCAGCACTCTGGGGAAGTTCTAGAAACTTGATTTAAGCTTGCTAGCTCTTCTCCATGGCAGAAACCACAAAGATGAACGTAAGAGCGGCTATGCTGGATCAGCCCAAGTCCATCTGCCCAGCGTTCTTTTCCCACAGTGGGAACCAGATGTCCCAAGATGGCCTGTAAGCAAGGCACAGTTAGAAGGCCGTTGCTCCCCAGCACTGGAATTCAGAATGTTTATGCCTCAGAACATGGAGATCCCATTGAAGTCATTGTGGCTAAGGGTCAGTTCAAGACATACCCATCTCTAATCCCCTTTTAATGCCAACTCAATACCCTTCTTATACAACTGAATCGCCAGCATATTTTAAATGCCTTCTAAAGCTATGTTTTCATTTAAACACCAGGCACTCAGAGTCTCCTAGTATCTGCATAGAAAAACCTATCCATTAGGTTGGATCCAGCCAGCTTTTTTGACCCAGTCTCACCACATTATCTTCCTTGCATCAACCTTCATGTATAAATGCCTTCTGGGGCAGGGCCTCTTGCAAGGAGAGGAATTCAGCAAGACTGAGAGAGTCAGGGCCTGACTCTCAAATCAAGGCAACTTAACAGACCTCACGTTCTGCTCTTTGTATTGAAAGATGGATTTGAACTGCAGCATGAATGAAAAGTTCCCCTAGATTTCTTTTCACTGTTTTAAGAGATATATTTTCCCTTTTCATTGTGACTTGCACTTTACTATTCTCACAATGAAATAAGTCTCAGGAAAGGAATCCTTGAGTGGTTAAAGATTGTAAATTCAACACCATGGGGGCAGATTTGTTTTGTAATATGTTCAATCGGGATATGTTGTGGTAGAGCACTCCCAAACACTGCAAAACCAAATGAGAAAGGAGGGATTCATCTTTTAGCAAGAAGGGAGTACCAAGTATGCCTCTTGCAGGAAAGGTGGGATAAAAATTTGACAGACAGGCAGATCATTTATCTGTCTGGTTCATTTGTTCTGTATGTACTTTAGGATGGTTTAGGATGCTTAGGGCTGATCCTGCGTTGAGCAGGGGGTTGGACTAGATGGCCTGTATGGCCCCTTCCAACTCTAGGATTCTATGATTCTATACTCTCTATGGGCTGGGACAGGGACAGGCCTTTCCTAACACTTCTTGCTTCAGCTGGAGATACACCAATACTATCTATTAAACCAGTAACCAGAGTCTACTAGTCCTAGCATTTGTCCCCTCCCTGTCCTTCTCTGGGCTGCCTTCCATTTCCCTAGCTAGTAGTTCCCACACCAATCCAAGGCTCCAGCAGGACTTTTGGACAGTCCACATTTCCATGCAGGCTCACAAGGCCTGCACAAAACCTGCCTTACTTGATTTGGGGGCATTTCCCATGCAGCAGCAATTCTGATTCACATACACAAACACAGAGACTCCCTTTGCACATCCCAGCCCATTGTGTGAAATACTTACAAGTGGGACAGATAAGTCATCTGGTGCTAGAGACTTTGAGGCAATCTTTTTCTTTTCTGAAATAAGGGGCTTCACAAATACAACATAGGGTTTGAACTCAGGCGTCCTCAAGTGCTTCATGGCCTGCAAGTGGAAATATAAAACATGTGGGGCTGGTCAATTAGAGGTAACAGCATGCGAGATAAAACCCAATCAGGCTGGTTTTTTAAAAGGTCATGGAACAAGGCAGCACAAAAACGGGGAAAGGAAGCCAGGCACTCAGCCCTGACAGTTGAGTTATGAAACTCTAGCAAGAACTGCATCGCAAAGCTGTTGTTATTACCCATTATTGCTCCAAAGCACTTCAGAGAGGCACCTAACCGTTTTTCTCAGGGAAATGAATATGTGATTCCTCTCTGCCATTGCTTTTGGTAGTTCCTTGTTTTACATGGCTGACTTCTCAGAAACCGTAATAGGTTGCCTAGGCTATTATTAATGGAAAAGCAATGTTTTAAATTTTAAAAAACTTGATTATCCATCAGAATGTGATTGTGAACATAACAAAATGGTTCTGAATTGCAAAAGGGCCAAACAAAAAGCTCTCCAAGGAAGATTAGAAAAGATTGCTTCTATTCCCTCCCTTGCAGCACTCAGTATGTAGAGGCAAAGGGGAAAATAAGGGAACTGCAGGAAGAGAGGGATAGATAATCTAGAATTAGGAACTAGGGCACAGACATGAGCAGATAAATGGCAATAATGCATAATAACACTTTGGGGAGCGCAAGAAAAAGAAGAGCTGGTTCTTATATGCTGCTTTTCTCTACCTGAAGGAGTATCAAAGTGGCTTATGTTCACCTTCTCTTTTCTCTCCCCACAACAGACACCCTGTGGGGTGGGTGAGGCTGAGAGAGCCCTGATATCACTGCTTGGTCAGAACAGCTTTATCAGTGCTGTGGCGAGCCCAGGGTCACCCAGCTGGCTGTATGTGGGGGAGCGCGGAATCAAACCTGGCTCACCAGATTAGACGTCCATGCTCCTAACTGCTACAACAAACTGCCTAACCACTACACCAAGCTGGCAAGAGAGACATTTTTCATTTTTCAACAAACAAGTATTCATAAAAGTTATTAGCTATGTTCTCTGACATGGCATGCTGAATTATAAAATCTCTCTGGAAATGAAAACCGAACCTGTGAGAATTGGAAACTGGAGTTGACCAAGCTGGCCTGACAACAGACATTAAAACAAACTTAATAACAGAAATTAAAAAAACAGATAATCATCCCAGTAAGTCATGAAAACAACAGCTGTAACCCTGGTTCACTTATGCAAAATCTTGTGCAATAAGTAGCACTTTCCTTGCAATATAGTATAGTGCCAAGAAACTGCATTCACAAGATTTTGTGCAGGGGAAATGCACCTGGGGGTACAGAAAGTCTGAATTTAAGATATTCAGCTACTGTGTCGTCGTCCCCCCCCCCCCCCGGTATGTTTCTGTTTGTGCAAAAGCCCTAGTGCAAGCAGAAATTCTACACTGGATTCAACCCAGAGAGTTGTATCTAATGGCCCCATTGCACTAGCATCAAGAACTTTCTCTTCCAGGAAAGCACTTTCTACTGGGGGAAAGCTCTGCCATCAGAGGGACAGATCCAATCAGATGCAACCCATGGGGTGCAAACAATTTGCAGCTGTTCTTTAATTTAAAAAAAATCTTAATGACAGTACATTCCAAACAGCAAACAATGGGCTAGATCTAGCCAGCTGTTT
Organism: Paroedura picta; assembly: GCF_049243985.1. NCBI lineage: Eukaryota > Metazoa > Chordata > Lepidosauria > Squamata > Gekkonidae > Paroedura > Paroedura picta. The sequence continues at coordinate 19,829,234 of NC_135384.1, read as the reverse complement.
TGTCAAATCTCACCCAATTCTCCTCCCTCATAAGGCCACCATCCCACATGGCTTTGGCCTATGTAGGTCTCATGATCACCAGCGGTAACTAAATGGGACCCCTCCTACCTTTTTCACTTGCAGAAAAGTTGGCTGGATTCAACCCAGTTTCACTCGAAGCAGCTACATACCATTAAATGACACCAAGTACAACACTGTTGTAATACCCCATTCTCAAAAATGAAAATTGGGCCCCCGCTACCACACAGGGTGGTAGAACTGGCTGCCTCGTCTGGAGGCACAAATCCAGGGCGAACTGGGTCCAGTGGGAAAAACCTTCCTCCATACGGACTCAGGAAGAGGCAGGGCAACCTAACCGGGCAGAAATAGTCAGAGGCAGCACCGCTGGTGCGGAAAAGGTCAGGGTGTCTGTTATAGGAAGAGGAAGGGTACATGACTGTAAGCAGCTTTGCGACTCCTTTGAATCATAGAATCATAGAGTTGGAAGGGGCCATACAGGCCATCTAGTCCAACCCCCTGCTCAACGCAGGATTAGCCCTAGCATCCTAAAGCATCCAAGAAAAGTGTGTATCCAACCTTTGCTTGAAGACTGCCAGTGAGGGGGAGCTCACCACCTCCTTAGGCAGCCTATTCCACTGCTGAACTACTCTGACTGTGAAATTTTTTTTCCTTAGTTCTACCTTCTGTGGCTGTTAACTCAGTTTAGAGCAGATCAACTGTAAAAGTACTGGCAACAACTACCAAATTCTACAGACAACAGAAAAGGATTTGTTACTCTAGACCAGCCTTTCTCAAAGTTTTTACCGTTGAGAAACTCCTGAAATATTCTTCAGCCTTTGAAAAACCTTGAAAGTTGTGCGATCATGCAGAATATGATTGGGAAGCATAGCTGTGGACATGCCCACTCAGGGCTCCTCCCCTTCCCACCCCCTCTTGGCCTGTCACTGGCCATTTTGGGGGGGGCAGGCCAACCTGACCATATATGGCCATATCATCCAATAAATTCTTACCATATTTAAAAAATATATTAAAAATTAATTCACCCCTACCCATTCAGGAAACCCTTCTAGGGCTTTCAAGAAATCCCAGGTTTTCACAAAACCCTGGTTGAGAAAGTCTGCTCTAGACAACATGGTATCAAAAGCCACCAAATGGACTAGGGCAGCGGTCCCCAACCTTCTAGTAGTCGGGGACCGCCTCCGAGGGTTGGAGAGAGCCAGCGACCCGACCGCCGCCGCTCACAAACGCACACGCGCGTTTTCGCCAGCAGGGGGCGCAACACACATGCGCGACAGCTCTGCGCGTGTGCGTTTGCGTCGCTGGTGTGCTGGCGGCCGTGCCTGCTTCTTCCCCCCCTCTCGCTGCAGGGGGGGGGAGGAAGGCGCGGCCACTGGTGGCCCGGTACCATGGTGGTTGAGGACCCCTGGTCTAGGGGTAACAGCAGTGATACATCCTTCCTGCCTATCTCTAGATGCAGACTGCTCCTTGGGACCAATAATAGTTTCTATTCTGAAGTCAGGCCTGTTAATGTGGATCTCCCCAAAATTAGATTCCTCCAAAATTATTGGGAGGTGATCTACCATCACTGTTCAGTCACCTTGACCCACAATGGAGCTGTGTGTAGTTCTTCTATAGTTCTGCTTATGGCTTCCTTAAACAGGGTTATGTATTTGTGTGTTTAGAAACTTTATATGCCACTTCTCTGTAACCTGTTTGAGGGGGCTCACAATGAAAATAATAAGGAAACAAAAACAGAAGCCAGCAATAAAAAAAACAAAAGCAATTAAATAAAGTCAAGTACCTCCTTAAAAAAAAAAACAAGCCTTAAAAGCAGATCACACCAACAGCCAACCATGAATTAACTGTAGCCACAACTAGAAGTCTCAGTGTGGTTCCCCAACCAAGAAGGGAAGGATCTAGTCCGCAGGTAGCAGGTCTCATAAGGCCAAGAACTTCATATTGTTGAGTGACAATAACAAACTGAGCCATCAAAACTTGCACACGCCATGATGATAGAGTGAACAAGAAGTCTGTCAGAAGAACTTCAACAATGAAACTGAAGATTTACCTCAGGCACGACGTCTACAAGGCACACTTTGTTCTTGGACATGACTGATTGTATGGCCTCCAAGCTTGTTCCATAGAGATTCTCCTTATACTCTCCATGTTCTACAAACCTAAAAATATGAAGGAAATTACTTAAAAAAAAAACAGAAGAGAAAATTGTAAAAATGTGAGAAATGTTCTTTACAGTATTAGTTTCCCTGAGGGAAAAAAATGGTTGGCAACAGTAAAGGAGACACAGGGTTATATCCAGACTCCTGCTTTGGGGGATATTGAACTGAGGGTCATAGCTGCCTTTAGAGACCCAATCCATCTCATGTTGGGTCCTCCTCTTTTTCTGCTGCCTTCATCTTTTCCTAGCATTACTGTTTTCCCACTGGGGAATAAGATAATGCAAGGAAAAGCCAAAAGCAAGAAGGAAAGCAGGAGGACCCAACTTGACATAAAGGAAGCCACAACCCTGAAATTTGCCAGACCCAAGCAAGAATGTTAATTATAAGATGCTTTGGAGGACGTTCGTAAGTCAGAAGTGACATGACAGCACACACACACACACACACAGCCATCAACATGGTAAACATACTGTCTCATTTTTCCATAGGCAACTGGACCTGTGAAACAGTCATCAGGAACCTCGTTCCCTGAATGGGAATGGAGATTCCAAGACTGAGAACAATATTCAGAGTGATACTGGTATTGGCTCCAGATATAAATATCCGCAGCCTGAGAACACATGAAGCTGCCTTATACTGAATCAGGGAACTGACCTATCACAGTCAAGATGGTCTACTCTGACTGGCAGAAGCTCTTCGGGGCCTTTTCCATCACCTACTACCTGAACCATTTTTAAGAGCAGATGTTGGGGATTGCACCTCAGGCTGATGCTCTAGCAAGAGGCTCATCCCTATCCCACCAAACTGCAGTGCTCAAAGCCCAAGGTCATGCCTAAATCTGTCTGTCTCTAGATAGCAGGATCAAGTGCAGCTTTCCCATTTGGTGGCAATTCTACAATGGGAAAACCAGTACCTCTAAAACGGGGGTCCCCAAACTTTTTGAGTCCATGAGGACCTTTGGTATTCTGACCGAGGGTGATGGGCACCAAGAAAGATATCAGTGGGTGACCCGGTGCCCATGGTTCCCACACCGGCAACCCCTGCTCTAGAATTTCATCTTATAGGCAAGGTGAAAGAGCCAGCTCAGGAGCTACTGGGGAGTGTTGCATTCTTTCTTACAGTGTGTGAGGGTACATGGGTTTCAGGAGAGTGTTTTTTTTGGGGGGGGGTCTCTTTCTTGCCTGGGTGTTGGGGGACTACAGCTAATCACATTAGCTGATCTGCATTAGTTGGCAGTTTTGCCTGGGGCTGACTGCTAGCAACACTCTCTGCTGGGTGGGCCTTTGCGCTATAAAAGGCTCTTGCTCGCCAGAGGCATGAGCCTTCGGCACACACTGAAGGGTGAGAGTTAAAGGGCTCTTGGCTTGTGGATCAAGCCAGGGGACTCTGTAAGTGTTCCAGAGTTTGCAGAAGGGGTATGGCTCTTCCCGCAATGGATCGAAGCAGCGTAGCTGGCAATGGACCTGAGGCTGTGACAGGCACTGACTGTGACATATTTGTATTTTTACCTCAGGGTAACTTTAAATACATATGCACCAAATGCAAGTTACTAGCGCTCCTGGAAGGTACAGGTACAGAAGGTACAGAAGCTTGAAGAATGCCTGTCCACACTTTATTCTATAAAGGGGGGTGAAGAGTTCTTGGAAGGGAATCATGGAACACTTTTGAGAGGGCAATGGGGAGAGGTAGGAAAGGTGTCTCACCAATTAGAGGAGAACCCAATCCCAGAGGACAGCGGATGGAAGAATGTTACCCAGGAGTGTTAAAAAATGAGATATTCTGCCCCTGTGATACTCAGAAATTGTTTCCAGGATCTGACCATAGATAGTGACTTTGGACCACAGGAACAAGGGCTGTTCCCCCAACTTGACTGAAGCTCAGAAGATGTTTCACAGGCCCCTGTGGCTGCGAGGACTAGCTCTTCTGCTCTCCAACATAGTAGAACCAGGAGATGCCTGCTGGTAATCAGGGATTCCCTACTGGGAGGAATAGAAGCCAAAGTGTGTCAACCAGACTTGTTTTCTCAAGAGGTAAGTTGTCTACCTGGCACTAGAATAAAGGATGTCACAGAAAGGGTGGAAAGACTTGCAAAGACTAAGGACAGATATCCCTTCCTGATCATTCAAGTGGGAATAAATGATACTGCCTGATGAAGTGAGGAGCTTATGAAACCACACCACAGGGGAAAGTGAAGGACTTGGGAATGCAGGTTGTGTTTTCATCAGTTCTTCCTGTTAATGGCCGAGGCTTAGGAAGGGAAAGAAAAATAATGTAGATAAATAACTTGTTATGTCAGTGGTGTTATCGGGAAAGGTTTAGGTTTTTGGACCATGGATCATATTAATGCATAGAGTATGGGAAACAAGCAGGAAGAACTAGAGGTCCTAATAAAGGAAGGGGACTATGATCTAATAGGCATTACAGAAACCTAGTGGGATAACACTCACAACTGGAATAATAGGACTGAGGGGTACAAATTATTTAAAAGGGACAGATAAAAAAGAGGGGAGGAGTAGCACTATATGTTAAGAATAGATATACTTGTGAGGAAATATATGTGTCTGAGCATCAGAGTGCAGCTGAGAGACTTTGGGTAAAAATAAAAGGAGTAGGAAATAATACTGGTATTATGATGGGGGTCTGGCAGAGGACTTGGATGAGATGCTCCTAGACAGGATAGCAAAGTTCTCAGAGAGATGGGGCCTAGTGTAGCGATCCCCAACCTGTGGGCCGTGGACCACATGTGGTCCTTCGACTAATTGGAGGTGGGCCCTGAATGACGCCTTCTCCCCCCCCCTGGCCCTTTACTTCATCCCCCCCAGCCCTTTACAACACACTTCATTGTTGTGGCATGTCTGTATCTTATTTTGAAGGGATGTTTAAACATTACCATAGCGATCAGAGAGCGCTAGGGCAGTGGTTGAGAGTAGAGGAGTAAACTACCCCCTCCACAGGGCCTCAGTAAAAGGCGTTGAGTGGTCCCCGGTGATAAAAAGGTTGGGGACCACTGGCCTAGTGGTCATGGGAGATTTCAATCATTCAGATATCTGTTGGAAGACCAGCTCTGCTAAAAATGAAAAGTCCAGTGAATTCTAGACTTTTCTTGCTGACAACTTCAGAAAGTGGAAAGGGCAACCGGGGGGGTCCACTATTTTAGTCCTGGTTCTCCCCAGTAGGGAAGAACTGGTTGACAAGGTAAAAGTTGTGGGTGCGCTTGGTAGTAGTGACCATGTCATTTTGGATTTTATGATCTTGGGGGAGAGAAAAGCTGTACATAGTCACACATACAAGCTGGACTTCAGGAGAGCAAATTTTAGCAAACTTGGGTAGAATCTAGTGGTCAAAAAAAAAGATGGAAGATGAAAGTCTAAGAAAGTGGGGAATTTCTCAAAAGTGAAATACTGAAGGCACAATCCCTTGAGAAGGAAAACTAGAACCTAAGGAAAGCAGGATTATTTATTTATTACATTTGTAATCCACCCTCCCCTACGGCTCAGGGTGAACGTCACAGAATACACCAAACAATATATATGGCTGGCTCCATAAACAGCCTTTGAAAGAACTAAAAAGACTCATTTAGGAGATGGATGGAGGACCTTATAACCAAGGAGGACTATAAGCAAATAGCCGAGGCTTGTAGGGAGAGTGTTAGAAAAGCTAAAGCTCAGTTTGAGTTTAGGCTAGTAAGAAATACTAAAAATAACAAAAAAGGGTTCTTTAAATATAATCAAACTAAGAAAAAGAATAGGGACATACAGAAGATGGAGCAGAGTTGTTTTCTGTTGCTCCAGAGGGTTGGACCAGAACCATTGGGTTGAAATTAATTCAAAAGGATTTTTGGCTAAATATCCAGAAGAAGTTCCTGACAGTTAGAGTGGTTCTTCAGTGGAACAGGCTTCCTCGTGAGGTGGTGGGTTCTCCTTCTTCAGAAGTTTTTAAGCAGAGACGAGAGAGTCATCTGACAGAAATGTTGATTTTATGAACTTAGGCAGATTGTGGGTGGGTGAGCAGGAAGGGATGTGCCAGTTTTTGTCTCTTGTGGCCCTTCCTTGCATACCCAGAGAATTGCTGATTGTTGCTATCAGACGGTAGTTGAATTCCTCCAGGACAGTCTAGATTCTGGAGATTTTTGGGCATGAAATAGGGGTCACTGTGGGTAGGCAAGTAGTTGTGAGTTCCTGCATTGTGCATGGGTTTGGACTAAATGACCCTGGAGGTCCCTTCCAACTCCATGATTCTAACCCCCCGCCCTCAAGTCAGAAAAGGAATGGACAGCCTGGTCTCAATCAGGCATGGCTTGGCCTCCAAATTTTGCCCCACCACAGACATGCATTCTGTTTCCTCCAGCACAACAAACCAAAGCCTACTTGTTATGCTGCACATCGGTCTCGAATGACTGCTTCGAAACGAAGTTGTACTCCACCCCCTCCTTTTCATGACTCTTCTTGGACCTTGTGGTATCTGGAAAGCAGAGGGAGGCGAAGATCATACAGCACCAATTGATCAAACATAGCTGTTTGCTAGACAGGCGTTTGTTTCAGGCACCAAAGAAAGTCATCCAGGCTATTCCTATGTTGCAGCTTTGAACTAATGCCTGCTTGTTCTCCCCTTGTTAGGAAAGCCCACTCCTAGAGCTCTAGCATTTTCATGCATTTCAGGAAAGCCCCCAGTTTGTTGATCTGCTGGAAATTGTTCCAAGGGGCTTTTGCAATGGATGGCTAATCTCTCTTGGAATCTCCCTGCATTGTCCTTATATGCTGCAGAAATGAGTTTGGACCTCTCCATCATCTATCTTAATCCTTCTAGTAAGTCTGGTCTTGAACTTCAGTTTTAGCTGAATGCCTTCTTTCAGATGTAGGGTAGCTGGTCCAGAGTGTCTCACAGGTTTGCTTGTTTATTAGAGACATTTTTTAGCCATCCTTTTTCCAACAACTGGACATCTAAGCTCGTAGTCATCACCCTGCCTTGTGACAACAACTCCCATAATTACACCTCATGCAAAGACAGTCGTCTCCCACCTACATCTGAACTTTACTGGAAAACCCATTTCTCATTCCAATATTATAAGATCCCATAATAAATGCATCACTGTGGCCCCTTTTCCCCTCCTCTGAATATTTGTTGCTGGAAAGAATCACACTCTCTTTACTTCCGACTGTAAAATATAAGGCAATGCTGCAGAACTGCAGACTTCTTCACCGTATTCCTGAGGGACCTATGTGCCATTTGAGGATATATAATGACCAGTCTGAGTGAGTACTCACTATACAACTTCTTTTTAATAAAAGTGATACGGTTGCCATGGAGTATGTGGCCTCTTTTTGTTTCTTAGCTGTTTCTCTCTAACAATATCGTATATTTTCCCATGCAAATTGGGACAGGAGGTAAACACAGACTGATCATAAGCACAATTGTAAGGAAGAGTGGGAGAGTGAATCTATAGCTATGGAGACATAGGCGGGCACATATTTATGGGAATTCTCAAATCCTTCCCTTGCCCACTCGCAAAATTGGGCTTATTTGTCATAGGTAATGGATCAACATGGCAGAAATTATCTCCCTTCCCTTCACAATTGTTTCTCAGGAAACTTTGAAATAGCTTCTAGCTCCCCCTCTTTCTTTTTCTCTACTCCCCCTTAGCTAAGAAAGAGTGAATTATCTCCATTATAAGCAATATGAAAACCTGGTGTTCCCTACACCAATTTTCTATCATTTTCTAGATTGTAGAGAAATGCCTTTCACTGAATCCATTCAAACATAACAAAATACCAAGATTTTTGAGATCACCAAGAAATCTTAGATTCAGATGGGGAGCCATGTTGGTTTGAAGCAGCAGAACAATGTTTGGGTCCAAGGGAGGTTTATACATGATATAAGCTCTCATATGTGAAGAAGTATGCATGCACATGAAAGCTTATACCTTGAATACCACTGGCCTCAAATATTCTGAAAATCTTAGTTAAGGTTAATGAACCAACCTTAAACTATGGTTTCAGATCCTGGACTGATGGACATGAAGTAACTACAGTCAATGGAATGATCTGCCTTCAGATGATCACACTATCAATAGTTATATTAAGCCGCAATTACATATTATGTCTGAACGGCACCGCTAAGGAACTACATCCCCAGGTCAGCTTCTCAAGTTCCGTACTTCCGAAGTGTGCAAGGACTCACTGTGGAAATGGAATGTGTGGGATGTTGGAAAGAACTGTCGGAACCAACTTATGGTGACCCTGTCAAGGCAACAGATGTTCAGGGGCAGTCTGCCATTGCCTACTTCTGCATCACACTCCTTAATGGTCCCCCATCCAAGCACTAACCAGGGCTGACCCTGCTTAGCTTTCAAGATCTGATTAACTTGGGCTATCCATGTAAGGCAGGGGTAGTCAAACTGCGGCCCTCCAGATGTCCATGGACTACAATTCCCAGGAGCCCCTGCCAGCGAATGCTGGCAGGGGCTTCTGGGAATTGTAGTCCATGGACATCTGGAGGGCCGCAGTTTGACTACCCCTGATGTAAGGCAATGTGACACGTAGCTCAGTAGTAAACATACAATGTGGCAAACTGCACTCCCCCAGAGTGGTTTCATGCAAGGAAAATAGGCAGAGGTTTCACTCCTCACAACCCACACTGAAGACCTGTTTTTTATACTCCACTTTTCACTACCTGAAGGTTCACTGCCCAAAGCTTTCCTTTTCTCTCCCCACAACAGAAACTCTGTGAGAAAGGTGAGGCAGAGAAAGCTCTACAAGAACTGCTCTGTAAGAACAGCTATAAGAGAATTGTGACTAGCCCAAGGTCACCAAGCTGGCTGCATGTGGAGGAGCAGGGAATCAAACCCCTTTCCTCAGATTAGAGTCTGCCGCTTGTAACCATTGCACCACACTGCAGTGACCCAACTGGTCCGACAATGACTGGGAAGTGTGGAACTTCAGGACATCTCTCTTCACCCAACCCAGGGATATTCACGGGGAAATGTGACATGAAATCAGGCCCTAAATCACTGCCCCATACCAAAATAAGTTTAGATGTATAACATAGCCTATCCTTTATAGTATTATTTTAGTGACTGAGGCCTCCCTCACAAGGAGGCATTTATACAATGTGCAAGGCATGGGATTTAGGCAACCTGCTATAGTGTTTAAGAATGGCAGCTTCTCATCTGGAAAGCTGGGTTTGATTCCCTGCTCCTCCACATGCAGTCAACTGGGTGACCTTGGGCTAGTCATAGCCCTGTCAGAGTTGTTCTCACAGAGCAGTTTCTCTAAGAGCTCTCTTAGCCCCATCTACCTCACAGGGTGTAAGGAGAGGAAGGGAAGGCAATTGTAAACTGCTTTGAGACTCCTTCGCGTAGTGAAAAGCAGGGTATAAAAAACAACTTCTTCTTCTAGCATACCCAAATGTCCAAAACATTGGAGACAGGATCCAGGTCATGCATACTTGTTAGCAGCAGGCAGGGGTAGTCAAACAGCGGCCCTCCAGATGTCCATGGACTACAATTCCCAGGACCCCCTGCCCGCGAATGCTGGCAGGGGCTCATGGGAATTGTAGTCCATGGACATCTGGAGGGCCGCGGTTTGACTACCCCTGAGCTAGGGCATGTTTATTATCAGCTACACCTTGGCAAGGATGGGATGGCAAGAGGATGGATTGTGGGGATCTTATGTGACCCACCTCGAGCCTTCAGGGGGAAATAAATACAAATACAAATACAAATACAAATACAAATACAAATACAAATACAAATACAAATACAAATACAAATACAAATACAAATACAAATACAAATACAAATACAAATATAATAAACAAATGCTAGCTCTGTATTTCTCCTCCTTCTGATCAGTGTCAGAATCTGATTTTCTACCAAGTCTACGTGTGATACAACCCTGGCAGTTGGATCGGGGGAGGAAAGTGAAACAACAGATCTGCTAAAAACAAAAACAAAACATTTAAAGCCAACAAAACAGATTTTTAAACTTTTAGAAAAACATACTGAACTCATTCCTCCAACAAAGCTTTAAAAAAAACTAATTAAACTGCATACAGAGTTCAATGTTTATATTTCATTTTCAAAGAAAGAAAAATCATAAACATGCTATTGTGTATAAAGGAAACTGAAAGGCCTGTTAGAAGGGTTAAACACCCTCAGGAAGTCTGTGGGTAGGTTAAAGTCACTGTAATGCAATATTTAATTTGTCTGACTGGAACATCCATTAATTATATGGCAGAATTATATGAACAACAATATTTGAGGCAGTGGATTATTGTTTTAATATTGAACGGATAATTAACTGAAGGACTGGTTTCAAAACAGTATTTGAAATTAATTGGTTTTACAGTTAAACAGAGAGAACAAACGAATTGATTGTGTATGGTAATAATAAACAGAGCAGCTTACAGCACTTGAAGAGAGTTGAAAAGTGGCAAAAATCACTGTGTGAATGCAAGGAGACTGAACGGAAAGGTATCATGTAAGCAACCTACTGAACACTGTTTTGTCAAAAAATAAGAAACCTAGAAATATCCAGATAAGGCTGAATTCTGGAGATTTTTGGTGGTAGGAGGGATCACTTGGGCATGAAATTAGATTCACTGTGGGTAGGCAGGTGGTTGTGAGTTCCTGCATTGAGCAGGGGGTTGGAGGTCCCTTCCGATTCTATGATTCTATGATTCTTTTTGGGGTGGGTGGGAAGGGTGTGAATAGCCTCCAATAGGGTAACTATTTAGAATGTTACTGGAAAGGAATTTAATTGACAATAAATAAAAATTATTTACATAGAAGAAGAGAAGGTACTTGTACTCCATTTTTTCACATCTTAAGGAGTCTCAAAGTGTATCACAATCGCTGTCCCTTTCTCTCTCCAGAACGGGCACCTTGGGAGGGAGGAGGCGCTGAGAGACTTCTGAGAGAATTAGGACTAGCCCAAGGTCACTCAGCAGGCTTCATGTGGAAGGAGGAGGAGTCAAACTCGATACTCTTTCAACCAGCACACCATGCTGGGAAATTATTAGAAAGATAGAAGAGGCAGAAGAATATAAGAGCCTTGCAGAATCAGAACAATGTACCTACAATATAGATTCCCAAAGCAGACTGCCAGGTGATCCACAAAGCCTGTGAACAGGAGTCATAGGCCAAAGCCTCCCCATGTTCTTCCCATCTAGCACCTGGCATTGAGGGGTATACTGCCCATGAAATGGGAGTTCCAATTGGCCATCCAGCTAATAGGTCTAACATGGCTACCCTCTCTGAATTTGTCTAATCATTTTTCCAAGGCATCTTCAACAAATCCGATAAAAGTTTAACAACACTCAGAAAGAGAATAACAAAGTGAGCTGAACAAAAAATGCAGGATGTGCCAAAGGACCAAAGAAAAAACTTTGGTGCAAATCTGGACAATTTGATAAGGACTTTAGATTGGTGAACATGGATTCAGGTCAACCAAAATGAGCGAAAAGAAGATTAGTAAGATAATATGGAGCAGATGGAGAACAGGACGAGGAAAAAGGAGAATTCTGAGACAAAACAAAAGGGAGACATTTTGGAAAATATTTGGAAGAGATTTAATAGATTTTGCTGGTTTTAGTTCAAATACAGAAATTAAAATGAACTCTGCTTCAAACATCAAAAAAGTACAGGTCTAAGGGAGATAAAGTTAAATACAGCTTAGAAGTGTCTTCTTGATTTATCAACTGTCACCTTGGGGCAGGAAGAGTGGGGAGGAAGGGGGGAAGAAGAGATAACTGTTTCACTAATAGATAAAACAAGAACCTCCATATAAATGGGGCTTATCCTTTAGACTAATGATAGAAAGTAAGATTGTGATAATTAGATTAGCAAAGGAAGGAAAGGAAATTAACAAAAACCTGATTCCAATTAAGTAAGAGACAACGATACAGAATGATGCAGTAGAAATTAATCAAAACTCAGAAAAGACTGAAGCTCCGCAGAATGAAAGAGAACCCAAGCAGGAAAGAAAAGGGAATTAGAGGATGAGGGAACCAGAGGTAAAAGGACTGCAGAACCGACTCCCAATTAAAGATCTTATCTACTATCGGAAGAGTAGCATAATAAAACACATTCCCTTTTCTTCTCTCCTTTCTTAATAATATTTGTATGCTTGCCTACTTAGGTACAAATGAAAAAAGGGATAATACAATGAAGCGGTTGACATGGGAAGTAAACAGATTAGTCAATCCATTTAAGAGAAATGCTAAGGTATTAAAAAAGGACAATGCCAGCACAATCTTCATACAGAAATCATACATTAGAGAGGAAAGGAGGACACACTTTTAAGTCATTTACAGAGAGGGAAGAACTGTTCACATAATGTCTCATGGACTAAAATCAAGGGTGTGGTGACTGGGACACAAAACATTCGAATAAAAATTACCTAGCTTATCAAAAGAGGGAAAATATGTAAAACAAGCTGGGGTCTTCAAGGAACTACTCATCAAGTTTGCAGATGACACCAAATTGGGAGGACTGGCAAATACTCCGGAAGATAGAGACAGAGTTCAACGAGATCTGAACACAACGGGAAAATGGGCAAATGAGAACAAGATGCAATTTAATAAAGATAAGTGTAAAGTTCTGCATCTGGGTCAGAAAAATGAAAAGCATGCCTACTGGATGGGGGATACGCTTCTAGGTAGCACTGTGTGTGAACGAGACCTTGGGGTACTTGTGGATTGTAAACTAAACATGAGCAGGCAGTGTGATGCAGCGGTAAAAAAGGCAAATGCCATTTTGGGCTGTATCAACAGAGGCATCACATCAAAATCACAAGATGTCATAGTCCCATTGTATACGGCACTGGTCAGACCACACCTGGAGTACTGTGTGCAGTTCTGGAGGCCTCACTTCAAGAAGGACGTAGATAAAATTGAAAGGGTACAGAGGAGAGCGACGAAGATGATCTGGGGCCAAGGGACCAAGCCCTATGAAGATAGGTTGAGGGACTTGGGAATGTTCAGCCTGGAGAAAAGGAGGTTGAGAGGGGACATGATAGCCCTCTTTAAGTATTTGAAAGGTTGTCACTTGGAGGAGGGCAGGATGTTGTTTCTGCTGGCTGCAGAGGAAAGGACACGCAGTAATGGGTTTAAACTTCAAGTACAACGATATAGGCTAGATATCAGGAAAAAGTTTTTCACAGTCAGAGTAGTTCAGCAGTAGAATAGGCTGCCTAAGGAGGTGGTGAGCGCCCCCTCACTGGAAGTCTTCAAGCAAAGGTTGGATACACACTTTTCTTGGATGCTTTAGGATGCTTAGGGCTAATCCTGCGTTGAGCAGGGGGTTGGACTAGATGGCCTGTATGGCCCCTTCCAACTCTATGATTCTATGATTCTATGATTCTATGAATTTTAGGATGGGAATGGGAAACAGAACCTGTCCTGACTAGATATTCCAAGCTTCCAAAGGTTTAAGCTAGTTTGTTTTCAGCTCACTTTTCCCTTTCTTGGGCTTAGAGTTGCTCTACATTTTCTAGAATATATTTTGTCAAGTTCAGGCTTTTTGAAAGAAATTGTTTGTTTGTTTGTTTGCTTTGTGGAAACTACACAAGGCAAACAATTGTATATGAGGGGACTCCATGGAAGGCCACATACAACCTTTGCTCGTCCAGCTGCATTGGCTCCAGATTGGGGATTGAATCAGATTCAAGATTTTGGTCCCCACCTTTAAAGTCCTAAAGCAGGCTTTCTCAACCAGGGTTTCATGAAACCCTGGAGTTTCTTGACAGCCCTTGGAAGGGTTTCCTGAATGGGTGGGAGTTAATTATACACGCACACACATACATACACACACATAAACTTTGTTCAATGTTTATCAAGGTCCTGAAAGGTCCCCTCCCCTGGCCAGGCAGCATAAGATGGCTTTGGGCCACAGCTTGCAGACAAATCAAGTGGGGCTGGTGGGGGCTGGGCAGCTCGTTAGCAGGGCCGAGACAGGGCTCCTTAGCAGATAGTCAGCAGGCCGGGAGGCCCTCGTCAGCAGGCCCAGCCTAGCAGGTCAGGAGGCCCTTGTTAGCAAGTCCTCCACCATGACCCTTTGCCCAGGGCTCTCTCCCTTTACCTGCTGCTGGCTCCAGGCGCTGAGGCGTGTCTGAAAGCAAAGAGGCTAGAGTCCAGGGCCGGAGGGCGGGAGCCACAGGGGCAGGGCCAATCAGGACAAAGCTGGCTGCACCCTGATTGGCCCTAATCCAACTTGGACAGCCGAACACATCCCACCTTTGGTATTCTGTTTCAGAAATAGATAGATGAACAACAATGGATAAGGATATGGCCGTATGTGGTCATGTTGACATGCCCCTCCAAAATGGCCAATGATAGGCCTGTCTAATTTTTTCATTGTTTTGCATTGTTTTGGGGAGATTTCTACATTTAGTGCTTTTAAACTGTTTTAATTCAGTTTGGATTCGGTTTGAATAATCTGATAAGAACCTGGATCAATGGTGATTTGGGTACTTTTCAGATCTACCTGAGCCAAACTGCCCATCCCCTGCATTTAAATGGTTCAAATCAGTGGTGGTGGAATCATGAGAAATGATTCAGCCCTTTTAAATGCCCCCCCCCCCACAGCTGCCCAAGAAGGTTGGGGGAGCATTTTAAATGAGAGTGGTGCACCAAACAGCTGATAATGACACTGATAATGAACAGCTTCTCTATGGGTTTTGACCTGCGATAACTATTTGCCACTTCTTTCTGCCGTCTGCATTGGTGATGCTGCACGACTATCACTTATAGACTGGTGCATGGCAGCCATCTAAAAGGCAACTGTGAAATGAATTGCAGTTTTATATACACCTACAGTTTCCTGTTAAATTGATCCACAGACATGTATCAACAGCTCTGTAGGCGAACATGACACATTGTTAAAGACTCTCCCCTACCCCACCGCTACCTCTTTCTCTATCAAGCCTTTAGTTTTTAAGTCCTTTTTTAAATCAGTCAAAACATAGACAAAGTTGTGTCTAGTGGCTTCTTCAAGACTAACAAAGTTTAATTTCATGTACATGCACATTTCTCCAGATGACTTCCTAAAGCCCAACTTTTAGAGGGTGGGTTCAGTTGCCAGGAAGGACTGGTTAGAGTCAAGATGCAGAGAGATAAAATTCTTAACTATATTTATTGGTTAGTTACTTAGACATCTTGCCTCTAACCAGTACTTGCTGGCAACTAACCTCCACAATCTCTCTCCCTATATGTAAGGCTTGAGGAAGTCTCTATCAATGTATCTGAAGAAGTGTGCATGCACATGAACGCTTAAACCTAGAATTAAACTTTGCTGGTCTTAAAGGTGTCCTTGGATTTCATAGAATCATAGAATCATAGAGTTGGAAGGGGCCATACAGGCCATCTAGTCCAACCCCCTGCTCAACGCAGGATTAGCCCTAAGCATCCTAAAGCATCCAAGAAAAGTGTGTATCCAACCTTTGCTTGAAGACTTCCAGTGAGGGGGCACTCACCACCTCCTTAGGCAGCCTATTCCACTGCTGAACGACTCTGACTGAGAAAAACTTTTTCCTGATATCTAGCCTATATCGTTGTACTTGAAGTTTAAACCCATTACTGCGTGTCCTTTCCTCTGCAGCCAGCAGAAACAGCATCCTGCCCTCCTCCAAGTGACAACCTTTCAAATACTTAA